>NW_024412394.1:2193333-2261139 GCF_014898765.1 Herpailurus yagouaroundi | reverse complement strand
GGGAGTGGGGAGAGGTTAGAGGTGCCCCCTCAAGCTAGGCCCCACCTTGTCCAGGATGTACTTGTTGAGGTAAGGCATGTATCCTTGGCTGGACACGGGGCCATCGTCATCGTCCCGGAAGTGCTCCTCCAGAGCCACAGGGTCATGGGGGATGTGCAGGACCGTGTACAGGTTGTGGGACAGCACCTGAGACAGAGTGGCAGTTTGCCTTCCTGTGCCCCAACCAAAACTGGGCCAGAGGACTGTTCCCACTTCCTGGCTTGTCCCCATTCCCATCCTGGCTAAGTCCTCTGCACACATGATGCAATTCAATCATAACTAAAACTTACGTATTTATATAGACAACGGAATACAATTCAGTCATAAAAAAGAAGGAAATCTTGCCATTTGCAACAACGTGGGTGGAACTTGAGGGCACTATGCTAAGTGAAATTAGAGAAAAATATATACCATATGATCTCACTTACATGTGGAATCTAAAAAACAAATAAACACCCCCGCCCCGTAAGCTCACAGATACAGAAAGCAGACGTGGTTACCAGGGGCAGGGGGTAGGGAGGTAGGTGGAATGCATGAAGGGGGGTCAAAAGGTACAACTTCCAATTATAAAATAAGTTATGAGGATGTAAAGTATAACATGGAGACTATAGTTAATAATACTGCATACATATTTGAAAGTTGCTAAGAGTGGATCTTAAAAATTCTCATTACAAGAAAAAAGTTGTAAAAAAAAAGAAAAGAAAAAAGTTGGGTAAGTATGTATGGTGACAGACGTTAACTAGACATTGTGGTGATCATTTCACAATATATACAAATATCACATCATTATGCTGTATACCTGAAACTAAGGTGTTATATGACAATTATACTTCAATAAAAAACAAACAAACAAAAGAAACCTAAAACGTATACCCTTACTATGCACTAAGCACACTGAGTGAAGTACTTTACACATAATTCATTTAATCCCCATAACAACTGTTAATATCCCCATTTTACAGATGAGGTGAAAGAGCTGGGCTTCAAACCCACGCAGCCATGTTCTTAGCCACTTTGTTAGGTAGGGATGTCCTCTTTCTACAGACAAGGACACTGAGGCTCAAGGGATTCAATAACTTGGCCAAGGATTCACAGTAAGCAAGAGTCTGGGATTCAAATCCAGCTCTGAAGATCCCAAAGCCCAGGTGCTTCCCAGGATGCTGGGCTATCTATCAGCAGGGAGGTGGCTGTCACACCAGGGCAGAAGCCTCAAATGTCTCATCATTTCCATCAAAGACTCAGTGTTCGGGCTGCAGTGTGCCTAGCTCCCGGAAAGGCAAGTGCAGTTCCAGTCACTGCCCTTCAAAGATGGAAGGGAGCTGGAAAGGACTCAAAGAAGGGTCACGAAAAATGGTCTGTGACATGTGGAGGAAAAGGCCTAGAAGGGATGGTGGCCATGGTGGTGTGGAGGGGAAACACGGGTTGGTTAACAAACCCATGATATAAGAACAAAGAAGTTGAAGTTTGAACAAAAGCAGGAAAAAATAAAACTGCCTCAGGGAGTTCTCTTATAGCACTTACCACAGTGGTAAATGATGAAAATGGTCATTATTGCACACCTACTATGTGGCAGCCACTGTATGAGGTGCTTTCTATACCCCATGTCTAAAATCCACAACTGCGATACACAGATACAATTATCCCCGTTTTTTAGATGAAGGTGCTCAGCCTTGGAGAAGTTGAGAGTAAGTGGCCGAGCTGAGGCTGGAACCAGGTGTGCCTCCCTATTAAAATACTGACCCTGAGACTCTTTCTCCAGGTAGATGGTGAAGTCTGGAGGCAATGTTTCTGTTCATTTCTACCACCCAGCCCCTATGTCCTCCTTTGCACACTGAAGGCAGTCAACAAATGCTGTGTTTAAGGGCTGCTTCCACCCACCAACAGTTAAGCTTAGGATCAGGGCCTGAGGCAGGAGCTGGCAACACCCCAGGGATGGTACCATGCCAAGTCTTCACTTCTTTATTCTCTTATGAGAGAAGATGGGACAAAGGATTGACACTTGCCCCCAGTATTCTGCTGGGCCTCAGGCTCGACTTAACAAAGAGGGAAGTTGGAAGACCCAGCAAGAGGGTGTTTCTGTTTTCGCTCATACCTCTCTGGGAAGCCATCCCTGACCCCCACCCCAACCCTGGTTCCCTGACCCCCACCCCAACCCTGGTTCCCGTGCTCTTCAAATCATCTCATGTGCCATATTTGGTTTTGCTTCTCTTGTTCTAGAGGACATCTTAAGTTTCTTCCTGATGAACTCTGCCTTCTTCTCCCTTATTTGGTAATGGAGCCCTGATTTTTCTTTGAGAAGCACCTCTCCCCCATTCTCAATATCTGTGGTAATTGACCGCGTGCACCCTTGACCGGACCTGGGACAGGGGGTGGGCACATCAGAGTCATGGTGATTGGCTGAAGGAAAGGCACGTGACCAAACCCGGGCCAATAAAAATCAGCCCTACGATTTAGGCTTCCTCTAGTGGAAAGAGGTATACTTTGTTAAGCTGTTAGAAGGTAGACACCTTCACCCTCTACCCCTCAGTTTCATTGTCAGTAAAACAATGGGATAGTAACTGTCACCTGGAGAGGCTGTGAGGCTGGAAAGGATTATGGAGAGTGCCAGAGTTAGGTCTGCACAGAGCTAATGTTAGTTCTCTTTCTGCGTAGAAAGTGGAATTAAAAAATTTTTTTTCAACGTTTATTTATTTTTGAGAGACAGAGACAGAGCACGAGCAGGGGAGGGGCAGAGAGAGAGGGAGACACAGAATCCGAAACAGGCTCCATGCTGTCAGCATAGCACCTGGGGCCAGGCTCGAACAAGGCAGTCATGAGAACTGGACCTGAGCCGAAGTTGGACGCTTAACCAACTGAGCCACCCACGTGCCCCCAAAGTGCAATTTTTTAACCTCACATATGGACATAGATCTTGAGTGATATCAGGTACTGAAGAGACTATGAAGAAATGGGAATTTGAATGCTCTACTGCTGAGGTGTGAATTAATCTCTCTGGAGGGCAAGAACCTATCAAACTTAAAATTGGGCATGACCCCCAAATTTCTAATCATCTAACCTATAGATGCTCAAGGGAACAGAGCTACATGTACAAGAATGTTCACTGAAGCACTGTTTATAATATGAGGAATTAGAGACAGCTAGGCTTCTTCAGTAGGGGGACAGGTACACTGTGTCATGGATCTATGTGTGGTTGGAAAGATTTTACCTCTGACACTTGTGTGCTTATGGGCAAGTGGTTTAACATCTCTGAGACCTTATCTCCTCTGTGAGAATAATAAGGGGGCCTACTCCAAAAGGTTTCTTAGGGGCGCCTGAGTGCCCTCAGTCAGTTAAGCATCCGACTCAAGTCATGCTCAGGTCATGATCTCACAGTTCATGAGATGGAGCCCCCACTCCCTGCTGAGTATGGAGCCTGCTTGGGACTCTTTCTCCCCGCTGCTCTCTGCCCCTCCCCCACTAGTGCTCTGTCTCTCTCTCTCTCTCAAAAAATAAACAAATAAATAAATAAACATTAAAAAAACTCCCAGAGGTGCCTGGGTAGCTAAGTTGGTTAAATGTCTGACTCTTGGTTTTGACTCAGGTCATGATCTCACCGTTTGGTGGGTTCCAGCCCCGCATTGGGCTCTGCGATGGCAGCGTGGAGCCTGCTTTGGATTCTCTGTCTCCCTCTCTCTCTACCCCTCCTGCACCTGCACTATCTCTCTCAAAATAAATTAACATAAATAAATAAATAAGTAAATAAAGTAAATAAAGTAAATAAATACATTTCCAAAGGGTGTTTTGTTTTAGATTGAAGAGGTCAGCATAGCACCTGGTACGGAGCTCATTGTTTAATAAAAGTTGTGTGCTATTTTTATTATTATGCTTTTATGAACACACATGGAAAGATATGCATAATATACTGGTTGGTGAAAAAAAACAAGCTGTAGAGTGGAATGTTTGTAAAATAAATGTGTGCAAAGATTAGGTTGAACCATAGCAAATTGCAGTTTTAATAGGTTGAAACAATAAAATGTCAGCAATTTCATATTGCCCAACCTAATGTGTTTATTTGTATATAGGAAAAAATCTAGAAGACTCAGCAGACTGTTAACAGCTATCACCCCACCATCCTTCCCCAGGGAGGGGAGGAACGTTCATCATATTTAACATTACGTTTGTCTTTGAATTTTTTTTAAACCAGTAACATGTTTTACTTGAATAAATTTCATCTTCTCTAAAATTATATTCTTCTACACTCTGAATTCTTTTTTTTAACCAAGAGGATTTGTTTTCATGACAAACATTTAAAGCCACAGAGATAAAAAAACAAAGAGTGCCATTAACCACTAATGCACCCTGTTATTAAGTTGGTCTATAATGACATTTATTTGTATTCCCTTTTTGTGTGAGCATTTCTGGGTGTTCTACATTCCTTGAGGGCAGCAAGGACTCTAAGCTCAGGCCTGATTCCAGAGTTCAGTACCATGTCCCCCACAAGATAAATGTTTTTGTCTGACTCAAGTCTAACTTACATGCTCCAATGGTTTCCCATTTTTCTCAGAGTAAACTTCCAAGTCCTTCCAGAGGCCTCAGGCCCCATATGACCTGGCCTCCTGCACCTTCTCTGACTTCATTCCTCTTGCTCACTACTCTGCCAGGCACACATTTGCCTCAGGGCCTTTGTACTTGCCATCCCTTCAGCCTGGAACATCCTTCTTCCAGGTGCAGGCATGGCACATACTCTCTTCTCCTTCCGGTCTTTAACTTAGACGTCACCTTCTCAAGACCACCTTATTTAAATCTATAACCCCATCCCCTCTACCCCAACCCCCCACTCTCCATCCCCATTTCTGCTTTATTTACTCTCATGTCATGTATCATCTTCCATCACGTGATACATTTTTACTTATTTTATCATCTGTATTTTCTGACTAGGATGGTAGCACCACCATGGGGGGATTTTTGTCTGTTTTATTCACTGCTGTACCATGGGTCTGGCACGTAAGAAACTCAGTAAATATCTGTTGAATGAAATTAAATGCTTCATGGGAAGAAGTGTGAGAAATACAAAGTCAGGCAGACGTGTACTGAATCTCTCTGAGCAAATTAACCTCACTGGGACTTAGTTTTTGTACCTCTAAAAACAGCATTCAAAGAGATGCTGTGCAAACCCCCTTCCCACCCCCGGATAGAACCTGCCACACGGCAGTACAGTTATTTGAGCTGTTCCTCACTTCGGTTCATTCGTCCACACTGTCCTCTAAGACATACCTTCCTCACCTGTACCTTTTGCCAGTGGAATCTGAGGGGCCCGGGACAGAGGCTCCAATCCCTGTGAGCCGTCAGGTGTCAGGACCAGAAGCAATTAAGGCTCCAGACACTCAGGGCTCAGGGCTTCTCCCCCAGAGAGCTCGGTAGACCTCAGACTGCCAGGCTTCCTGTGCCTGGGTGCTGGTTGGGGCTAGAGGTGGTGAGAGGGTGTGACCAGGGGAGGGTCAGGCTGGAAAGGAAATGGCAGGGGCGGAGGCCAGAATGCGCAGGAGCTCACTGGGCTGATTTCAATCAATCCTCAGCCCTGGAGGCAAGGACTCTCATTATCCTCCTTTTACAGATGAGGAAATCAAGGCTCAGAGAGGTTAAGCATCTTGCTGGAAGTCTGCCTCTAAAGCCCTACTCTTGATCTCTCTGCTACATTAGCTCTGGCTGAGCATCAGAATCACCTGGGGAGCTGGTGAAACTGAAATATGGTGGGGCCCGCCCAGACTTACTGACTCAGAGTTTCCAGGGGTGGGGTCCAGGTGCCTGTAGTTTTCACAAGCTGCCATTCAGGTTCCCTCACAGAGGACTCTCACAGTCTCACCCCCAACCCAGGCAACCTCTGACCTCTGAGTTGACAGCAACTGACCTTTGAGAGGTTTCATTTACTCACTGTTTCCTGTGGAGGCATGTGGGGAAATGGTTCTCCTCTAGGGGCTTGTGAGTTCCCTAAAAAATCAAGTGTGGGGATGGGGCAGGTGCCAGGGCCCATGGTCTTGCGGTTCCCAGACTTCGCTCGGGAACTCAGATATGAGGGGTTTGGGAACCCATAAGGAGCACCAACTAATGGCTGCAAAGACAGTAAATAATCTCTCTTTCCTATACGGCCTATCGTTTTTTAAGTGTATCTCGGTGTCAGGAGATACTTTTAAATTATATAGATCCTTTAAAGAGTTACAACCAGCAGATAATAAAGTATAACTACTATCAGGAGGGAGGAGCCCTGGGGATTTCAAAAAGGTGAGAATCTCTGAATGAGTTGTGCGCCTGCTGAGAGCAAGAAAGGGCTAGAAGGGGCTGAGGGCAGGCACCAAAGAAAGAGGCTCAGAAAAGGGAAAAGAGAGGCTGCATCAAGGATCAATTTCACCTACTTGATGTACTTTGTCAACATTTATTTTAGTAGAAAAAAACCCCTTTTTATCTTAGTAATCTAGCTGGATAGCTTGGAGATCCCCAGTTCAACCCACTGGCTTTACAGATGAGAAACTAGAAATTCAGAGATGGGCAGTCACTTGCCCAAGGTCACCTAGCTGGGAAGGAGTTTAGAAGTCCAGGCCTATGTGGCTCTGAGTCAAGTGTTCTGCACACCACGTAATCATCCTCCCTCTGCCCACCATCCTAGGCTGGGGAGACCAGCAGTAGGTAGGGGTCAGAACAAAAAAGCTGAAGATCGCAGCCAGCAGATTCCTGGACTGGAGTTGTTCTTAACCTCCCCTCCACAGAGGAGAAGGCTGCTGTCCCTCTCCTGAGGCAGAGCCTGAAGCTCAGGAGCCTGAAAGACCTAAAAAAGTCAAGTGGGGGGGGTGCCTGGATGGCTCAGTCAGTTAAGCGTCCGACTTCAGCTCAGGTCATGATCTCACGGTTCATGAGTTTGAGCCCCACGTAAGGCTCTGTGCTGACAGCTCAGAGCCTGGAGCCTGCTTCGGATTCTCTTTCTCCCTCTCTCTCTGCCCCTCTCCTGCTCATGCTCTGTCTCTCTCTGTCTCAAAAATAAATAAAACATTAAAATAATAATAATAATAAAAAGCCCAGTGGGTAAGGCCCCAGCTCTTGCCTGTCAAGGGGAAAGGATAGGCCTGCTGCCTCCTGAGATATCATCGAGCCAGAGACTTTCTGCTCCATCCACATCCCCAGTCTCAGGCCCCTCACCCCCAATTCTCAGCTAATCCCCCACTAGGCTCAGAACCAAGGCTGCTCCCCTAGGGAAGAGGAGTCCTCAACTCCTGGTAAATTTTGTGCTCAATCTAAATCCATCCTGGGCAGCAGTGCCATTCATATTGGCTAACTGTACTTTCCTCAACTGGACAAAGGCCATTGTACTTTCTACAAGAATTCAGAGAGAGGAAGACTCATCTGCTCTGTCCTCCAAGTCTTCTCTTCTCCGGAGAAAACAATGCTGACTCCTTGGGTAATTCTCAGAGGGCTTGCTGACAGCCAGTGGCAGCCCTTCTCCCAACACATCAGGGAAGTGGTGACTGTCACAGACAGGCACAGCTTGCTGGGCTGGTTCAGTTCTCTGGCCTGGTCCCAACTGAGGACCCCAAGGCCAGGGACAGTGTTGGTGAGGACAGATTAATCCCAAGATCTTTTCCCTTCTCTCCCAAGTCTTTTCAGGGGTGGGGTTGGCCCCACTGGTATACCTCTCATCTGCTTCTTCCTCTGGCTTCTGACCACTTCTCTATTGCTCCTTTGCCTTTCCGGCATCCCCACCCCCAACACTATCACTACTTCCTCCTCTTCCAGTATCCACCACTATGGTCTTGGGAAAGAACTGCCTTCCCTGTCTTTCTCATGTGTGACATGGGCCTTACCACTTCTGCCCCACCCACCACCTGGCCCAAGACTCCTACCACTAGCACAGATTCTCAGAGTGGACGCATTTTCTGTTGAGTGGGGGAGAAATCTACCTTTGATCCTATGTGGCCAAAGCTGCTGGCAGTGGGCTCAATTTGAACTGTGAAGGGATACAGACAGTGGACAGTTCAAGTATGTAAGCTCCTAATATAACCTTCCTGGCAAATACCCAACCAGTGGGGGTGAGGTGTGGGCATCGATCCAGTTGGGAGGCCAAGAAAAGAAGGTTAAGGTAGAAAGCCTTACTGGCTGATAGCCAGGAAAAGGGGACCTACCTGAGGGCTGTACCTTCCATAGATAGCCTGGAGAGGTTATAGGAGCTATAGGTAATAGAGAGGCAGAAAATGGTATCTTGGAGACAACAAACTATGGAGGTTGGGATTATTTCTATAAAATATTAATGAGAGTGGGAGGTGGATGCAGGGCACAGGTTTTTGCAGGGATGGATGGATTTTAGATGATCTACTTTTCTTCTGTCTGTACTGAAGCCCCTGTTAGATGACATGATCTGCAATAAAATGATTTAAATAGAATGTAAGGAAGAACCTGCCTGTTGAGGAATCCTCCCAGATGATCAAAGGTGGTAACGGACTATCTTTCCTGGGGGTGCCAAGAATCATTTTTTGGATGCTCGTAAGTCTGGCTAAGGGGTAGATTATGGGATAGGACCAGTTTGGCACATCCAAGTTTATTGCATTGAAATTCAGCAAAGTAGGAGGTTGGATTGGGGGTGGGGCATAGTGCCTATCCTGCCCCACTCATCTCTCCCAGGTTTCCAGGCACCTCCTACCTTAATCATTAAGAATGGAGGTTTCCTTGAGGCTACATTCCACCTTTGGGGGTGCCCAGATCGGACACCAGAAATTTAGGGCCTAGCTTCACGCCAGGCACATAGTTGCTCAGTAAACATGTGAATTGAATGAATGGTCCCTTAAGAGAGGTCACAGAGAGCCGAGGCTTACCCTATTCCTATCTCCCAGTGTTCCCTGGTTTCAGTGGCCTAGGGCCTTGCTTCTTCCCCACTAACTAGGGTGGAGAAGGCCACACTAAGCTAGGACTAGAGGAAGGAAGGAAACTTTTTGATCGCCTAGGAATTGTCTAGGACCAAGTACTGAACCGTACATAGGACAATCACTGATGGAGCTCTTCCTGGACTCAGATTCCACCCCCTCCCTACCTGAGGTCCCAAGGCCAAAGGGAACAGTTTCCCAACCTGGTGTGTGGGAGGAGGGGAGGATGAGCTGGGCAGCAGCAGAACAGGGTCTTGGTCCTTGCCCCTTCCCAGTGCTGTTGCACCTGGGAGACAAGAGTTCAGGGGAGCTGTTCTCTGCCAAACATGACCAAGTCAGCCTGGTTTGGAACTGGGAGAGGCTCTTTAAGCCACTCTCTCAGCTCCGGGAGGAAGTGACTGACAAGTACTAGCTAACTGTCTCTCTTCAAAACCAGGAGGAAGCAGCAGGAAGGAGTAGGGTGCGTGCCCAAGCTTCACTCTGGGGAGACGTGTGCTCAACACACGGAGTATGGGATGTCGCCTGGCCTGTTGGCCTTCAAAACCTAATGATGCCACCTCCACCCTCCCAAGAGTTGGGGGTGGGTGGCAGGGCTCTGGGCAAAAGCTCTGCACGTACTTCCCTGGGGCCTCAGAACGTGGGCAGCAGGATCTACCAGGCTATGTTGTCCTGCTTACCCAGTACTGTCTCCCCTCCCCAGGCCTGGGCCTCTGGATGGCTGAGTGCCCGGGGAGCAGCACAGCGTTCATGCTTGGCTCCTGGGCTGCAGGGGCTGATGAGGCATGTCTGCCGGCCTCCCCTGGGCCCCGGGTGCCCCTCACCTTGAGCTGGGACTTGGAGACCTTGCCGCTCTTCTCCACGTCCAGTGCGGTGAAAGCATACCAGATGGACTTAAGCAGCTCCTTGCGCAGGGCCATTGCTGAGGTGCCCGCCCGGCCCGGGGGCGGCTCTGACACCGAGATCCGGTTTCAGGAAATGCAAACGGCTGCAGAGACCGCAGAGGGGCCATGGCGCGGAGCAAGAGCTCCACCTGCCTGCTTGCATGGGGCTCCCCATGCTGGCAGGAACCAGCCTGTTGCTCTTGCAGCGCTCAGTGGCCCCACTCTCTGCGTGGGACCTCGGCACCAGACCCTGGAAGGCCAGAGCCCTGGTTCTGTTCAGTGCAGCTCCCTAGGCGTGAGGCCCTTTAGAAGCCTCCTCAGCCCCACAACCTTCTGGGGCTTCCTGCGCTCCCAGAGGCAGCTTGCTGAGGGGAAAAAGCAAGTCCACCCTCCTGACTATAGAAGGGTGGCATTAGGGGATATCCTGTCTCAATTCCACACTTACCAGACAGGAGGCCTTGGATGAATTACTTAACCTCCTTGAGCAGTTTCCTCATAGTAAAGCAGTAAAAATACCCACCTCACAGAGTTGTAAAGTCTGGGGATGGATGTGAGGCAGAGCAGGCCCTGGATAAAGCACATCTTTTAGGGCCATCTAACATTGTGGTGGTGGGGCTCCTCCCAGGCGGAAGAAAACAAAGGCAACAACACAAAGTTGGCGGAGGAATTGGGCCAGGGCACCTCTCCAGGTCAGGCGGACTTGGCACGTGACTTGTTGCCTCCCCATCCTCTACGCTTAGGCTCTCAAAGGCCTCAGCTCAGAGCACTGCCCACTCTGGGGCCCACTGGCCTTGAAGACCGCAGCATTTCTGAAGCACATGGGGGTGAGCCTTGGGGGGGGGGGGGCGGCTTCAAGGCTACTGGCGGCAGGAGGCTTGGGATTCAGGGCCCTCCACATCAATGCCTCCCTTTCTTTAGATCCAATGCCTGTGAGGGCTGGGACCTGCTCCCTCCAAGAACAGCAATCATGGATGTTGAAGAAGTCTGCTCAGATAACTGAGACACCCCTGTTCCTGGGAGCGTGCCTCTGCTTCCAAAAAGCCGGTAACAAGAGTAAAAGGAAACTTGCTAGATGTCCCAGGAGAGGATGATTCCTGGGCTGGGGGAGAGGGTTCCATTCTCAAGTGGCAGGAAGGGACTTGGGCACATCTATCACCGTGGAGAGAGGAAAAGAGGCACCCCCAGTCCCTGCAATGCTCCCATGTAGGAGAGTCAAACCCAAAAAGTTCTTTCCATCAGATCTCTTCCTCTGCATCCCTCCCTTCTCACCAGGGCTGATCTGGTCCTCCCACACACTTTTCACTAGGGTCCAGTTGTGCCTTTGGGATTCCACAGCACAATCCCAGACACCTCAGTGAGCATCCCCAGAACTGGGACCTCAGCACTAGAGCAGATGAGTCATCAGAGACCTTCACTAGCCTTGGCAAAGGCACCTCCTACCGCCACTCCAACGTGGTACTTTGCCCACTTGGAGCAGCTGACCATATGCAGTGTGTGGATGTGGAGGTGGCTGGGCATGGAAGGGCTCTCCAGTACACGAGTTAAGGTATGAAAAAACAGAATTCCTCCAGTCAACCATCCTGATGCCTGAGATCCAACCAGAGCTTGGAAGCAGTGGTCCCACTGGTCCTGTTTGGCCCCCTGCAGCCTACCTGCCCCTTTGTGGGCAGAAAGCCACTGATAGCTGTTCAGGGCTTTTCTTACACCCGGGCTTCCTCCCACCTGTGCCCCTGGTGAGCCAGACCCAGAGGTCTGGCACCGAGGCTCAGTGGGGTTGTGCCAGGGATACAGGGCTAAGAGCCTGATTTGACCAGTCCTGGAACCAGAGACCAAAGCTGAAAGGAGGGAGGGAGGGACCCAGGTGGAAACTTGGAACTTTATTAAATACTCATTCACCCATTTGCCACCACCAACCAGAGCAGGAAAAAAAATTATCAAAATGGAATTTTAAAAAACCAAACCAAACAAATGAAACCCAATCCCCAGTATGTACAGGGCTAATTCCCTGCCTCTCTGCCACAGAGAGGACAGGGGGCAACTGGGGGCGGGTGGGGCTGGCCACCTTTTCTCCAGCCATAGGCCCCTGAGCAATTCTGACTATGATGGCAGGAAATCCCTGCTACCAAATGGCCAGGCATCTTGGCAGTCCTCCAGGGAGGTGGATATTGCTGGGAGGAGCAGGGCTGAGCCTGCTCTGCCCCTACTGGGCTGAAGAGCTGTCTGCCCCTTCCCCTGGTGGGCAGTGACCAGTCAGAATAGAGGACCAGTCCCCACAGCAGTCCCAATTGCCACCTGAGAAGGGGAGTGGACTGAGGGCAGGAAGGTTGTTCTCTGGAGGAAGGAGGGTGGGCACCCAGCTGATTCTGAGGGGAGGATGCCCCAGTGCAGCCTGGTGACCAGCTCGTCCTCTTTAGCTCCTGAGGATGACACACTCCCCCGATTCCAGCTGTTCGGTCTTCCTCTTGGGCAGGGCCCCTGGACCCTTCAGTGAGGCTGTTTTCCTGTCGCCTTCTCACCCTGGAGACCTATGTGGCCACCTTCTATGTGTCAGCCACAGCCCGGGCTCTTGGAAGCAAGGATGCCTGTGTGGCATGGCACCTCCTCCAACACGGTGTGGGACCCAGTCCCCTGGGACTCAGCAGCCGTTCTCGGGCTCTGTAGCCTCCAGGGTCACGGCCCCTTGCTGCATGGCAGCGGTGGCCACACTGATGGCCTCCTCTAAGGTCTGCTGCTCCTCCAGCTGTGGAGAAGGGGGTGGAGAAGGAAGGACAGAATGAGACACTCCCCACTACAGTCTAGTGCTCATCAGTATGTGGTCTACTTTTCTGAATCCCCTCCATCCACTCAGTGCCACATCCTGAGCAGTTAGTAGGGCCCCAATTAACAGGAAGTTCACTGACTAGAGTCCTAGCAGGCTAAGCGTGGCCAGGGAGCCACAGAATGGTCCATGGTCAGAGAGTTGGGCCTGATCACAGAAGGGAATGACTGGCTGGAAGGGACCTTAGTCATCATCTACTTTAGCCCCACTTGTTTTCCTGATGAAGAAACAGACACACGGAGAGACAAGGGGTTTAGACGACCACGTGTGTTGCCATCGAAATTATTCTAAAGGCCAGAGGGGGCTTCACCACTCTGCTTCAGTCAAGAAAGAGCCTGAGACAGGTGTGTGGATGCAGGCAGAAAGGGATTTGTCTTCTGAAATGAGCTCTTTTTGAGCCGAATGCCCTTCTCTTCAACATCTCCACCTCATTCATTTCCCTCCCATCCTTATTCCTTTCTCAGGGTATTGGACCTCTACACCCACCTGCACCGCAATGTGCGTCCCGTTGGCTGTGGCCAACAGTGCCACCTGTTGGTGATGAAGGGATGCTACACTAGAGTCTTCGGCCACCACAGCCCCAGAGGTAATGATTGTAACCTGAAATATAAAAGAAGGTTTTCCTAACCCACCTACATTACTCTCCCTCCCCCAATCCAAATAAAAATGTCTTAAGCAAGGTGGCTAGGAACAAGCCAGAAAGGGATGGATAAAACCACTATAGGTCAGATTAATTAGCACAGGGCTCAGAGCTTAGTGAGATGGTACTTTTCTCTTAGAGGCAACTTAATTTAGGGATTTTTGAATCATAGAAGGTTAGAGCTGTCAAAGGCCCAAAGATCATTTAATCCCCTCATTTGAAAATGGACTGGTCCATGGAAAAGTGACTTGCCCATGATAGCAAAGCCAAGCAAATTAGAAGTAGATCAAGATTTAGAAACTGTCTCATGACCCCCCGTGAAACGCTTTTCAAGAGGAGAGTTGCTGATGGCCCAGAGGAGCCGCGGGGGGAGTCTTGGTCCTGTAAAGAAGGCATGACTAAGTCAGCCTGCACCGTAACGCCCACCCCACACAAAGGAAGGACAAGAGAACAAGAAACCCCAAGCAAACCGCCTGGTCATACGGGCTGCGTCTGTGTGCCATCAGCGCTGACCATGGTGACCGTATGTGTGCCAGATGTGGCAAGGTCATCGTCCTCACTGGGTATGGTGAGGGTGGTGCTGCTGTGCTGGGTCACCATGCTGATAGCACTCCCCAGGGCCTGCAGGTCTTCCGGGGACAGGCTGACCTGCCGATAGGAAGGAAGATGAGCTGGCAGTGCAGCGGAAGGTTGTGTGAAAGCCCCTAGGTGGACATACCTGCTCTCCCAGACAAGGGTAACTCACCAATAAGCTAGCCAATTAGCTTCAAGTTATAGAGGTGTAGGGGGACAGGGACAAGCGAGTAAAACCGGTCTCAGGTTGCAAAAAGCTGGCCACTTCTATTTACCACCACTTTGCCTTGGGGCTCTGCTCCATGCAGTTTGGGGTCTCGACCCAATTTAATCCTCATGTCAACTCCAAAAGACAAAAGTGCACTTAACAGTGAGGGTGCTGACAAGGGTCATGTTATACTGCTGGCTAAAAACTCTAGCTTCCAGACCCCACGCCATGATCTGGCCCCCACATCAACATGCTTCTCTTGAGAAGGATATCCAAGTGTCTCACTCAGACGATCAGGACCTGTCAGCCTCCATGTAAAGGGGAAGCTAGTAACTGCGCTCTCAAAGTCCCAGAGGTTGAGGTGAAAGCATGAGGAGAAGAGGCTGGCTTACAAGACTGGCTATCCTCAGCCTCAGCTCCCTGAGATCCACAAGGCTAAAAAGAGAAACTGGGTAGAGGTGGGGCTGTCAGAACTTCGGGACTCCCCAGAGAGAGAGAGAGAGAGAGAGAGAGAGAGAGAGAGTACCAACCACAGAGGCCCACCGCACTCCTACCCCAGGGCCTGTACCTGCTGGGCACCATCCTGAGTGATCAGAGCCACCTGGGGGGCCCCGTCCTCCTCGGTCACCATAGCCACTTGGGCTGGGATGGCATCACCTTCTTCTTTCACCTCCGAAAGGTAAGCAATGCGCGGTCGTTTGGGTGGCAGGCTCTCCTCGGCTGCACACGCGGCTAGGAGAGGAAAGCCCAGGCTTACATCTGCCACCTGGTGGCCGCGGGAGGTCTGGCTTGTCCCCACTCTCACCTCCTATCCACACCCCTCACCCTCGAGCTGCTGTTGCTCATAAAGGGCCTGCTCGCTCTCCTCCGTGGCCTCCAGCTCGCCGTGGGCGCTGCGCTTGTGCATGGCCAGGGTGGAGGTCTGCCGGTACGTCTTGCCGCAGGTGCTGCAGGTGTAGGGCTTGCAGTGTGTGTGCACCACATGGTGCTTATACAGGCTCGAGTACTCGGTGAAGCGCTTCCCACAGCCTGGTACCGTGCAAACGTATGGCTTCTCCCCTGGGGACACTGAGCTGTGAGGGGGGTGGGAACTGGGGCTGGCAAGGGGAAAACTAAGGGGATGGGAGGGGGAAACAGGGCTGGTGGAGCGGGAGCCAGAGGGAGGGAGAGGGACTGACACCCAGGACTCTGAAAAGACACAGCTGGAGATAATGGCCAGTGGAACACAGAGGGGACAGAAGTGTGGGACCACTGAGCCCAGAGATGAGGTAGGGAGAAAATGGGGAGATGAGGGAAGGCTGGGTGAGTGAAGGCACTGGCGGGGGCCGCTGGGGGCTTGGAAAGTTGAAGGCTGTCAACAGAAGAGGCAGGAGATGGGGGTAACCGATGTTATCAGGTGTGATGGGAAAGTGAGGGGACACATGTGGCCGAGAGGTGACACAGAAGGCTGGATGAGGGATGTGACACTGGGGAGGGTGAGGATACACAGGAGTCATATGGACAGTGGAGGCGGTGAAGAGGTAGGGTGACATTTCACTCTGCTTTTCCCCCCTCACGACTGACCCTGGCCTTTCCCCAAGGGCTCAGGTGTGGGGAGCAGGCAGGGAGCTGAGAGAGCTAGCTGTATGTTGGACTTAACCAGGGAGGAACTGCTCACTTCAAGTGAGACCGTGGTTCTGGAGATATGGCCGGAACCACAGAACCCCCTCTCCCCGCCCATGGGCCAGCCTGGACTGGCCAGCAGAAGGGCTCTGGGCTAGGAGCCGAGACCATTTCTCAGGTCAGAAAGCCTGTGGTTGAGGGGGCTGGGGCCTCAGAGGGGGTGCTTCTCGCATGCCAGCTGGCCCACCTGTGTGGATGCGCACGTGATTCTTGTAGTTGGTGGCGCTGGTGAAGCCCCGGCCACAGTGGGGCTCGGGGCAGGTGTAGGGCCGCTCGCCTGTGTGGGTGCGCACATGTACCTTGCGGATATTTGATGTGGTGAAGGAGCGGCCACAGCCCTCAAAGGGGCATCGGAATGGGCGTTCACCTGTGGAAATGGGGTGGGTGAGGGGGACCGCTCAGGAAGGGAGGTTGTGCCAGAGTGAGGAGCTCCAGGTCCAAATGTGAACAGGGCAGGGCCCAGCCTACCAGTGTGGGTCCGGACGTGCTTCTGCAGGTCTCCTGAGGTCTTGAAGGCCTTGCTGCACAACTCCTCTGGGCACTTGTATGGCTTCTCACCAGTGTGGGTGCGCACATGGCTCTTCAGCCCATATCCTGTCCACATGTGGGAGGGAGGGATGAGAAGAGGCTCTGTGGGGCCTCATCCCCCTCATTATCCTAATTCAGAGGTTCTCCACCTTAAGGTCTGCTCCAGCCCTCCTCAGGCACAAGAAGCCTATGTCGACCTCTCTCGCAACCCAGCCTGGGCACATAAGAGGGGCTAGAAAAGCCCACACTTTCCTCTTCAGGGGAGCCAGTGCCAGTCTAGAACAAGGGTCTGAGAGCTACGGCTAAAGGTTTCAGAGGGGAAATGAAGGCCGGAGAGATGCAATGGACCAAATACCCCACAGCTGATGCAAGAGGCGGGGGTCTCTCTACCAAGCCCCCAGGCTCCTTTGGCTGGCCTGGCTTATGCTGCCTCTCACTTCCATAACCGGGTTTCTTCCAGAGACCCTACAAGACAGAGTGCTCTGACAGCAGTCTCTCCAGGAAGGCAGGAAATTCCCAAAGCAAATCTAGAACTCTCTGTCCTCAACGGGAAGCAGGCCACCTTTAGTCTTCTTCCAGGTAAGTTACCTGTGGCAAAGGCCTTTCCGCAGCTGGGGAAATCACACCTGTACGGACGGTCACCCGTGTGAGCTCTTTCATGCACCTGTGGGGACAAGCAACCATGGGATTCAGAGGGACGAGGGTAGGAATATGCTCTTTGGTTTTCTTTAGGGCTCAGAGCATCAGTACTGGCCACTACCTTTACTTTGCCTCTTTAGCTGAGAGGCCACCTCCTCCAGAGGGCACTCTCTGATTCTCTTCCTTCCTGCACATGTGTGTCACAGGCCCCTGGGCTGACATTTCTGTACACTCATACCTTCCTTCCAGTAGCCAGT
This sequence comes from Herpailurus yagouaroundi, assembly GCF_014898765.1. Lineage (NCBI taxonomy): Eukaryota > Metazoa > Chordata > Mammalia > Carnivora > Felidae > Herpailurus > Herpailurus yagouaroundi. The sequence continues at coordinate 2,244,012 of NW_024412394.1, read as the reverse complement.
GAGAAACTCGAGAGCAAGGACTCGTTCTAGTTAACACAGGAAGGTGAAATTACAGCCTGGGCGGGGCAGGGGGGAACAGCAAGGCTGAAAGCTGTGTGTGACAACCTTACCTTTAAGTGATGAGCAGTGGTGTAGAGACGCCCACAGCCCTTGTAGCCGCAGCGGAATGCTCTGTCCCCAACCTGCTGTCCTTTGCCGTTATGGGGAGCCTGGCTGTCATGCAGAACCTGAGGAAAAAAGTCTTGAGGTTCCTGTATGTATTCTCTCTCTTCAATGATGAGAGGGAAGAGGTAGGATATAGGGCCCAGCTGACAGCTCATAACCCAATAAATAGGGTTAAACCTGCCAGAGGGAGAAGGGCAACCTGGGATGACAGATCCAGACAGACAGGAAATACACAATGAAGCACCCTACAGAACAAACAGGGCTGGCATGTGAAGTCACCACCCATCTCTAATAGATAGAGGGAGGGCTAAATGTCACAGGGGCATGACAGCTATGGAAGAAAGGGCATCCCCTAGACAGCTAGGGTAAGGTGGCCTTTCAGGCCACCCCCGAGTGAGGCTGAGATTCAGCAGCCCCCACTTTTGGCCACACACACTTCAGAGGCCACAGTTCTGGACAGTGTTATCCTCTGATGGGAGGAGACCCCTCCCTCCCAGTGGGAAACCTGTGCTCAGAACGGGCATTCACAAGGGGCCTGCTGTGGGGATGAACTCACCTGGGCTCACCAGAGTGAGGTGACCATAAGCAGCAAGCTGCAGAAGTGCCCAGGGCAGGCCAAGGCAGGGGCCTGCAGGTCCTCGCCAGAAGTCTAAGCTCTAACTATAGCCCCCAGCTGACGGGCAAGTCCTTCTCTGTCATGTCTACTGGGAACATTGCTAAAGCCACCTGCTTCACACCAGCCTCGGGCCTCAGGGAGCCCTCACTGCTCTTCTGCTTTCCTGGGCCAGATCCTGTAGGGAGTGTCCCTTAGTATTTGTTTCTGGGACACTTTGGCCTTCCCGGGAGCACCCGAAACAGAACTCTGGAAGTTATGGGGAGTAGGGGGCAGATGGGTGAGGCCAAATTCATGGCAAGGTCTGTCTAGTCAGCTCCAGGTCTGGAGGTCAAGCAGCTGACAAAATTTCATGGACACTTAAGCAGCTGGTGAGTGGTGGAAGAGTGTCACAGGAAGCCAGGCCTGCTTGGCGGGCTAACCCACTCAGGTGTTTGGATTTCCCATGTCTCACTTGCTCTCAAGGGAATCAAGGAACTTCAGGGTTGGAAGTGACCTCTGAAGTCATCTAGCTCTATCTCATCCTCCCAGAGGAACGAGCTGAGGCCTAGGAGTGGAATGACTTGCTCAAGGTTAGACTAGGCAGAGGCAGAGGCAGCATGGATCTCAGGGCTCATGACTCAAAGCCCAATTGTCTTTCTAACAGCAGCAAGTCTCAAATATGGCTTCTAAAATACACCACAGGGAACGGTGGCAGGAGTGGGCGTAGCCCTAAGTGGTCCGCTCTAAACTTTTGTGCTTCATTTTGAAAAGACAAGAGAATTTCTTCTCCTTTAACACAGCCACATAGTTTTATTATAAAAACAACTCACCCCAGTCTTTGGGTAACACTAGTGCTCCAGGGAGCCCCACTGTGTCCACCCTGAGGCTCTACAGCTCATCCTAGCGAGGCTGCACTCCAGTTTGGCATGCTCAGAGATCTCTGTGCCCTCTTCCCCCATGGGCAGGACCCTAGCTCCCACGGAGAGAGCACTGACTGTTGACACTGGGAGAGCCAAGATCCTTTTCCTTCACAGCTAAGCTACTGTGTGGGCCTTGTGTTCCAAGAAGCTCAGGTGCTCTGTTGCATCTGCCCTTGTCGTTGCCTACTGAGGTTATTTTTCCAAATGGCTAAGTGAGTTGCAGAGAAGAAATAAATACCAGAACATCTGACCTCAGTGGCCTGGAAAACTATTAAAAGTCACTGGCAAGGGCATTCTCAGTACAGAGGATTATTACAACAGCAAAAGTGAAGCTGGGTCTAAATTGCCACTATACAGACGGCACCAATTCTTACAGCCGCCTTCCCTCTGCAGAAGCATCATAAGCCAGGGCAAGCGTCAACAGCTGTTGGTGGCCCCATGTTATGCACACCCTGGATGGTGATGTGAGAGATGAGTCGGGGAGGCAGGGTGGAGGGACAAAGGGGGTAGCTCAGGCCATGCCCAAGCACAGGATGGCCCTCGTCCCCTAGGGTGGTGGCAGTTTTGGCCAAGGGAGCTGATGGGCAGCATCAGGCTTTGTGAGCTCACCTTGCTGGCATACTGCTCCAGGGCCACCACTGTGTCTGCGCCGAAGCCCTCATCGTCCTCTGCAGCCAGGTCCTCCAAGCCCACCTCTGTCTGCACGGCCAGGATGGCGCTGTCTGACGGCACAGCCACAGGGTGATGAATGTAGGCAGTGGAGCCGTCTTCCAGCTGGACGGCCTCCAGGGCACTGGGGTCATAGCCCTCTGCAGGGAACACGCGGTTAGCCCAGATGCTGCACAAGGGCAAGAGATACAGCTGGGACCCTGGCTTTAAGGTAACGAGAGGTACATATACCAAGGAAGGTTTCAGCATCTCCTGGTCCTTCACCTTGGTGATTCACTCTGGCTGGCCCTCCTTCTGGGGCCACCTCTCCTGAGGACAAGGTCTCCTATGGGGCACTGACTGGGAACTCACAAGCTCCATGAGGACCTGAGGGGACCATCATCATCTTGGCCTAGATGACCCTAAGAACCTCCTAACATCACCTCCTCTAATTCCCTCCAGGCAGCACAGCATCCAGAGGGATCTCTGCAGGACACATATGAGATCGTGTTATCAGATGGTTCAACCACTTCCCACTGGTCTCAGGATAAAGACCAACAATAAAGCCCTTATCTTGACACTCAAGGCCCAGTGCACTGGCCCCCGCCTCTCTCATCTTACCCACCCCCCTCCTCTACCTTCTGGCCTTCAGCAGTTCCTTCAAACATGACATTCTTCCTCCTCCCATCTCTGAGCCTCACACGCTGTTCCTTCCTTCTCTTGGGAGTACAGAACCCTCCCTGCCATCCCTCTTCCCCCAGCTAAGTCTACCCTTTAGCTCTCAGCCCAAGCATCACTTCCTCAGAGAAGCCCTCCCTGAGCTGGATCTCCACTTGGGATGATCTGTTCATTGGTGACAGCATGTCTCACTTCTGTTTCCTACACTAGACTCTAGAAGAGCAGGGACTGTGTCTGCCTTTGTCCTCTCTTGTACACTCCACACCTAGCACAATGCCTGGCATGCAGTACTTGCTCAAGAAACTACTTGTAGAAGGAATAAACCGTTATTCCTCATTACCTTAGAGGCTTCATTTTTTTTTTTTTTTTACTATTTATTTTTGAGACAGAGCGAGAGACAGAGTGCAAGTGGCAGAGGGACAGACAGAGGGAGACACAGAATCTGAAGTGGGCTCCAGACCCCAAGCTGTCAGCACAGAGCCTGATGCGGGGCTCGAACTCACCAACAGTGAGATCATGACCTGAGCCGAAGTTGGACACTTAACCGACTGAGCCACTCAGGCGCCCCAGAGGCTTAGTCTTAAATGTCAGTTAAGTTTTTATTCTTGGTCTTGGATCATGTCCTTGGGTCTTGTTTAAAGCCCTAAGACTTTGTGGCTGTGCTAGAGCTAAAGCTGCTATTGAGGCCTGTGCTATTGAGCCCCAAGGCTCAGTTTCCCAGAGGCAGAAACAGCCGCTGATATAGTCTGGACCAGGGAAGGTAAGCGAGACCAGGGAGGGTAGGTGAGACAGCTAGTCCAGGTGAGTTTAGGACTATAGCTCCCATGTCTATGCCCCGACCTCTGCCAATTATGCCACCCCCCCTTCCTGCCACTCACGGTGACTGTGACCCCACCTTTGGGTGTGCGGTGTATGTAGGCCATGCTGCCATCTTCCAGCTGCACAGGTTGTCCATCCTCAAAGGAAAGAGGTTCTGTAATGAGAGCAATGCTTGCCTTTCTCTGGAGCTTGGTGCCTGGGAAGGGTCCCTCAGTGGGGGCTGCCTGGCCTCTCTCCATCCGGCAGAGGTGCTTTGGCGTGCTCTCACCTTTCTGCACCGTCACTTGGTGAATGTATGCAGTGGTCCCATCCTCGAGCTGGATCACCTGCCCTTCAAGCAGCTTCTCTCCTGTGAAGGTGGAAATGGAGAGAAGGAGATTAGGCCCCAAAGAGGTGGGAGGGACACCTGCCTGCTTCTAGAAGAGGCCTGCTTGAGGCATAGTCTGCCTAAGCACAGGTAACATGTCCCCTGATCCCTGCCTCCCTGGGCCTGGGCCCCAGAGGTACTACACATGAAGACATCTCACCACGAGGAACCTAACAGCTTCCAACAGAATCCTTTCTTCTCACTCAAGGAGGAGCAACTTCATTTATTATTCTATCCATGCCCGGTGAAGTGGGGACTTCCAACCTAGTAGTAAGTTTCTGAGACTGATCTAGAGAACAAAGAATGCCCTGAAAAATACATTCCTCGTCTGCCACTGTGGCACCATGCCCAGAACTAGACCTTCTAATAAGGCAGTATAGCTTAGTGGTTAAAAGCAAGAGGCTTTGGGGGCGCCTGGATGGCTCAGTCGGTCAAGCATCTGACTCTTGGTTTCGGCTCAGGTCATGATCTCCTGGTTCGTGGGTTCGAGCCCCAAGTAGGGCTCTGCACTGATAATGCGTGCTTACCTGCATGCACTCTCTTTCTCAAAATAAAAAATAAAAAAAAAGAAAGAAAAAAGAAAAAAAGCAAATGGCTCTGGAACTGTCCAGGCCTCCTGGGTTTGAATTTCAGCTTTGCCTCTTAACAGCTTAATAGCTGTGTGTTCTTAGACAGTTTATTTAACCTCTCTGTGCCTTAGTTTCCTTCTCTTCAAATGAGGATTAAAAACTGTGTCTTCACTGGGTTGCTGTGAGGGTTAAATGAGTTAATGAGTAGAAGACAGTGACAGGAACATGGTCAGCCCTCAGTAAGTCTGTTTTTATCATCATAAACCCAATCTGCATTTTTGAAGGAATAGAAAATAAAGCAACAGGGAGCTTATGTGTGAATGCAGCTGTCATGCTACTGTGTATCCTCTAGGTCTTATTCCATTGCTGCTGTGGGGAATGTCTCCTTCATTCACCTCTGACATTTTTTCTTCTTTTCTCAAGTAGGCTTCGCACCCAGTGCGGAGCCCAGTGTAGGGCTTGAACTCACCACCCTGAAAACAAGAGTTGGATGAGTAACTGACTGAGCCACCCAGGCGCCCTGACCTCTGACATTTTCCTTTCAATTTTCTTATAAAAAGAAAAACAAACCCGACTCACCTAAGGCAACCAGCAAGCAGTATAGAATGTAACAAGACTCCAGAGTTCCTGAGATATTTCCCATCTGTTATCTCAGATACTTACTGGGGAGCACCTCTAAGAGCAACAGACTCTTCTGTTTAGAAGTAGAATTAGGCCTCTCCTCACGTCCAGTGAATTTCCAAGGGGACGAGGGGGAAAGAGTGAGAAAGGGAGGAAGGGAGAGGGAAGAGTTCATGCCAAGTGGTTTGCTTATTCCTTTCTTCCCGAGCTTCAGGTTTAGGAATTTGAGTTCTTATGATGTGGGAAAAGGATGAGGCAGCTGCTTCTGGCCCAACTCTCTGCTGCCTCCCCCGTCAGAAGAATCCCCAAAGTTGCCTCCACACTGAGTCTTCTCGGGTCTGTAACCAATAGTTCTACAAGCCAGCCAAAGGCAGGTAAGGCAGAGACAAAGGTAAGAAGTAGGAGAAAGAAAGTTAGGGTGAGGGAGTGGGATCCCCCACTTCCCTTCCACCAGGAAGCCATGGGCTTCCCCGCATCTAACACTTTATCTGTTGTGGCAAGGGCACCGCACGTGGGGTTCTGAGAGCATTAGCAGAACTTCTCCTAGTACAGTGGCTATTGCTTCAAGGCAGGAGACAAAAGGTTGAGGAGAGTTATTGGAGAAGTTTCAACCTAGAATCACCTCTCATACCAGAGACAACAATGGGGAGAGCCAGGGGCAGGGAGAGCAGTTCACATCCCACCTCATATCCCATTATGGAGAGGTGACCATATGTTCCTGTTTGCCTGGAACGGTTTCAGTGCATTTTTATTCATAGCACACTCTTCCACCCTCAAAAGTGTTGGGCCTGAATAACACGTTTTATGCCTACCCTAATTACAGATAAGTCTCATAAAATTTCAGGGCTTCCTGCTGCCTAAGCTGGACTCAGAAGGAGCTGCCTGCCAACAAAGATGAAAGCACCCTGGTCAAGAGCTTCAGAGGAGCTCACCAGGGAGAGAGATGCCTTTTAGAACAGTGTGGTTCCAGCTCCAGAAGGCCAGCACGACCCTCAGGAGTGTGCAATCTGTTGTGTGTGAGTCTGCGTACACACACGTGCACACATTGCAGCACCGTGCAGGAGCCAGAGAACAGGGACGGGAGAAAGCTATAAATGGGGAGGTGGGGGAGGCAAAGAGACCCAGACATAAGAAAAGAGGGTGGCTTTTTCAGGCCAAGTGCGGCCACTTGCTTTTTATTCATTCACTCGACCATTAATTCACAGCAGAAGACCAAGTCACGAGAAATAATTGGGTCTGTGCAGCAGCCACAGCCATGTCTATACTTCCTAAGTTCTTCCATCCCACTGAGACTGTAGCGGAGGGGCAACATCCGTGATGGGAAGTCTGCAAACACACAGTTTTGGGCTTCAAAAGTATTCCAGGCACACCTGGGTAGCTCAGTCCATTGAACATCCGACTTTGGCTCAGGTCATGATTTCATGGTTCGTGGGTTCAAGCCCCACATTGGGCTCTGCACTGACAGCATGGAGCCTGCCTTGGGATTCTCTCTCTTCTTTCTCTGCCCCTCCCCGACTTATGCTTTCTCTCCCTCTCAAAATAAATAAATAAACTCTAAACAAACAAACAAAAAAAAAGGTATTACAGGAGCACATGGGTGGCTCAGTTGGTTAAGTGTCCAACTTTGGCTCAGGTCATGATCTCAGTTCGTGAGTTCGGGCCCCGCATCAGACTCTCTGCTGTGAGCCCAGAGCCTGCTTCAGATCCTCTGTCCCCACCTCTCTGCCCTTTTTCTGCTTGTGCTCTCTTTAAAAAATAAACATTAAAAAAAAAAAGTATTCCAGACAAGTTCCACTCTCCAGAAAACAAAGCCAACCAGACCCACACATCATAGACAGTTCTTGACAAACAACCTTTCCAGAAGGCAACCCTTCCCCCCATATTGTCATATGGAAAGAGCTTGCTGATGAGATTAAGGGGCCTCTTTGTCGTCATCAGGAAGCAGACAATTTAAAATAAAATTAACAAACAATTTATCTGTACACTTGGAAATTAAAACACACTTTCACAATGTATTGAAACGAAGGAGGGTGATGTTGTAATGACAGTCCTTCATGAGGATGTTCACAGAGTCTAAATTTATTTTGAGAGAGAGTGCGCTCGCATGCGCGAGAGCAAGTGGGGGAGGGGCACAAAGAGAGGGAGACAATCCCAAGCAGACTCCTTACTGTCAGTACAGAGCCAATGTGGGGCTCGAAATCACAAACCATGAGATCATGACCTGAGCTGAAGTCAAGAGTTGGATGCTTAACTGACTGTACCACCCAGGCGTCCCCCCCCAATCACAGAGTCTAGAAGAGGCAAAATAAAGGGTAGGAACAAGGCAATGTTTGCCCAGTGCTGTCCAAGGCAGGCCATCTGGTGGGCCTGAGAATGCAGGTGGGAAAGGAGGCTGTCATGACTGTGCATAGGCTCTGCCCTTCAATGACAGTCAGTTCTCACTCCATGTCCACCTTGATTTTCAGTTCCTTGAGAATTGAATTTCAGGTGAATCCAAATTTCAGATAAACGATAAAGTCTTTTTTTTTTAGTGTTTAGTGTTATTATTTTACTATTTTTAAATATTTATTTATTTTTGAGACAGAGAGCAAGCATGCGCAAACAGGGGAGGGGGACAGAGGATCCAAAGCGGGCTCTGCAGTGATAGCAGAGCGCCTGATATGGGGCTCAAACTCACAAACCATATGGCCTGAGCTGAAGTTGGATGCTTAATTAATGGAGTCACCCAGGTGCCCCTATTTTACTAGTTTTAGTATTCTGTCCCATGTTTACAAATATCCATCCCATTCAGTATTTGGCACATACTTGTACTACCAAATTATTCATTGTTTATCTGTAATTCAAATTTTTTATTTTATTTTTTAAATATTTTTATTTATTTTTGAAAGAGAGAGGGAGAGAAAGAGTGCAAGTGGGGGAGGAGCAGAGAGAGAGGGAGACACAGAATCTGAAGCAGACTCCAGGCTCTGAACTGTCAGCACAGAGTCCCACACGGGGCTCGAACTCAGTGACCCACGAGATCATGACCTGAGCCAAAGTCAGACGCTCAATGACCGAGCCACCCAGGCTCCCGTTTATCTGCAACTCAAATTCAATGGTATACCCCGTATTTTTATTCCTGGAAACCTGAGTGGGGCCTAAGGCATGAGATCTATAACTGGGTGTCCCCCTCTGTGCCTAACCTTGCTTGAAATAAAATAAACTGCTTCTAGAAAGTACTGAGAAACTGGACAGGGAATTATTTGAAGAGCAGGAAGTTATAACCACCACTGTGTTCATTCGTTTCCACAGGTTTTATGAACTACTCTTCACATGTAAGGAATCCTGCCTTACAGAGGTCTTGGTTGCTGCAGCTGGGCTAGTCTGATTTTGTAGGCTGGCCTGCCTGGATGGCACTTTATTTTAAAGCGTTCCCTTTTTGCCAATTACCTCAAGAAATTCTCATGCAGAGTAAGTTGTGGCATGCAGGTGGGAGGACAGAGTGGGGGTAAGACTCTTAGAAGGGGACACTCCTCTCCAGAGGCTGGGGGAAAGGGCAGGATTCTGAGGTACCTGGAAATACGCACCTTTGACAGCTTGCTGGACATAGGCTGTCGTCCCATCACTGAGGGTCACCGTCTGCAGCCCCAAGCTCTCCATGGCAAACTGCTACTTGTATACTCAGACATGAAGTTGGCTTCTGGCCAGCACCAAGAGCCACAGCTGAGGTCAGAGATTTCCTTCTGGGTCACAAGTCTGAGAAAATGGACAGTCAAATTATGAGTTGTATACCTTCCTCCTGCTACAAGGATCTACAAGGAAAGAGTGGATGAGGCCAGCCAAGAAGAAAAAGAGATGAATTCTTCCAAGTATACAACCGTGTTGGTTTTTTATGAAGAACGTTCAAAACATACCTATTTAAGAATTCTTAAAGTTGAGCACACAACAGAAGCACACCAAACTGTTTGTAAAAGCCACTTTTTTTTTTTTCTGAAGTTTACTTATTTATTTTGAGAGAGGGAAAGAGTGAATGGGGGAGGGGCAGAGAGCGAGGAGAGCAAGAATCCTAAGCAGGCTCTGCACCAGTAGTGCAGAGCCCAAAGTGGGGCTTGAACTCACGAACTGTGAGATCATGACCTGAGCCAAAGTCAGACACTTAACTGACTGAGTCACCCAGGTCCAGTCAAAACCCATCTTTAAATTCACTCTCCTCAGAAGGAAGCCCCATTGAAGGCAGGCTGCCAACCCCAAGCTGCTGATTCTCTCTACACATTCCGACATCTCTCCCACGCTCAGATCTATCCATCCACTGGCCTTGCTGGCCATCATCAGTGAATATCTCACAGGCATCACTAACAGAATGAGTCCCCAACAGAACTCACAATGGGCTCCCCAGAACTGTTCCCCTTCCAGTATTCCCTATGCCTGGACTGGCATCTCTGCCCACCCAAAATTGGTGGGGTCATCCTTGATTCTTCCTTTTCCCTCAAAAATCTCGATACACCACTATCTGCCACCATACACAAAAATTAACTCAAAATGGATTAGACTTGAATGCAAGACGTGAAACCATAAAACTCCTAGAAGAAAACATAGGTGATAAGCTCCGTGACATGGTCTTGGTTCTAATTTTTTTGGGTCTGACACCCAAAGCAAAGGCAACAAAAGTGAAAATAAATAAGTGGGACTGTATCAAACTAAAAAGTGTCTGCACAGCAGAGGAAATCATCAACAAAATGAAAAGGCAACCTACCAAATGGGTGAAAATATCTGCAAATCATATATCCAATAAGGGGTTAATACCCAAAATAAAGAACTTATATAAGTCAACACCAAGAAACCAAACAATCTGATTAAAAAAGGGCAGGACCATGGGGCGCCTGGGTGGCGCAGTCGGTTAAGCGTCCGACTTCAGCCAGGTCACGATCTCGAGGTCCGGGAGTTCGAGCCCCGCGTCAGGCTCTGTCTGGGCTGATGGCTCGGAGCCTGGAGCCTGTTTCCGATTCTGTGTCTCCCTCTCTCTCTGCCCCTCCCCCGTTCATGCTCTGTCTCTCTCTGTCCCAAAAATAAATAAACGTTGAAAAAAAAAATTAGAAAAAAAAAAAAAAAGGGCAGGACCTGAATAAACATTTTTCCAAAGAACACATCCAGATGGACAACAGGTACATAAAAAGATGCTCAACATCCCCAATCACCAGAGAAATGCAAATCAAAGCCATAATGAGATCTCACTTCATACCTGTTATAATGGCTATTATCAAAAGATGCAAAATAACAAGCGTTGGGAAGGATGTGGAGAAAACGGAACCCTTGTGCACTGTTGGTGGGAGTGGAAATTGGTATAAAGTGGAAAACAGTATGGAGCTTCCTCAAAAAATTAAAAATAAAACTACCATATGATCCAGCAATTCCACTTCTGGATTTTTATCCAAAGAAAATAAAAACACTAACTTCAAAAAAAATAAAAGCATCGAGCATTATTTACAATAGCCAAGACATGGAAAATACTTAAGTATCTATGGATGGATGAATGGATAAAGAAAATGTGGAGCATATATAAAATGGGATATTATTTAGCCATAAAAAAAGGAATCTTGCCACCTGTGATAACATGGATGGACCTAGACAGTATTATGCTAAGTGAAGTAAGTCAAAGACAAATACCGTATGAGCTAACTCAGAAGTGTCTTTAAAAAAAAGACCCCAAACACCCAAACTCATAGATACAGGAACAGATTGGTGGTTGCCAGAGGCAAGGGTCAGGGGTGGGCAAAATGGATAAAGAGAGTCAAAAGGTACAAACTTCCAGTTATAAAATAAGTAAATCACAGGGATGTAATGTATAGTATGATTGACCATAGTTAATAATAATACTGTGTTGCGTATTTGGCAGTTGCTAAGAGAATAAATCTTAAAAAGTTCTAAACACAAGAAAGAAAGTCTGCAATTATGTATGGCGAGGGATATTAACTAAACTAAATGTGGTGATAATTTCACAATATATACAAATATTAAGTCACTATGTTCTACAACCCAAAACTTAGTATAATGTTGTATGTCAATTACACCTCAATTAAAAACAATTTTAAAAAACTTAAGAAGTATATGTACCTATTTCAGGTGAGTATCACCTCTCACATCTTGACCATTGTCAAGAGCCTCCTGAAGTATGTCCTCAAACTCTTGCCTGTTTCCTATTCACTTTGTAATACTGTGTCAGAGTGCCCTTAAAAAAAGTACAGGGGCACCTGGATGGCTCAGTCCATTAAGCATCCTACTCTTGATTTCAGCTCAGGTCATGATCTCATGGTTTGTGACTTCCAGCTCCACCTCAGGCTCTGTGCTGACAGTGCAGAGCCTGCTAGGGATTCTCTCTCCCTCTCTCTCAAAATAAGTAAACTTAAAAAGAGAGAAAAAAAAAAGTTCAAGTCTACACCCGCTACTTCCTTGATCAAACTCTTGAGTAGCTTGCTATGGTCCTTGGACTCCACCTTGTCAGCATGGCTCCCAGCCATGATAAATCCCTGCAGCCCTGGGCGCTACCTCTTCCTGGTACTCACACTAGAGTCGCCTACTTCGGTACTTATCACTACCTCTTTAACATTTGTTGCCCACACAAGACTTTGGGCCCCAGCCTGGTTTTGGGTTCACTGTGGGCTCTCCACAAATCCTTGTGGAGTGACTCACTGGGTCCTTGTGTGCAGGGAGGGACGAGCTGTAGCGTCCTGCTGGCAGGACTTCCTTTGCACTGGCATACAGCCTACTTGAGCCAGAGCCCAGACTTATGAAGCCTTGTTCTAGGTTTAGCAGTGAAGATTCTTATTGCCACCCATCCACAGAAACCCCCTGGACGTGGGATTTGGACTGCCTACTTGATTCTCACTGATTTCAGTTAGTGCTGCCCAAACTGTTTTCACATCAGGGCACCCAGAGAGAAGGATATTTGTATATGGCGGATGCTGCTACTCGAAGCCAGGAGCAACGAGCTGGGGTTCTGGCAGCCCCAAGGCTGAGCGGGTCAACATTTTTACATGACTATAGCCTACTTGTGACACACCTGTTGGGATGTTCTCCTTTAGACTTGGTGTCCCCACTATCCATAAACATTTACTGAATGGGCCAAGGTACTACTAGCAGTAATAGTGAACAGTGCTGTAGAGCTAACTGTGTACTAGGCATTTTATATATAGTGACTCATTTAATCCTCACAACGATCCTGTAACTAAATAGTATTATCCTCACTTCATAGTTGAGGGAATTGAAGCCTAAGACACTAAGTAACTTGGCTCAAGGTTGCACAGGTAGTAAGTAGGAGAAGAGGATTTTGAATCCAGGCTATCTAGCTCCAGAGTATGCTGTCATATACTCTACTCTGTAGCCTAGTACAGAGGTTTTTAGACGGGCGTTTTTAGGTCTGGCGACCTGAAAACACTTTTTTGGCATGTGAGCTTGTGCATTTTTCTGAAAAGAAGGGAGTTTAAGATTGTCATGAGAGTCTTACAGGGATTAAAGGTAAAGCACCACTGGTCTAGATGGGAATTCTGACATCTGACCCATATTATCTGGTCTACTAGGTTCCTGGCAGTGACCCCAACCTTGCCCAGAGCCTTGATAACCACAAGCTCTGGTCCTGGCCTCTCTTGGTCAGCCTCGACCTTCAGAGTCTTAAGCAGGGAGAGAAATTCTTTTGGTACCCTGCTTCTGTTAACAGCATTGTCAGAAAAAGGATGCATAGGAGACCTAGGTCTGGAAACAAAGCAGATTATGGGTTGAAAAGGGATTACAAAATGGCCTCAAATCTTTATGGCTGGCTCCTGTGGCTGCTGCTGCAATAGGTGGTTTAATTCAGCACATCTGGACTCTATTGAGACATTCTGAGGAAAACCTGTGGCATGGTTAAGAACACAGGTTCTGGAGTCAGACAGCCTGGGCTCTAACCCAGGTTCTACCTCTTTGAAGCTGTGTACCCTTGGGCAAGTAACTGAACCTCTATGAGCTTCAGATTCCACTTGTAAAAAAATGGGGATAATAATAGCACCTTCACAGGTTGCTGTAAGGATTAAATAAGGTCACATATGTCAGCATTTAGCACAGTGCTGCCACATAAGTACCCAAGAAAAACTGGCTCTGCGGAGGGGATGGAAGAAAAACCTAAAGAGAAATGCTTTTGAAGCAATGGGTATTCTTAAACGTAGGCAAATAGTGGAAAGAGCCCTGTACTAGGAATCTGCAGAAATGGTTTCTAATCTCAATTCTTTTTTTTTTTTGAGAGAGGGAGAGAGTGCACGGGCACACGAGCAGGGGAGGGGCAGAGAGAGGGAGAAAGAGAGAATCCCAAGCAGGCTCTGAACTGAGAACACAGAGCCTGATGCGGGGTTTGAACTCACGAACCATGAGATCATGATCTGAGCTGAAATCAGGAGTCAGATGTTTAACTGGATTGAGCCACCTAGGTGCCCCTATATTAATTAACTCTTTCAAAATCTTAAAAATAACCCTACACAGAAACAGGTACATTATTTCCATTTTATGGATGCAGTGACCAAGGCTTAGAAGTAATTACTCCAAGGTCCCACAGCTAGTAAGTGCGGAAGCCAGGATTCAAAGCCAGACTGGCCGGCCCCAGAGTCCATACCTCTCAATATCTGGTGCATTTCTTCCTTCTGCTAATATAGTGTGACACAATGTCAGCACTCAAAACACTTGACTATTGATTGTTTAACTTTCATCTCACCCACTGTAACTTAGACCCAGTCCTCCTGGACCTGACCACAATGGAAAAAGGGAATAGCTGGTAGCCACATTTCCCAAAATAACGCTTCTTAGACTCAAAGAAAACAAATCTCCACTCTTTTACATGTTCTCATGTGCAGGCTAAATATTCAATTTTCCTCCTTAAGCCCATAATATAAACCTTTAAAACAGTCAACTCTTGCTCTTTAACTTTTCCTGATCTCCGATGCTGCCTTCCAACAGAGCCTGACTGCAGGTGGTGAGAAGGTGTTTTGTGGCTGCCAGGCATATACAAGTGTCTGATTGCCATTTTTCTCCCTTGCCTTTGTGAATCGATGCTCTACTCTGAATCCTTCTGTGTCAGTAGTGAACTAACAACAATGATACTGGCAGGGCCAAAGAGAGGCTTGTCACTGTCTCAGGATGGCTGTGACTGAGCATTTCCTGCCTGCACTTGACATTTCAGATTCATAACTCCTGTGGCCTTTTGAGAAAGGATGGAGGGGGAGCAGGGGCAGCTGCTCTGTTTTCTCCTTGTAGGGTATAAGGTTTGCCAGCCCCCCAGTGACCTAAGCTGGGTATTAGGGAGAGACAGACTGGGGGCTGGGGGAGGGGTGGATAATAGCCATGATAAAGGGTAGAAATGAAAAGGAAGTACTCCTGGGGTGCCTGGGTGGCTCAGTTGGTTAAGTGCCTGACTCTTGGTTTCAGCTCAGGTCTTGATCTCAGGTTTGTGAATTCGAGCCCAGCACTGCCAGCACAGAGCCTGCTTGGGATTCTCTCTCCCTCTCTTTTGCCCCTTCCCACTTCTCTATCTCAAAATAAATGAACTTAAAAATTTTTTAAAGAAAAGGAAGTATTTTGGACTCTACCAGAACTTGCAGCCAGCTTCTGTTTGTTGACTTTTTAAAATGAACATGGGACACCTGGGCGGCTCAGTCAGTTGAGTGTACGACTTCGGCTCAGGTCATGATCTCGCAGTTCGTGAGTTCAAGCCCCATATTGGTTCTCGCTGCTGTCAGCCCCATGTCAGGCTCACTGCTTTCAGTGCAGAGCCTGCTTCAGATCCTCTGTTCCCCTCTCTCTGACCCTCCCCGGCTTGTGCTCTCTCAAAAAGAAATAGAACATACAAAAAAAAAAAAAAAAAAAAAAGAACTTAACCTGGCTCTGATGCAGGAAATAGCCCTCTGGCTTCATAATATATAAATGTTTCCTAATGTAAAAACATAAATTATAATTTATCTGGAAGAGATAACATTTGGAAAAGCTTTTCAGATACTTTGGATCTTTAGGTCTTTCCACGAAACAAGATGTGCTTCAATTATCTCCTCAAAGCAGAAAAATAAGGGTTATGAAAGACAGGAAACTAAACAGTAGCCACATATTTGTTTCTCCACTTTGGCACGGTTCAGATCTAATCTGATCCACACGCAAGCTAGGCTTCGCCTTGACTACAGACACCTGTTCACTATTCCATCATTTTCTGCCAGTCCAAACTCCTTGGACATTTGAAATAAGGCTTTCTGTACTCTGCTTCAGCCAGCCCAGAGGGCAACTGTATTTAAAGCCAAAGAAAGGAAAAAAAAAAACAAAAACAAAATATTTACTTGGCAAGAGAAGAATGTTCAACTTTGGGGGGAAGAAAAGACTTAATTTTCGCTCAGAAAATTCCTCATTTGGAAATAAAAGTTCTCAGAGAGGAAAAAGTGACATTAGGTTGGAAGAGACAGAGGCTCAGCAAGTCAAGTGGCAAACAAATTAGAACCAGATTTGGAAGAGCTGTAGTAAAACGATTCAGTATTTGTTATTATAGAAAAAGACTTCAATGCACACACAAAAACCTTGGTGAAAGAGGCTTGGTTCTGTGGGTTTCCAAACACTAAAGAGAAAACAGGAAATTAATAACAGAAACTTGCACACATTTAAAACATCAGCTAAACATCTCTTTGCAAATGGCACAGTGATTTTAAAAGCCCAAATCACTTTTTAGTGTGGTTCCTATTTAGCTACTACAATTTTATAGATTTGAATTAGTCACAGAAAAGAGTAATTAGGCAAAACGGATTATTTTTAATTCCAAAAGGGCAATGAAAATGCAGACCCCTTTACTGCAGAACAGAATTCATTTAAACTAAAACAGGTAACTTAAAAACCTAATTTTCAGTCATAAGTTTAAGGAGAATTTTAACATCTTAGCTTGTAAACACCCAACACAGAATCACGGCTATTTCAAATCCACCTTTAGTCCACTGAAAAAAAGTCCAGAATAAAGTCATTTTGGAGGGGGTGTACTAAGGGTGTACATTATACCAATATGCAAATTAATACAGATATTATTAAGTTACATCGGACTTGTTTCTGGAATTCAGCCTGGGGTCACTGCTGGCTTGAGAAGGGCTATTTGAAAATGAAACATGCCATCAGCCATCAGGAGGAACTGGATCATCATAGTTATTTAGGTACATAGTGTTATTTAAAAAACATCACCCTGGGGGGCGCCTGGGTGGCGCAGTCGGTTAGGCGTCCGACTTCAGCCAGGTCACGATCTCACGGGCCGTGAGTTCGAGCCCCGCGTCAGGCTCTGGGCTGATGGCTCAGAGCCTGGAGCCTGTTTCCGATTCTGTGTCTCCCTCTCTCTCTGCCCCTCCCCCGTTCATGCTCTGTCTCTCTCTGTCCCAAAAATAAATAAACGTTGAAAAAAAAAAATTAAAAAAAAAAAAAATCACCCTGGGACAAAAAGGTTAAATTTATGCCATCAGTTCATCAAAATGGAACAATACCCAAATCTCAACTAGGAAGAGAAGGTAGTTTTAGCTTCTGAATCGAAAATCAAGGCAAAAGAAAGTTAGGTTTAAAAAAAAAAATCAACATTAGGGGAAAATATTGAAGAAAGAAAACGTAAGACATGATATTAAAAACACATGCAACTTAAATATACACTTAACAATGGTTAAGATGGTAAATGTTTTTTACATGTATTTTACCACAACAAAAAAAAATTGGGTGCAAAAAAAAAAACACATGCAGACATATACAAACCTCCAATAACAGTCTCAAATTCCCACTAGACAAATAAGGCTATAATATGAATTCACATAAGCAAAAACACTAATAGTAAATAAATAATACAAAAAAGGTTCACTGTCATTAGTAATTAAACTACAAGAAAGAATAATCATGGTGGTATATACTTACTCCATTACCATAAATCAAAGTATTAATATCCAGTAGACAATGAGATACCACTACATGCCTATCAGAATAGCCCAAATCCAAAACAGCAATAACACTAAGTGTTGGCAAGGATGTGGAGGAACAGGTATCACTGCTGGTAGGGATGCAAAATGGTACCGCAAAACAGTACTCTGGAAGACAGTTGGGCAGTTTTTAACAAAATTAAACAGTCTTACCAAATGATCCAGCATTCCTACTCCTCAATGAGTTGAAAACTTATATCCAGAGAAAACTAGCACATGGATGTTTATAGCAGCTTTATTCATAATTGCCAAAGGCTGGAAGCAACTAAGATGTCCTTCAATACACAAAACTGTGATACATCCAGACAATGGAATATCATTCAGTGATAAAAAGAACGACTGGGGCACCTAGGTAGTTCAGTTGGTTAAGCGTCTGACTCTTGATTTTGGCTCAGGTTATGGTCTCAATGGTTGTGAGATGGAGACCCATGTCAGGCTGTGTTGGGCCTGGAGCCTGCTTAAGATTCTCTCCCTCTCCCTCTGCCCCTGCCTCCACTTGTGCTCACTCGCTCTCTCTGAAAGAAAGAAAAAGAAAGAAAGAAAGAAAGAAAGAAAGAAAGAAAGAAAGAGAAAAAAGCCACTAAGTCATGAAAAGACACAGAGGAAACTTAAATGCATTTTGCTAAGTGAAAGAAGCCAATCTGAAAAGACTACATACAGTATGTTTCCAACTACATAACTTCTGGAAAAGGTAAAACTGTAGAGACAATAAAAGTATCAGTGCTTGCCAGGGGTGCAGGGGGAGAGAGGAAGGATGCACAGATGGAGCACAGGGCATTTTTAGGGCAGTGAAATGATTCTGTAGGATACTGTAATGGTGGACATATATCTGACGTTGTATATTTGTCAAAACCCATAGAATATATAGCACAAAGAATGAACCATAATGTAAACCATGAACTTCAGTTAATAATAATACGTCAATACTAGTTCATCAATTGTAGCAAATATACCACACTAATGCAAGATGTTAATAATAGGAAAAACTGGGCACTGGGGCAGGGAGGGGAGTATATGGGAACTGTCTGCATTTTCTATTCAATGTTTCCATAAACCTAAAAATGATCTAAGCAATAGACTCTATTAATAAAAACAAAAATCCAAACATCAGTGTTGGCAAGGTCAGGAGGCAGGCACAAATGTGCATTGGAGATGGCACTAGAGACAGCTCCAGGCTCTCCAGGGCACAAACCATCAATGCTTAACCCCACCAGGGGTTAACCCCATGAGGAAAGGTTCAGAATCTGAGAGCTAAGAACCTCATCTTCATAATTTATTCCACAAAGAGAATGCACAGAAAACAGCACTACTTGCACAGGATGCTTAAGCCTTTTAAATAAGAACCATGAAGCCCATCTGGATTAATGGAAGAAAGTCAACAAACTAACACTAAGTAGTGAGACATAAGGTTGAACATTCACTCAGTTTCAACTTGCAGAAACCTTAACTCCAAGTGAGAGGAGAGGAAAAGAGGCCAAAAAGAAATGGACAGGGTATAACCTTAAAAAAAAAAAAAAAAAAAAAAAGTCACTGGAATGGAAAGATACCAGCATGGAGTAGAGAGGTGCTTCTCCATTGGACACTAAACACATTTGCTTGGTTATCAGCTCCTCCCTCTTGGGGTTTCCTTTTATTCTTCCCACAGCCTGCCCATCACTAGCTGTACCTCATCCCTCTGATGTCCTGCAGAAAAAGACATTCCTCCTTTAATTCATGCAGTCTAAGGACTAAGGTAGGGAACTTCTTCCTCTAGAATTTTCCTTCTTTCTAACCACAAGAGGTCTAGTAGTTGTTTTTAAATGTGGTATTCCTCGGGGTGCCTGGGTGGCTCAGTCGGTTGAGTGTCCGACTTCGGCTCAGGTCATGATCTCACAGTTCGTGAGGTCGAGCCCCATGTCGGGCTCCGTGCTGACAGCTCGGAGCCTGGAGCCTGCTTCAGATTCTGTGTCTCCCTCTCTCTCTGCCCCTCCCCTGCTCATGGTCTGTCTCTCTCTCTCTCTCAAAAATAAATAAACATTAAAAAAAAAATAAATGTGGCATTCCTCAAACTGGGCTGTGTTGTGCTTTGTATGTCTTGTGGCATAGAGTGTCATGGTGGGGCCCTATCATTCAGTATCCTATGGTGATCTCTGGGGAATCTGTATATTCTTCACTCAGAGCAATGTCCATGAGGCTGTGGGGAAACAGGCAGAGTCTTACCTTGCTGGGGACGGGTGGGGAGGGGCAGAGTATACATGGGTACGAACTCTGTGTAGGGCAATGTGGCAGTATCAATCAGAAGTACAAATGTGCCTACCATCTGACCCAGCAGATAGGTCATGTATGACATGTATGTATGTATGTAGACAGAACATGTGGAAAATGGCACAGGTCTAAGGTTCGTCATGGCATCCCTGTATGCAGTAATAGCAAAAACATTAAAAGCAGCATAAATGTTTATCAATATGGAATTTCTATACTATGTAGACATAGTTAAATGAGGAAGGTCCTTACATACAAACACGCAAAGATCCCCAAAACATATTAAATTTAAAAAATGGCAAAATATAAAACAATGCCTTCTGTATGTTGCCACTGGCATGCAAAAATCTGTAGAAAGACAATCAAGAAATTACTAAGTAGGGTTGCCTGCAGAAGGGTAGCAGAGTGACTGGGGAATAGCAATGGAAGGATGACTTTTCACTGGACTTACAGACCAAAAAAAAAAAAAAAAAAGTTAGCCTCATGAATGTTAAATACACAAATGTATTTATATGTTAAATAAACAAATATAAATAAATGAACAAAAAAAGAAACTCTGGAAGCATGCTTTGCATTCCTTTCGTTGGCTACAGGAATATCTACGGTTCTGCATTTGTGAGGCATGGCTAGTCCAGTGCTGACAGCATAGATTCTGTTATACAGCTTTGCAGCAAAACCAAACCTGAAACCTTAGCTTCACGGCTCATGGATCGTATGGAAAGGTGACCAAGCTGAGCATGAGGCAACAGCAAATCTGCACAGGATCTGAGAACAGGTTGGCTCTAGCACGTGTGTCCCCAGCCTGGTTACAAGGGTCAGTCTGGCTGAAGTGGTAGCTAGGCAGGGGCTGCCTTTCTCCCTCACTGCTTCTGTGGCTTCAGACCGTACTTCTTAGGTTGAGAGGACAATTTTCTCAGACAGAGAGAACTCTGGTCTCAGGTACACCCTTGACATCTAAGCCTCAGGTCAGTTCCACAGTCTCAAGGAGCTCCCAGGTCCTTGGTTCTTATCATAACTGCATGGGTGTTATGCTTTATCAAATACCCCAAAGCAGCAGGGACTCCCAACAAATGAAGAGCGATACAGTGAGAAATAGTACCAAACTAACAAGTTCTATCTGTGCTTCTCGGAGATGAACCATTTACTGAGGGCAAGCCAGGGGTAAATGTTAACCCAGAGGCACTAGAAGAAGTGCTCTGACTTCCAGCTGGTGACAATCTAATGTGCTGTGAGGCTTTGAATGTCACATTCAACATCACAGATCTTTTCCGATTCTGAGCTGTAAGTGAGGAGCCTAAATAGGCCCTTCACTTCTACCGGAAAAACAAAGACAACCGTGAGACCCTCACATTAATACATAGTTCTCTACCTTGACTGAGCGCTGCCAGGGCAAGAGGCATCCAAGGTTTCGTCAGTAGCTTCTGGCCACCAGTTAAAGACAATAGCTTCTGCTGCACTTGGATTTGTATTTCAGTGGTTTTTTCCACTCACCAGGACAAAATTTCCCCATTCTGTTAAATGAAAGATGATGATTACATATCTACTCTAAACAAATTTTGTGGGTGATCTGTCAGTGAAGATGGGCTGTATCCTGTGCTCTTGTTTAGCTGGTCAGAGACTCTCCTTACAATATAAACACTGACATCTAAATGATACATGGATAAACATGGCACAGCGACTATGCTTCCAGATGCAGTGAAGGGATTACTCTGCCACGGTATGTTTTCCTTAAATTGGACTCTTCTAGGGGGAAAATAACACACTCCTACTTTCTGTTATACTGCTTATAACTTGGCGTAATCAGCACCTAACAAAGAATGTGTCCACAACTGAGCTCTTTGCTCAAATTTGAATCCTAAATCAGCTCCACTTACTGGGAATTCATTCTAATTGAAACTCTCAAGGCTGGATTTGAAACCATCTACTCCAGAACCACGAGCTCCTTAAGAGAAGATCCCAACAGAAGAGTAAACGTTGAGTGAAAGAATGAGGGAGGGAAGGAACGGAGCCCCACTGCCTTAGCTCTGCCCCAGCTCTGCCCCAGCCCCAATGACCACTTGGCCTCACTTGTAACATCATCTTGCTTCATCTCTGACATCCACGTTCACTGTTTTCCCAGACCCAGGTCAGTAACAGGCTTTCCCCTGGCTCATGTCACACCAGACCACTGGTGTCTGGCCTGTTTCCTCTGCACTTAGCAGCGAAGCTGCACCAGGCAGCTGGTCTGTACTGTTCGACGAGGGCACAGCTGCATCTTCTCCATCACTGTATCCTCTGTGCCCAGCACATGGCAGGCACTCACTGGGTATTACTTTAGCAAAGGAAAGATGGACTCTTACCACCAACACCGCTAGCTGGCATAGGGCTCAGCAGTTTTCAAAATGCTCTTCGATGTACAGATATGTTATCTTGTTTACTCTGAG
This sequence comes from Herpailurus yagouaroundi, assembly GCF_014898765.1. Lineage (NCBI taxonomy): Eukaryota > Metazoa > Chordata > Mammalia > Carnivora > Felidae > Herpailurus > Herpailurus yagouaroundi. Next base: position 2,221,997 of record NW_024412394.1, on the reverse strand, counting down.
CACGAATTCGTGGACTCTCACAATGGGCGTAGGCTGAGAAGATGGCTTGTTTCTAGTCTAATGCAGGCATTCTGCAGATGAAGATATGGAGGCCAGAAGTGCTGAAGTTCCAAAGGATCACGCAGCTAGCAGGTGGCAGAGCCAGGCCTCACTCCTGAACTGCTAGTGTTCTACTGTACTGCCCTGTCTCTTGCTCAGGAACAGTGTTCTTTCAGTTCTCAGGAGAGCAGAAATTTACTCACGTCTAACAACTTGTGTATCCAGTGGCTTATGCAACATCTCCATGCCCAAAAAGCACCTGAAACTTGCCACACTCAAAAGTTAGTTCCTTATCTATCCCTTCTCACAACCTACCCCTCCTCCTGCTTCCCCATTTCACTAAATGATAACTCCATTCTTCAGTTGCTCAGGCCAAAAAGGAGACAGCCATTCTCAACTTCTTCTCTGTTTCTTTTACATGCCATATCTAAGCCATCAGCAAATCTGGTGGCTCCTCTCTCTCTCTACACACACACACACACACACACACACACACACAGCCAGAATCCAACCACTTCTCACTTTTCCACTGTTTTACTTTGGATGCAAGCCACCAACTTCTCTTGCCTGGACTCTTGGAATAGCCTCCTAACCAGTTTCCCTCCTTCCACTCTTGTGTTCTATGGGTCATTCTCAGCAATGCAGCCAGAATGATCCTGGATGTCAGATCACATCACTCTTCTGTATAGAGCCCTCCAATGGCTTCCCTCTCACAATGCACAAAATCTTAATGTGACTTGCCACCAATCCACTCATGCTCCCACATCTCTCCTGCTGTTTCCCCTCTCTTACACTACTGCAGCCATACTGGCTGACACCTTCATGTTCCTCGAATGTACAGTATACGAGGCATACTCCTGCTCTGGGGCCTTTGCACTTGTTGTTCCCTCTGACTGGAACACATTTCCCCCAAATATATGCTTGGCTCACCCTCTTAACTTTTTGGCTAAATGTTACCTTTTCAGTGAGAACTTCCTTAACCACCCTATTTAAAATTTAACACTGACTCCAGGAACTCTCTCCCTTCTCTGCTTAATTTTCTCAACATAAATTTTACTTGTTATTTGTTTTTGTATGCCTGTCCCCAACAGGTGAGCTTCTTAAGTCCAGGAACTTTGTTTTATTCACTGCTCTGTCTCCAGGTACTAGAAAAGTACCAGGCCTCTAGCAGGGAGTCACCAAACATTTGTGGAATAATGAATGAATGAGTGAATGAATGAACATCCGTACCTTTAAGATGTCCCAGTAATCTAAAGGCCTTAGGCCAAAAATGGAAGACCCTAGTTGAGCTCTGGTCTCCCGTTCACCTCCCCCCACTCCCTTCACCTTCTCACTTCCAGGGCAATAGGTGCTGGTTGCCAGCATGTTACAATTCCTGCGCCACCAAGTACAAGATTCTGCAGGGTGCTGATTTTTGTTTTTAGAGCCCTATCTCACAAACAGAAAAGGTCAGGGATAGGTTAGACTAAATATACTACTTAACCTAGATAATAGTACTGACTCAGTAACATTTGCGTTGAGGTGTTTTCCAGGGAACAGTGCTAAATTTGCACTTGTTCAACTAGCTTTTTTTTTTTTTTCCAACTTTTATTAGGGATTTCAAACATACACAAAACTAGAAAGAACAGTGTAACGTATCCCATGAACCCAAATCCACAACTTCAGCAATTACCATCATTTTGCCAATCTGGTTCCCCCTATTCCTGGACTGTCTTTGCAACCCCCAGTAAAAATTTCACATTGCTGTTTTCTTGAAAACTGGTCTGTATATAACAGACCCTGGCCTTGTAACCACTGTATTCTATCAACAGCGGCAACCAATCTCTCTAGTCTTACCAAACATACAGCGAAAACAAGTACTTACACCCATTCCCTTTTGCAACCAATGACTAAAAAAGGAAGTGTCTAAATTCCAGACTGTTTAAATCAAGGGACTTGCCCATTATGCGTCTAGAGGGATTTGGGGAGGGGGGTTGTTGTGGCTACAAAATGAACATAGACGCAAACTGTTTTTACTTGTTTGTATCTGATGCAGAATTTCTGAGTTCATTCAATCCAGTCAGTATTACTGACTACTTCATAATACAGACACTAGATTAAGATGATATTGGATAAAGAAAACCCAGCCTCTACTCTGAAGGAAATCACAGTGGAGCCAGGGAGTAGGTTGAGAAGTACACAAATAACTAAGATCCACGGCAGAATACGTCCTGTGCCCTAAGAAAGATTAAACAAGCCTAAGGCAAAAGCTTATTTTTAAAAATCAATTTGGGAGCACCTGGGTGGCTCAGACTTTGGCTCGGGTCATGATCTCCTGGCTCCAGAGCTCGAGCCCCATGCTGAGCTCTCTTCTGTCAGTGCAGAGCCTGCTTTGGATCTTCTGTCTCCCTCTCTCTGACCCTCCCCGCTTGCGTTCTCCTTCCCTCTCTCTCACTCTCTCCCAAAAATAAATAAATCTTAAAAAAAAGATCCATTTGTAGACCCCAGGGTTTACCCTTTCCTTAACTCTAGTTTTACTCTCTGCTGTTATGTATTATTATATAGCCAACAAGAATATTGTAGAAGACCTGGGAATTTGGTGACCTACAGAAAAGACTCTTGGATGTAGTCTTTAATGTCACATTTTGCTATTCACCATCCAGTCTTCTGGTGGGAGGGCACTTGAAAGTCCTCCCAGAGCTGAGGAAACAATGGGGCTAATTCAATGCAGGCAGAAACCAACTCCAAAGCATTCTACCCTGAGGGCATATATACCAAGCCACTTCAGAAACAGAACAGGATGATGGGAGTGTGCCCAGGAGATGAGGCTAAATCAATTCAGAAGGGTCTCCCAAGATCTCTCTCTCTCTCCTTGCTACCTAAAGGACTGTGATCGTGGTGACCTACAATCAGAAGTTCCCAGAGAAGAGTGTAGTTCTTTGGACTAACCAAAGGGACCAGTGAGGTTTGGCTGCACAGTGCTGTGTGAGAAGGAAGGAGAGCTCAGAGTGGCAGGGTCATTTACGCAGCCCTGGAGTTAGATGCACAGAAGAATGGAAAAGAGGAGTTGGGATGAGAGGGACATTTGCATTATAATCAGTGTTATCAAAATGGGTGAAGTGAGAACAGCTGGGAGAAAAAGAGGAAGGATGGAAAAAGGTACTGTGAGAAGGGGCAGGGATGCAGGGAGAGGAAAAAGGGGAAGATTCTGGTTTGTAAAGGAGATCACTGTTGACAATGGGGAGGATGCCATGGGATCTGGGAATATAGGAGGCAGAATCTTAGGGGGATACTGGACAGAACGTGAAGAGGAGGGACCTTAGAATGGGAGGATGTATAGGTTATGAAAGATGGGTTCATGCTGGGATGGAAAGGGCTCGTTTCATTGAAACTAGGTAAAGGAAGTCACTAGATAAAGAGCTAGTTAGATGAAGTCTTTGGGTAACAGGACAAGCTGTGGATGGTAGAAAGGAGGCAGCTAGAACACTGAGAAGAGACTGAAAATAGGGAATTACATGACTACTGGGCCAGCGGGTTTTAGAGTATATGAATTCCTGGGGGGAAGGGACTTAACAGTATGAAAGGGTTTGGGGGAGAGTGCGTTGAAGTGGCAGACCCCTTAGGGTGAGTGAGATCATGTAGTAAGGGCTGTGAGAGGATATCTAGACAAAAGGTGAAAAGAGGTATTAAGGTGCAGGGGATTCCAGGCACATGGGGTGCAAAGTCATGAACAATGGGTTGAGGAAGTCACTAAGCCATGAGGCAAAGGATAACAGAGACCTTGGAGGGGGGAGATGGTCACGGAATGAGCTGATGTTGGGCTTAGGAATCATTAGAAAATAAGGAACAAGAGGCTCAGGGTGACCTGGAAAACTGTGCAGGTTTGGGGGCAAGAAAGTCAATGGAGCTAGTGGGTTTTGAAGACCATGGGTTCAAATACTCGCTCTGCCACTTATCTGTCTCAGGTTCTTTATTTACAACCAAACCAAACCAAGAGAAATGGGAAATGGTGGTGGATATAGTAATACCAACTTCTTGGGGTTGTTGCAAGGTAAGTTTAATTTATACATACAAAGCCTGACACCCAGTAGGTGCTTGGCCAATCATAATTAAAGATGTGTAAAGAGTAAGAGGAGAAGGCCATAGCAGAGAGAAGAGAACGGGGATTCCAAGAGCTTGGTGGTAGAAAAGTAATGTTAAGGTACGGGCCCTGTCTTCATTGTCTGTTGAATCCCTATCACCCAGGACAGAGTAAGACCCTTAAGAGCTTGTCAGCTTAGATTTAAGGGCTCTCATGGGCCAGGCATGGTGCCAGGTACTTTGCATGCACCATCTCAGGCAAGACTACTATCCTCCCTTAGCAGAGGTTGAAGCTGAGGGTTCTTAGAGGCTAAATGGTATGCCTGAGGTGCCACAGCTGAAGAACCAGAGACTAGAACCAGGTTTCTTATCACATCAATGCCCCTGGCTTTGCAAACATGTTAACTGATGGGGCCTGAGCAAGGGAAATGGGTATGGACTATTAAGAGTGTAGAGGGTCAAGGGAGTGAGGGAATAAGGCTCATGAAGCAAGTAGAACCTGAGGTGAGCTTACAAGAGTAAACTTCTAGGGAGGGTACAAAAATGATTGCAAACAAATATCATCTTGACTGAGAACTGTAGAATTTCACAGCTGGAAGGAAACTCTGAGATCATTTAACCCAACCTTATCACAATACAGACGAGAGGCTGAGGCCGAGTGAGGCAGGGACCTCTCCCAGGTTTCCAAAACACAACGGTGGCAGAGCTGGGACTTGAGTCTGGGACCAGACAGACTCAATCCAGAATTCTTTGATGCCTCCGACCATTACTAGTACTTCATATTCATGTCTACATCTTCCTGGGCACTGGCATGGTGCTGGGGCACTTGTAAGTCATGTGTTGATTGACACTGAGGGGCTGAGGGTGCAGAGAGAGAGAGAGAGAGAGAGATGTCAGTGGGGGTGATTTTAAGATGAAGCGGGAGCATGGAATGAAGACCATGAGGTTACAGGGCAAAGAAGGGATTATCAGATGTAGAAGGTTATATAGATGACGACTGGGTGGGAAACTATTGGAGTAGGGCTGAAGAGTTACAAAAAAACGTTTGAGGGGATTCACCAAGTTTGTGGGCGAACACAGGGTAGAACCGTGGGAGTTACCGGACCAATGATGGGGTTACTGAAAAGGTTGGGGGGGTCACCAAGGAGAGGTACGGGGGTCTTGGATCTTGAGTCACTGGACTAGAACTGAGAGAGTCACTGGGTTGGTGGGTCCCCGGGAAGTGGTGGGGAAATTCCTGGGTTGGCAGAGTCAATGAATAAGAACTGAGGTGAGGTTTTAGGGTCAGTGGGTGGGGTGTAGGGTCACAGAGGTGGAGGCGGGAGTGGGGATGGGAGACGGGGTGGGGTTTAGAAGTCTTGGGGGAGGAGTCGCAGGGCGGAAAGAAGGCGCAGGGATGGGGGACGGGACCCGGGGTGGGGGAAGGGTCAGGTCGCCGTCTAGCCGCCCGGACGCTAGGCTAGGGCCGGAGGAAGGTGGGCACGCCGGGCTCGGGACCTTCCCGGGGCCCTGCGCCCGCCCGGCCTCCCACCTGGGCACGGTGGACCCACTCTTCCCGCAGCCACCAACCTGACAGCCCCCGAGGGCGACTCCGCCGACAGACCGCCATGCACCGGGCCCTGCCACCAGCGCCGGCCCCGCAACCCGCCTGCGCCATAGCCCGCCCGCCCGCGCGCAGCTTGCCTCGCGCGATATCCAGGTTCCAGGGCCGCCGCACTTTCCTCTCCTCTCCGCGCGCCTCTACCGGGCCCCGGAACCCGTATAGAAAATACCGGGCACGCTCCACCCCGCACCCCCTGCCGCCGCGGCAGCCGTCCTACTTATCCAGGTTCCCGGGCCCTGGAGCCCAGGCGGCTGGGCTCTGAACCGTGCCCCTCAGATCCCCGCCCCGCCCCCCGGCCGGGTGACGCACAGCCCGCGAGGCCGAGCGCCCGGGGAGGGCGTGATGACGTCACGACGCCCCGGTCAGGGCCTTGGGCGCGGCTGACGAGCCAGGTCGTCGCTATAGCAATGGGGAGCCGCCACCTGTCCCGCAGGGGGACTCGCGCACCTGAGGCTTGTGGCGGGAGCGGGGAGGAGACCGAGGCCCCGAGGGCTCTGCGCCTTCTCGTCGGCTGCCTGCGAGCTAGAAGGGCGCTTCAGGAGCCAGGGAGGACAAGAGGGTCAGGTTATGAGGGGAGCTGTTCCTGCGGGTTCCGCTGCCTGCACTGAGGCTGCGGACCTTCTCGGGGCTCAGAGCCCCCGGGCTTCCTCCTGCGCCTTACCAACCCCGAAGTGCTTTAGTGTGCGCAGTCCGCAGGCACTGCCTAGGATCTTCGAGCCAGCCCCCTGAAGGAAGCAAATTGCAGGTATTACTAGCTCCTTCATGAAAAGGACGACATTGAGGAGCCGTGAGGGACTTGCCTCTCCAGGGAGGGCGCCCTGACGGTCCTCGTGGGTTCTCTCACTCTCATTCCCCCGTCAGCCCCACCCTCAGGCTTAAAACCAGCTATTCCCCCCTAGTCAGCTTGCTCCGGGGCGAACGAAACCAAGCCCTTTTGCCATTTCCCCCCTCCCACGAGGGAGGGGCTACGATCGGGGAACTTGCAGAAACCCAAGGGAAAATTCAAAGGGAGTGCGCTTTTGGTAAAACATTACAAGGAATTGAGAGGAGTTAGATAAGGGACTGGTAAAGGTTGCTTCTTAGGAGAGGAATTGGGTGCCTGGAGGAATGAAGTGAGAAACTTTTCCCTCTCTGTCCTTTTAGACTTTAACTTGTGTGGCTATTTTTTTTTTTTTTTGTATCCTCCCTCCCCTCATCCCCAAAAAATTTAACTTAAGAAAAAAATTTTTTTTCAAAGGAAGTATTCCGATAAACTAGAAACATTTACAAAGTACTGGGTTTGGGGTCTATGGGCGCTAAAGATGCCATTGAGGGCACTGACAGTTTCTTTCCTCCCCTGTGGAGCTTAACCAGAAAGCTCACTTTTCAATTTTAGGCATCCCTCTTCCCTATCTTATTTGCTTTGACACAGCCTCTCCAGAGGTGGGACTGGGAGCAGAGTTCTCGGTTTCAGTGGGCACTGAGTGACAATTGATGGTCCATGCTTATAGTTAATAATTTAGCCTTTATATGCCTCTTGGTATAGAAATAAACAACCTGATCACTGTGATGCCCTTTCTGTTCCTTTCTGGTGGAATATTTTACGTACCTACGGAGAGAATAAATAGCGTGTCCTGTAGCATAAACTCCTGGTTAGAAATAAAGCGGGGAATAGAACTCAGGTTGTCCTAGTTTGTCCCCCAACTACCTCTTTCCGTTATAAAAAATACATTTGTCTTTTCTCACAATCCATGCAGATCCTAATCTGATTGGCTACTCACCTCTCCTATTATTATACAATGAACAAAAACTCTGGGAAATCAGTGTGTGACTTTGAAGTAATGAGATTCTGATGGTGGGTAATTTCAGATACTCAGAAAACTGGTGAGGAACATATTTTGGAGTGGAGGATTGAAACTCATTTCTAGCAGTTTGCCTTTGAGTCCCACCCTTACAAGGTGGGAGCCCCGCATCGGGCTCTTTGCTGTCAGCACGAAGCCCACTTTGGATCCTTTCTCCTCCCTACCCCCACCCCTCCACTGCTCACATGCTCTCTCTAAAAACAAATACAAAACATTAAAAAAAAAAGTTGATATCTAAATTTTCCATCACAAATTTAAGTACCTGTAGAGGATATAATGTCTGATTTATTATAAATTTTGATGTTTTAAACTAAAACCATTATGTAATTCTTAAGTGTATCCAGTGGACTCCAAATACCCTAAATGTTTGGTGCCTGCCATCATCTATTTAAAAATACATGAACAAGTTCTTTAGCAGAAATTTTATATGGTTCCCTTTCTTCTTGAACTTCTAATTCCATTCACTTCCCATTCAGAACTGTATTCTAATTATATTTGTATGTGTTTTTTTTTTTTTAAGTTTATTTATTTATTTTGAGAGAGAGCAAGCATGGGGGAAGAGCAGAGAGAGAGGGAGAGAATCCTAAGCAGGCTCTTGCTGTCAGCACAGATGCAGAGAGCCTGATGTGGGGTTTGATCTCACAAATTGTGAGATCATGACTTGAGCTGAAATAAAGAGTTAGATGCTTAACCGACTGAGCTAGCCAGGCACCCCAGTATATTTGTGTTTTAAAGACTTATTGATCACTATCGCACTTCTTTGCAACAAGAATGAGTATAAATTTAAGATTATTGGCTGTGACCATAGGCTTTAATTGTTAAAAAAAAAAAGTCTCATTTGAATTGAATTGTCATTACAGCTATTACTGGTACACAGTTTATTAAACAACATAAATATATTACATAAATTTATAACTTGTGAAACCTGAAAAGTACAATTTTTATTGAAAATGCATTCCTTGGGGTGCCTGGCTGGCTCAGTCAGAAGAGCCTGTGACTCTTGATCTCAGGGTCATGTGTTCGAGCCCCACATAGGATGTAGAGATTAGTTATATGAATAAATAAATACTTAGAAAAAGATAATGCATCCCTTAATGAGAAATATGGTGTTTCTCAATTCAGGTATTCATGGATGAGTATTATCTAATGGTAGAAGAAGATAAGGTGCTACTGTTGCTCAGTTCTCTTTTTTTTATTTTTTTATTTTTATAGACATAAGCATTGAGAAACCTTGTTCATGTAGTAACTGGGAAAGGAAGAGATTTTTTACGGTAATATTCCTTGAGTCTTTGAACTACTTCTAAATTACATGCCAGTAGTCACAGTGTTCTATTACCAAATACTATTCTAAAGTACTATCAAAAAGAGTCTTTTAATTTTAGTAAAAGCAAAGAATTGGAAACCACTGAACTTGAAAAAGGTTTTGTTTTCAGTTTCAGTCATGTAAAAATTACTATCAGTTACCTGTTACTTTTTCATTCAGAGGCACCTTGTTAATCTGAGATTGATTTTCACACTCTTTTACTTACCGACACAATTTTGGTAAAATTCTTTTATCTTATTATGAACATGTTTTCAGGATCTTTCTGTTAAGATTTTGAAGTGCAGGGGCGCCTGTGTGGCTCATTCGGTTAAGCAACCGACTTCAGCTCAGGTCACGATCTCACAGTTTGTGGGTTCAAGCCCCATATTGGGCTCTGTGCTGACAGCTCAGAGCTTGGAGCCTGCTTCAGATTCTGTGTCTCCCTCTCTCTCTGTTCCTCCTCTGCTTATTCTCTGCCCCTCTCTGTCTCTCAAAAATAAATAAACGTTAAAAAAAATTAAAATATTGAAATGCAGATTCACTTCAATTTGGAAAATACCCGCCATTTGTGGAATTAGCAAAGCCAGTCTTCTTTCAAACCAGTCAGCCAAATCCGACTGACTTTCTGTTAGGAAAAAGTCTGCCTTTATTCTTCAGTTCAAATAAATACGTTAATATTCACTTTAAAGAATATTATAAAAATCACTGGGAAATAAATTAACAGCTTATAAAATAGATTACTAAAAACCAGTTATGATTAAAATTATATAGAGCTAATATTAACATTACAAAACTGTAAAAACAGGATAGTACTGTTTCTCATTATGTAATTTGGAATAATGCTGTATAATATGTAGCTAAATCCACTAGTTAATAAGTAAGAAGTAGGACAGAAGGTATGTTATCCCTGTGGCAGAAGTGGGTGTGTGTTTGTGCTGAATTCTGATGTTTGGCTTTGGAGAACAATTAAATAAGAATCATGTTTAAAAATCAGAAATAACTCCAAATAAATTTTTTTAGACTTCATGATAAATTTCCTATTATGTATTTAATTTAAAAAAAGTATATTGGCTAGGAAATAATGGTTTGAACAGCTAACAAACAATTTGGTTTTGCTAGTAGGAGGTAGAAAATAGTAAACATTTTATAAGATGAAATAAGAGGATTGGTTGTAATAGAAATGTTTTAATATTATTGATTGAAAAAAAACCCTCCCTCCTAATGCCCAGGTTTTTATATCCTGGACCATGCATGGAGATTAAGTGTAGGTGAGGGATATGCCTTTCTTTTGTAAAGTAAGGACTATGCTGAAAGAGCAGGTGGAATGGAGAGTATGCATTAAGTAAGCTGGGCTGGTTCTCAAACAGATTCGTTGGGGGGAGGGGGAGATTTCTAATACAAATTGAGGATCTGGGGGGTACCTCGGTGTCTCAGTCGGTTGAGCATCTGACTTCAGCTCAGGTCATGATCTCACAGCTTGTGGGTTTGAGCCCAGCGTCCAGCTCTGTGCTAACAGTTCAGAGCCTGGAGTGTGCTTTGGATTCTGTGTCTCCCTCTCTCTCTGCCCCTAACCCACTGGCATTCTGTCTCTGTCTCTCTCAAAAATAAATAAACATTAAAACAAAAAAAAAGTTGAGGATCTGGAAACTTATTACCTTAAAATGCTCCTCAGATTGATTTTCTTGCCTAGTACCTCTTGGAAGGTCTTCCCATACCCTTGGAAAGCATTCCTTGGAAAGTCTTTATGTGCCCATTTTAAAGATTGCTTGATATAGTCAGACCCATACTCTACTGGCTCTGATTATACATTAATCTGGGACATCATCATAAATGTCATGGGAATAAGGTGGAAGACTTGGTGTTTTTGGAATAAAAGAGGGTTCAGAAAGAATTCAGAGAGGATGGCCCCCAGTTGATGTAGTCATAATGGCCCTGTATTGGTCCTTGGCTTTGCAGTTCTAGAGACATGATTTTATCAGTCCACAAAAGTGATCATGTTTTGTTACACTAAATCAAACTTACAGGAAGTTAATGTATAAAATAGAATGCCAGTGAATTAATTTATACTCTTAGCCACCAGGTAGACTGGATTCTCTCTCCTGTTGGGAAATGTATGTGGAAAGATCAATTGTAATCAGAATCCTAGGAGTACAGTTTTGTTTTGTTTTGTTTTGTTTTTTAAGAGAAAGAGGGCAAGCAGGGGAGAGAGGCAGAGAGAGAATTCCAGGCAGGCTCCATGCTGTCCTCATGGAGCCCATCACGAGGCTCAAACCCACAAACCATGAGATCATGACCTGAGCCGAAATCAAGAGTCAGAAACTTAACCCACTGAGCCACCCAGATGCCCCAAGGAGTACAGATCTTGAGCATGGCTACTGTTATCAAGCTATGATAACCTGATGCATGGCACATAATAGGAGCTCAATAATTGTGAAGTGAATGCACCTATCCTTTACAGGTGCTCATGGGGAAGTTTGGGATTCTAGTAGACCAACCCAACATTTGATTAGGTAGATTTTTCCTTGTTCCTTTTAAATTGCTATATCATATAGCTATTAAATTCAGTAAAATTTTATGTCAGGAGATTATATAATTTTAACCATTAAGTTTTATCTGTCCTCTCTGAGCCTGGAAAATGGTACCGTTTGTTTGTAAGAGATTGGACATTCCTGTGGTCTAGTGGTAATGGTGGTATGGCTGAATGATATTTTAAAATTCTCTCTGGTGGCCAAGAGTGTACTGCATAAAAAGAACAACCTTGGGTGACTCAGTGCTGGCATTTTGCTGGAGGTAAGACATCTTAATTAGGGAGCCTGTGGCCTGGCTAGATTTGGGGAAGTGTACTATAGTGAGAAGAAACAATACCCTAAATATCGTATACTGCCTTGAAAAATAGAGAGACAAGCCTTTTCAGATTCCAAAATCATTAGGAATAAGATGGATAAATGAAAAAAAATTTTTTTTAAGTTTATTTATTTATTTTGAGAGGGAGGGTGCATGCATGCAAGTTGGGAAGGGGCAGACAGGAAAAGAGAGGAGGCCAAGCAGGTTCCATGCTTAGCACGGAGCCCAACTAGGGGCTTGATCTCACGACTAGGAGATCATGACCTAAGCTAAAATCAAGAGTCAGAAGCTCAACCGACTGAGCCACCTAGGTACCCCATGAAAAAATTTTAAAAGTCCTATCTGGAAGCCAGAAGACACTTTGTTTCCTCAAACCTTTTTCCAGCTCTAGAATAAACTACAGAGACAGAGGAAAAGATGTCAGGCTGAGGAGTTTTATTTAGTATTTTAATAATAATAATAAAAAAAGACAATACAGAATCCAAACATTTCTTTTTACAAGTTCAGATACATTTTTTCCCCAAGTGCAAAATACTCTATGAACTGCATCATTTACTGTTTATTGTTGATTGTGTAGGAGATGCTTACTATATTGGCAGCAGTGGAAGGCAGATATAAATACAACATTTTGAGATTTTTTTTTGCATTAAAAAGAAGCCTCCCACATGATAATGATTATTCTCTGAAACTTCAGTTTAACTCACACAGAAGAATAAAGTTTTCAGTTTGTCCAAACTGCTACTATTTGTGTTGTCTAGATAAGCTGATAATAGAACTGGAAGTTCCATTCTCTCTAATCATATATCTTCTTAAAGGGTTCCTAGTCCAAATAATGGCCCAAGCGCAGGGTGCGCGATCTTTGAGACAGGTCATATTTAAAGATATCCTTGTGTTGTTTGCTTCCACTTTTCTTTTATTGTGCTTTAGAAAGAAGCCAAGCAGGTTAACATTATTTTCTGCTTATGGTCAGTTATACTGTCTCCCTTCCCCTAGTTTGAGCCTGTTATATTGAGGTTAAATAGCGAATACAAAAGTTTGAATGCTCTATAATGTTTTCTGACATTTTGATATACGACCATCCAATCCACTACAGAGTCCCTTCAAACATGAATATGGAGAATACTTCTTACATATAAACAATTTCATTAGGGACAGAGACCATGACTGTATTCCTGAATTTGCAGCAACAAATCTGAGCCTTCATTACCTCAAACTAACTCAATCCTAGGGAAGTCAGAGCAGTGTCTGCCTCTGGGGATTTATAGCCCTGGGGCAGGGCAGCTCAAGTCCAGGCTTTGGTCAGTTCTCTTCTGACTGTGAGAGTTCCCTCACGTTTAGGGAATGGACCAGGCCTAATACGAAAAAGGGAAGCAGAGAAGTGAAAAGGGATTGCTGCATTGCTGAGGTTTGAAGTGCCTTTCTGATATGCATCACTTGGTGCTCAGAGCCCTTGCAGAAATGGCTTCCCACTCCCAGACCCAGAGCAGTGCAGGTTTTGTACTTGGATAAATGAGGCCTCACAGTACTGCAGTCCTGTAACACCCCCTCCTGCAGAGAGGCCTCGGGACTGGTTCATGAAAGTTCCCACGTACACCATCTTCTTCCTTCCCCACACTGGTAAAAACCTCTTTTTCTGTCTGACCTGTAAGGGTCTAGAGAATCCCTGAGTGTTGACTCCTCATTCAGTCCACTTAAGCCCTAGTTTGATGCCCTAGGATTGGCTTCCTCCTAGGTTCAGCAGCAGCTTTGCCTGGATTGTTAACCCCCAAGTGGGATGACCTAAATTAAATGTGGACATTAGCAGGTCATTCCCTGCTCACCAGGATCTGTCTTGACATCAGTTAAGAAGCCTAGTGGTCTATACTTTCCATGCTGTGGAAATCATTTGCAGTTCCCAGAAACCATGGAATAAATTATCGGAGGAAGTAGGTTTATGTGTATATATGGGGTGACAGGAAAGGAGGAGAGCAAGAAGCAAGACCCTGAAGGCATAAATTGGGAACTACTCTGTTTAACTTTTTAAGAGAGATGCAAAATGGTAGGGAGAGAATCAGAAAATTATCCTGGCTTCTGGTGGAGAATTAAGATGGTCAGAGCTGATTCAAGCAGTTTTCATGGCATTTCCTGGGAAGTGTGGATACTTCTATTAAATGACCATTTTCTTTCTTGGAAGTAGGTATTTTATATCTTTTGCAGAGCACTCTTTGACTCAGAGAGACAAAGGAAGCCAGATATTCCACTCCTAAGAGCCATGGCATTGGCTAATGGATATCAGGGGAACTATCTGGGACATTGGTTACCTACTGCCTAAGGCTGTCTTTGGCTGGTGAATGCTACTGATTAGGTAGTGAGGGGATGGTGTAGGCTTCTTTATTTAGTGTTGCCTCTCCTGGGAGGAGCAGTAGCCTGGACGGTCAATTACAAATGAACCCTAGGAGTTAATTGGTAGCCTTTGATTGAATAGGACTACTTTGATTGAATAGCTTTGGGGGAACTAAAAGGAGCAAATGGGAAATAATTTTATAGGCAGCAGCAGAATGAGGGGAGAATGTGTGCACGATGTGGGCTTGGGCATGGACTTGATTCTTCCTTTTGAAAAGCAGTAATGGAGGAAGCTAGGCTTGAAGTCAACGCCGAGAGGGAATGGCAAACAGGTAAGGTAGGCAGAGTGGCTAAGGTCAGGCAAACTTCATGCCTGGGTAACTGTCCGATTCTTGGTTCCCATAGCCATAGCTTGTCTCTGGCCTCAGGGGCCTGAGTCAGCCCATCCCCAGGGGGTTTGTCCTGTGCACATCGGGGAAAACAGGATGAAGGCAGGGAAAAGATGGAGGCTTTCCCTACTTGGGAGTAGAGAATCACTGACCAATTCATCGGCCTCTACAATCATGAGGTCCATGCTGAATCCATAGAGAGGCATAGAGATGGCAGGATTGGTTTAGCAAACATAGGTCCCACTCCTTCCTGCTCCATCAAGTCCCCAGAATTACTCTCCTACACATCAGGTGCCTCTGAGCTACAGTTCTGAGTTCCCCCAGCTGAGGGCTCGAGAGGTCTGGATGGCCACTGGTGGGGGAGCAGAGACAGATGTTCCAGCACTCAAGGTGTTCATGAGATTCAAAACTTTTTTTCTTCCACTTCAGACATACACTCTTCTCTCTTGGGCAGCTATAAATAGGGTTGTTCTAATAGAGGAAAAAGAAACAAAAACAAAAAACAAAACCAGAAAACAAAAACCCCTCCCTCTAGACAACATAGGAAGACTCAAAATGATTGCACTTATTAGATGTGGACAGGGTGGGCAGAAGGCTCGCCAAGTGTGCACACATTCCTCTTGCTGCCCACAGCCTGGGGCCAGAGGTAGGTGGCTCTGGGCTGGCTGCAGAGCAGGGTCCTCTTTGGTGGAGCCCACAAGCCATCTGGGGCTACAGGGAAAGATAACTCTGGGGCAAGACCCAGGCTGGCTTCTGGTCACAGCCATGTTTCTTTAAGGACAACACTTAGCAAGGGGAGTAGGGCTCCCCCAGGGAGCACTTAGGTAGGGGTGAGGAGATGGCTGGGCCAGGAAGATAAGTAAGAAAAGGGATTAGTGTTTGAGGCTGGCTTCCCAATTGTTCTGTAGGCTAGTTCTTTAGATGATACATTTTCTTCTTTTTTTTTTTTTTTCTTCATTTTTTGGTGATGCTTTAAAACCTGGTTTCTGTCCTGCAGAGAGCTATAGTCTTTCTCTTGGGGAGTGACAGCGGCACATTCGACGTGGTAATGCCTGCTGCTTTTCCTCAGTCAGCTGGTGTCCACTAGCCCAGTGGTCTGGGCCTTTTGTAAGCCCTCATGGATTGGACACCAGGCAGACATGTGGGGGAAGAAGGAGAGGAGCTGTATAGACAAGAAAGCCAGCTGTGTGGGCAGTCCAGGGCTCAGACCATGTGCCCCAGAGGACCGTGCTGGCAATAAGCCTACAAGTCAAAGGCTTCTTTGGCAGAACCCTGGGCGGGGGGCACAGCCAGGGGACATTTTGGCTCCTGACTAGCAAGGCACAACCCTATAATGGCAGAAGCTCTTCTTCCCCCTCCTCATTTCCTACTAGACCCACTTCCTTCAAGGGTTTCTATCACCCTTACAGGCTGATGGGGCCAGGGATGTGAGCTGGTAAAATGGGCAGTGTGGCTGGGAACGGGACACTGTTCTTTCACCCCTCAGGGGGAATAGAGCCAGCACTTAATGGCTTTTCCAGGGGGCATATAGGAAAAGGGAACGCAGTGAAGAGAGAGAGAGAGGGAGAAAAAGAGAAGCAGAGAGAGACAGGAAGAGGAAGCTAGAGATACAGAAAGGGAGACTGCTTGGTCTATAGTGATTTTTTTTTTTTTTCTCCAAAAAGAAAGAGAGGAGAGAATTCCTCATCTGAGGGTGGGGGCTGCTGGCTCTGAGGGCTAAGGAGTCTGGGGGCTTTAAAACCTGGGTCTTGGGCCTATGGGCACTATTTGTAGGGCCTCAGGAAGCTGGAAACTTTGGAGCGGAGTAGCTTGATGAAGGATTTTGGCAGCATCTCCTTGTGTTTCTCTGTATACTTGAAGTAGTTCTGGGGGTGAGCCAGCACCTCGAAGAAGGCCTTGATGAGCTTCTTGTCCTGCAGAGGATGGCAGGTGGTAATGTCAGCCTCAGCATTGGGGGTGGAAAAGAGGAACACCAACCTCGACTCAGAAGCAGCCCCTCTTGATGCTAAATAGGCATGCCCAGAAATGAACTCTGGATTTTCATCCCCACCATCTGTTCCTCCTGTAGAATCCTATAACCTAGTCATTGGCAGCTCCACCCTTCTATTGCTCAGGTCCCAGTCCTTGGAGTCATCCTGAACTCCTCTCTCTTGCCCACAATCACAGCAAATCCTGTTTATTCCACCTTCAAAATATATCTGGGGTCTGACCATTTCTCACATTCTCCATAGCTACCACCCTGTCCAAGCCATGTTCTCTCTCACTCGGACTACTGCAGCAGCCTCCTAACTGGTCTCCATGCTTCTACCTACCCTTGTTCTTCTACGGACTGTTCTCCCCTACAGCAGCCAGGGTGACTTTTTGGTTTTTAATTAGATCATATCCTCTTTCTGTTCAAAACACTTCTCTGGTTTCTGTTTTCGCTCAGTAAAGCCAAGTCCCTTGCATGGTCCATAGGCTGAACATGATCTGTACCCCACTCTTTGTCCTCCATGCTGCTTTGACTTTCGTACTCTGCTGAGCTACACTGGCCTTCTCAAGGTTCTTGAGCATGCCACACTGCTCCCATGCTCCTTTCCTGATCTTCTAATGCGTAGCCCTTTACCTTATTCAGGTCTTTTCTCAGAGGCCTTTCCTGACCATTCTGTCTAAAACAGCAACACGATGTGTGGAGGGCCTCCTAGGTGCCAGGCACCGTGCACCGAGACTCAGATCTTCTGGCTTCTAGGCTAGTATTCTGATTTTTAAAATAAGAAGTGGGGCTTCTAGCCTCTCATCCCAGCTTCAATCAAAACAACTCCACTACTTTATGTATTGGAGTTCCACAGCACATGTGAAATAAGGGTTCAGATGCTTTAAAAAATGTTTGAAAAGCATTGCTGAAATTTTTTTCTTTGTAGCCTGCAAGTCCTAAGCAATTTTTGTCATTGTGTCTCTTATTTTGAGGATAGTATAAAAATGATCTTATTCATCATAAAGATAAAACTTTTCCTTGCATTGATCATTTATGAAGGGTAATACTGTGGCTAGGACTGTAGTTTCCTAAGTACGATTTTCTCAAACTGGGATCCACAGACCAGGTGTTTAGTTCATTCTTCAGTGTTGGTAACATTTCTTTTCCTTTAAGACAGATCGTATTGAATGGACTCTGAGAAACACTATGCTAGATCTGCTCCTTTTCTGTGGGAACTGAGGAAAGAGGAAGGGAAGGAAGGTACTTAAGCAGAAGTATCTTTCTATACCTCATTTTCCCTGTATTTCTTGGTGAAACAAGTAGGGGACATTTCACTCCTCATCTTCCCTTTCTCTTCCCCTACAGTGTAAGATAGTACAGTCAGATGGGCTTGAACTCATTGGGCAAACTCAACTCTGTGTGCCTCAGTTTTCTTATCTGTAAAGTGGGAACGATGAAAGTACCTATTTCATAGAGCTGTTGTATATATCAAATGAGAATATTCATGTAAGCACTTAGCATACTGCCTGCACATTGTTTATATGGTCATTAAATGCTGGCTGTTCTTCTTGTGCACATTCACTTGCCTTTAAAATCTCCTGGTGGTTTTCAGACGCATAGAGCCGGCCATCTCGAACAATGTCTTCTACTAGCTGCTCATAGTCCTCTGCACAATCAACCAAGAGGAGGGGTTTAGGGGTAGAAACAATTCCTGCTCCCCCTGCTCCCTCAAGACTCATGAGCCTCCCCTTTCTCACCCACCTCCCTGGCATTTGTGCCCTTGCTCACCATCATAGGTGACGTAGGGGATCTGGAAGCCACGAGCACTGTTGGCCTCGCTCGTCTTGAAGTTGATCCAGAGCTTCCTGGAGCGGGCCGTGAAAGCAATGGGGCGCTCATAGGTCTGGCAGGTCTCATAGGTGGTAATGGAGGATGGGGAGGCTGGGAAGGCAAGCAGCAGGTCAGGGAAACAGCAGAGCAGGCTACCCAAGCCCTCCTGGAGGAGGGCTGAGTGGGGGAAGGAGTCATGCTGACAGAGACTCTCCCCCATACATGTACTTCCCCCACTCCCCAACGTACACAGGTCCTCTCCCACTGCCCTCCACTTGTTCCACAACTCCTCTTTGACATCCAGGCACTCACAGAGTGTAAGAAATTTGACATTTAAATGAATGGAATGGCAAAAATGCCAGAACAGGAAAGTGAGACATGTAACACTTTTGGAGTTCTAGTCCCAATGCTGGCATTCTTAACTCTGCTCTCCACCAATCACAGGGCACATTCATTGCTGTTTTCCTTTGTTAGCTTCTCCACTTCCAAGGCCTCCCTTCTCACTGCCCTAGTTCTTCCTGTACCAGTTTTTCCTCTCTCTGTCCCTCCCTCCCAACCAGATTTGAACTGCCCTTCCCTGGCCCAGCCCTGCAGCCACCCACAGTTCTTTCTCATGACGAGGACGTCCCCACACTCATCCTCAGATGGCAGGAAGATCTCGGGTACCACGATAAGGATCTTGCGCTTGGGTGGGGGGTTGATGTTCCAGACGCACTCCACGCCAGCTGGGTAGTTGCCTGGGTAGTTGGGGGACTCGATATAGCCAGTGAACTCACCCAGCTCCCCACCACACTGGCGATCTGTAACCAAGCCCAGATGGACAGAGCAAGAAAGAGAAGGGAAGTCAGTGGGGGAATGGGTTAGGGATGTTGAAGGATTTTGAAGTGGAAACCAGACACTGTAGGCAACTGCTTTCTGTTTCATCATCTTCAAGTTCTGGGTCCACCTTCCTTCCTGCCCTTTTAGTACCTTCTCATCTCACTTCACCTCTCTCTGTCTCCCCATCACCTATCTCCAGGGAGAGGGTGCCATGGGGCCCAGCCCAGCAAGTGGTCTTAAGATTGAGTGGGATGGGAGAGATGGAGGGTGGGGCTTTCCTGCCCATCCACTCCCTAGCCTTGCTCCCTGTTGGTTTACTTGCCCCACCCCCCACCTCTTCCCATGCCCACTGTTCCCAGACCTCTCTGCCCCTTTTTCCACAGCTTGGGCTGCCACGTACTCTTGCACTGGGCCACACTGGTGGAGCCGTCAAAGTCAGTGCTTGTATTTCCTGGACAGCGGGTGCAGAAGTTCTGACGGAAGTCAGGCTGATAGGAGCCCATAGCACAGCGGATACAGCGATGGATGGTGGTGTTGTAGTAGTGACCAGGGGAGCACTGGACTGCAGGCGAGGGGGAAAGGTAGGCGTTAAGATGGTAGGCAAGTGGGAGTTCTGGGGCATGGGATGAGCAGGACACAGGAGACTGAAGACACCAAAGTTCCTTCTGAGTCCCAACCTTTCTTTGTCATGCCAGAATTGAAGCCTAGGGAAAAACAAACTTACAGAGTGGTTGGCTACCATGCCAATCCTTTTCTTTCAGGCACTGACTGTAGTGCCAAACTTCTAGAAACTCATTGGTAGTATTGAGGGGAATGTGCCACCAGTTCTCTGAAGCAGAGGGGTAAGTGACACTGTTATTTATTCCCTAATTCCCAGACTTGGGACTGGTGGAGGGTCAGGATGTGTCCTATGAGCAGGATGGTCTGGTTGGTCAGGCAGCTGGGCCTTTCCTAGTTTGGGGAAGATGGTGTGCCAGCATACTCAGGTCTACTCTGAGGACTTGGAGAGGTTTTTTTGTAAGTAGTTAAAGTTGGGGAGTCCCCCAGTGTGTAGCCCATTCACCTTTGGTGTCACAGTCTTGGAAGGAGATGGCCCCCTCATGCTTGGTGGTGAGGCCCCCACCACAAGGGAAGCACAGGGTCCGTCCTGCTTCAGGTTGGTACGTGCCGCGTGGACATGGCTGGCAGGGCTTGAACCCATCAACGGAGTATTGGCCAGGAGAGCACTGACCTGCAATGAATCAAGGGCCCAACTCTGATGGGGATGGTCCTGGTCATCCCCACGGGGTCACCCAGTCTCAGGGGACAGAGACACACAAGCAGGATGTTGACTAGGAGAGTGGTCTGGAGCCTGGGCCTGCCCTTGGGAAATCCCATGCCCATGGGCATCCCAGTGCCCACCCTACCCCACTCTATATTGTTTGTTCCCCTGGCACCTGCACATGTGGTGACGTTGGTGGCTCCGAGAGGCCCGTGGGCATCACTCCCAGGGCAAAGGTCGCAGGAGAGCTGCCCTTCTCTCTCCTGGAAGGTGCCCGCTGGGCATGGCACACACTGCTCCGTCTGGCCGTGGTAATACGTTCCCTGCGGGCAGCTGACTGAGGGAGAGTCGGCCGTGCTAGCCACCCCGCCCCCCTATTTCCCGCCACCCAGGCCTGGGATTCCCCTTCCCGCTTCCCCAGATTCAAGGAGACTCTCTTTGTCTGGGAATAGACAGAATCCTGCTTGGGAAGATCAGGGGCCAATGCCATGTAAAGGAGAGTTGATGGCCCCTCTGGACATGATATCCCTCTAGATTTCAACCTGGGACCAGGGAGAGGATGATGACAGGCAGGAGGGTCTTGGCTGCCTCACAATTTGAGGTACAACTGAGGCCGTAAAGTGTCCTGCTCTCTGAGTCAGGCCCAAGTTGGGCCTTCCCCGTTCCCCTGCTCCCCCGCTCCCCAGCAAGCTCCCTTACCACACTTAGCCCCAGCACGGTGCTGCCCAGGCCTACAGGCCTCTGCTGGCTCAGCTCGCTCCCCAGCTCCTGGGCCCGGCTTGTGGGCCAGTTCATAATCAAGGCCTGCCAGGCGCAGCAGGAAGCGGTCCTGGTTGATGGACTTTCTGAGCATCTTCAGGGACCCTTTCAGCCTCCGTTCCATTCGCTGTCGGAGGCAAGGCAGTCCACAGCCAGCTGGTGGTAGATGATGGTATGAGTCAGGGAAGGAAGAGAAAGTGGCTGTGAGCAGGAGGGCAGGGAGCAAAGCTAGGAGCTAGGAGGGATGTGGTAAGAGAGACTGGCTCCTGGGCTTGGTGTTAGGCATGGTCTGCCCTTAGTACAAACTCTGCCCCCTCCCTTTGCTGCTGAGACTTGTGGTTTCCCCACCTCTGACCCCTTGCTTTCCACCCTCCTCCCTGCAGTGCCCCCAGTCCCACCTGTGGTTTCTTCGGCTCTGACCTCTGCCTCCAGTTCCAGGGTGAGCCGAGTGACTTCCTTGCCTGGAGGGGTCCGGGCCCGCCGGCCCTTGCCCTTCCGAGAGGAGTCACACTTGAGGTGGATAAAGGTGATCTGGCAGTCAGAGCAGGGGGCACCACCTGGGGGAGAGGCCTTGTCAACCCCAGGGGCACCCCCTGGGGACAGAGAAGGCTCTCACTCCCAGCTCTCACTTTCCCACCCTAGCCCAAGCAGACCTCACCAGATCTCCGCAACTGTCTCAGTTCACTTTTAAGGTAAGATACCTATTATTTGGTGGAGGGATATCCTGGGACTTCTTCCTTGGGCCCTATGCCTACAAGTGCTTCTTCCCTCTGCTCTGTCCAGAGTTCAGGATGCCAGTGGGTTTTTAGAGATCTCACTAAGCAGAGGAGCTGAGGGGTGGGGGAGGGGTGTGGTGGCCAGACAACCCATTGGAGGGGGGTCCCCAGTCCAGACCTGGTCCCGGGATTCTGCTGGCCTCCTCCGTTTTGCCTTTGTTTCTCAGGTGCAAACGGCATTTGGCATCCTTGATCTTGAAGGAGGCCCGCTGTTTAACCGACAGCACTGCAGCCTCTAGAGGGATGGCAGAAGCTCAGCACAGCCTGGGGGCGCCAAGGGGGGTGGGTACTGCTGTGGAGGGTATTGAGAAGCTGGGCAATAAGCCACGGGCTTGGCTGGAGAAGGATTATGAGAGCCAGGGGACTCAGATGTTAGGGGCAGAGGGAGCAAGGCAAAGGGCTGGAGAATGACAGAGCAAGGAAGGGGATCCAGGAAAAAGTAAGACCAGGAGAATTAATGAGGAGAAATCGGGGTTAATAAGCAAGAGAATAAGGTGGGAACAAGGCCTCTGGGCTGGTGCTCACCATGGCAGTGGTTGGAGTTTGTGCTGTTCCCGGTGTGGCCAGCTCGGGCTGGAGTGGCCCTGGGGCTGGGGGTGCCACAGCTCACCGTGAAGCCATTCTCAGACTCTGAGAGAAGGGGGCTGTCACAGCTCTGAGCTGCCCGCCCCCAACGCCTACTGGTTGGAGTAATGCAAGGGAAGCAGGAGAGCTACCTGAACAGCCAGCCTTTCCTCCCTGCCAGCCCTACAGCAACCACCTCTATGTACCTGGCAAAAACCGGGCCCGGGAGGGGCAGGTCAGGGCACAGGTGTCCTTCTTGCCAGACCGGTTGCAGCTGAGCATGGCTTTCGAGGCACCAGGACTGCTCTGACATTTGACTGGCTCTAGGAAGGGGAGAGAGACCTGAGGAGGAGAGGGCCTTCCTCTCCCACCCTCTACACTTGGCTGGTTTGGGAAGAGCATTAGCTACATGCAGAACTGTAACTGTAAACAGAGACTGATGAAGGGATTCATCACCAGAAATTTCACGTCAGTAACTCAAATGGCTACATTCTACTCCCCTACTACCTTACCCCTTCCTTGGCATGGAACTCCCCACTTTCCAGGACCCCAATTCCCACCCCCCAAAAATGTAGTGCCAGCTCTGGCCAGCAGAGGGTGCCGCCCACCTGTGCAATCTTTGCCATTCCAGTGCAGCCGGCCCTGGCCTGCGGGGCAGGTACACTGGTAGCTGCCTGGAGTGTTGATGCAGCCAAAGCGGCAGCCTCCCCGGTTGATGCTGCACTCATCCACATCTGGGGGAAGGAGGAGGGAGACACCAACAATGGTGGGGGAGTAGGAGCCAGGGAGTGGGCAGTGAGTGAGGACCTTTGGTGAGAGTTCCAGGCACTCCAAGATGACTACTGGCTTGAGAAAAGCTCAAGCCTAGGATCTCCTTCCTTTATCTCTGTCCCCAAAGAACGATTGAGAAGCGGCCAAGCTGACAAGCTTTGTAAAGCCTGCCATTCCTTTTTGCCACTGGGGCTGTATTTGAGAGTTCAGGATGGGAGTGGGAGTCAAGAAGCAGCGTTGGGATGGGAGATAGAAATTTTGGAGGTAGGATGCTGTTCCCTGATCTCCTAGTCTTCCCGGTTGTCTTAATTTCTCCCATTTATCATGATGGATGCAGACATGGCACATGCACCTGGGGATTGCCCAGAGCCAACGAGCCAAATCAGGAACTCATTCAACTGAAGGGTGTAGAGGTGAGAGGGGACAGGTGGCTGAGGGTCTAAACTTGCTGGCTTACCCCCACAGTGGGTGACACCATATAGCAAGTAGCCATGATGGCAGAGGCACTGGAAACTTCCTGGTGTGTTGACACATACGTGGTCACAGGTTCGATCAAAGGAACACTCGTCTATATCTGGAAGAATAAGGATTCAAGCCACTGAATCTGTCTTGGGGCATTTGACCCTGCAGTCCCTTGCTCAGGTGAAGGACCCAAATGAGGGGCCTTGGCCCTCCCTCATGGCCCAGCCCTAAGATCAGTGATTTAGCAATGCCTACCCATCCCCTGTGCCCCCTCCACTTGTAGTCTTTGGAGTCAGGAACTGTGAGATCTGGTACCTGTGGATCAGGGTCACCACATGTGGTTAGGCAGGTTGGATCCTGCCAAGGATTTGAAGTGGGGTGAAATCCATCCCTCCTTGCCAAAAGCAAGGTAGAGTTGGTCATCAAGAGGAAGGGGTACATTTGCTAATTTGCAGCATGACACTGCCCATGGAGGCTCTCCACAGTGTCTATTGACTTCCTCAGACTCTGGCCCTCTGGCCTCCTTGAAGCTCTCCTAGCCCCAGAACCTCTCCTAAGGCCTTCCCCTTGGCCCAAGTCTGCTCACCCTGGCAGTTCCTCTCATTGATGAGAAGCTTATAGCCCTTCTTGCAGCTGCATTCAAAGCTGCCCACTGTGTTGCGGCAAATGTGGTCACAGCCCCCGTTGTTCAAGCGGCACTCATCTATGTCTGGGAAGGCAGGACAAAGTAGAGAGAACCAAAGGTGATACCACAGGCTGGGGACAGATGAGGAGACAACATCCCTCCCTCCCTCACAGAGACTGAGAAAATCAAGCAGAGCTCTGGGCCTGCCCTTCTGACTCCTCTCTCACTCTCTGGTCTGTTTCTTCCCTGCTCATGGAATCTGTGGCCATTAGGACCAGTTTCTTTCCTGGAAATGAGCCCTCCCAGAAGGGGACAGATAGGAAGCAGAGTCAGGCCTTCAAGGACTGCCTGGAGTAGGAAGCAGGATGGCATTTGAACTACAGGGCTAATTTCTGCCCCTCACTCTGTGTGGATGGCGCTTCCACAAAAGGCTGGTGGATAAGGCTTATATCTTCCCTGTCCCTGACCCCTGCCTAGCATAAGAGCCCCGGGTAGTGGGCAACAGGGCAATGGTGGGGGGGGGGGGCACAGAGAGGTGGAGATTCAAAAGTGAGCCCCTCAGAGAGGAGGAGCTAGGAGAGAGCCGGCAGGAGGACCTCCAGGAGAGCCAGTGAGGCTGGGTAGCTGATGGGGGAGGGGCAGGGGCCAGGCAGGGGGCTGGACTGGGAGGTCTGGAGAGGCTCAGGCCTGAGGCAGCTTTCAGCACTAGGAAGGGAAGGGGGGGGGGGCGGGCAGTGAGCAGCTTCCTTCCTGAGGTCAAGTTCCCCAAGCTGGTGGCAGACAGGACCCAGGCTATTCACCCTTACTTGGGGGAGGGGGCAGAGAGGGCAGTCTTCCACTTCACTCTTAGCATACCTGTCAACAGTCCTTCCCAGCAGGAAACCTCTCAACTCTGGCTGTCTGACCTGCTGCCCCAGCCCTCCCCGTCTCCCCATCCTTTCTGCCAGCTGTTGGGCCAAAAGACACAAAGAAGGAGCTCAGTCCTCTTTCCAGTCCTCCTTGTGACCAGGGGACACAGACCTGATGAATCATTATTTTCAGTATGGCTACTCTTCCTTTTTCCTCCCCCACTCCACCTTTCTCCCAGACCTGGCTAATTAAAAGGAGGGGAAATAGGATGGACAACATGGGAAATTATACCATAATGATAACTATCATTTGTCAGGTACTGTTCTAAGTACTTAACATATAATCTTTATATAACTGATCTAATCCTTACAACAAGTGCCATTATTATAGTGGAACTGAGGCACAAAGACACTAAGTAACTTGCCCAGGATTGCAGAGCTGGGATCTGAACCCAGGTAACCAGTCTCCAGCCTCAGTGCTTCCACTGCTACCCTATTCCCCCTCTGACCAGTATAGCCTTCCCAGTGGGAAGGTCTGGGGAATGTGGGTTATGAAGGTTATGGAACACATCTGTGACCTTGTACACACATAGCCAGGGCTCAAATATCCTTCTAGATCCAGGGACAAATGAGAATAACATGTTCATTAACCAAGAGGGCTAGGGACCCAGAGCGGGATAGAAATGAGAGTAAGGAAAACAAGGTAGGGTGTGGGCAGCGGGCACTAAAGGACTGGCTGGACTTTTGTGCCCCTTGAACTGAACTGGGAAAGGTGCACAAGAGACAAGCCTTAGCCATGCTCCCAGTTCTTTCTAATCAGGATAGCCCCAAGGGGGTTGAGGAGGTCCTATAATAGGTACTAGATCTCTGATCCCAGCCTCAGCCCCCTCACCCCTATGCTCTGGTCCTCTGAGAGCCCTTACCTTTGCACGTCTTCCTGTCTGGCTGCAGCATGAAGCCCACAGGGCAGCTGCAGTGGACACCCGTCGCTGCATCGTGGCACTTACTGTCACAGCCCCCATTGTTGACAGCACAGGTCTCTGTTTAGGAGGGAGGTGGGGGATGGTAATGGGGTTATTGGCTTGGAGGAGTCCCAAACTTAAGGGTAGTAGAGAGTGCAGAGGCCTGAGGGAAGGCCTGAGCTGCCTCCCTGTGCTTTAGAAGGAGCACTCAGTGAAGGCTCCCAGCCCCCAGCCCTTCACAAGTGCAGCCAAGCAGTCCACTTCCCTGCCCCCTACTTGATTGAAACAAGGTGGACAGCAGTGAGGCAGGTACAAGCCAGAGCTGTCAGGCAGGAATGTGCTGAGGGGGTGGAGGAGGTGGAGAGGGGAGGGTGAAGGGAGGGATGGGAGCTAAGTAAGGGTGGTTCTCAGCCGCCAGGGAACAAGAAGGGACAGATAAAAGTTTCCTCCTCTTTCCAGTGACTATCTCTGTGGTGGTTGGTGGGGGGGGGGGGGGTGGTGGTGGTTCATAGTGGGGCAATCTTGGGAAGAGTGAACCTAGTGATTCCGGAGACAGCTGAGGGATTGCCCAGCTGTCTTAAAAAAAGATCCCAGTTCCAGGCCTGACTGCTCATCCTCAGAGGAGAGGCACATATTTGGTCATTTCCCAGCCCCTCCCCAGCTACCTCCCAACACCTCCCAAACCTTCCTTTTAGTTCCAGATGGAGATAAGCTGGCTGTTCTGTTGTTGTTTTTCTTTCCTAATGGGGAGAGATTGTCTAGGTAGGGGAGGGGGCCAAAAGAGAAGAAGAATTCGGAGGAGGAGGCAGGGTGTAAGAAAGTAGATGAAAGAGTTAGAGAACCTCAGAGCTAGGTCTCTTCTATTGCCCCCTCTTGACTGGTAAGACTCCTTTGCTGAGGGGTCAGAATAGAGGGAGTATGGATAGGTCACTCTCCCTATTTTCTGCATTCTGCAGGACATAAACAAGTTTAAACTGCAGCTCAGGAGAATGAGTTGAGCCCAGGGAAAAACCATCAGTTCAAATAGTGCAAGACCCCTCCCCCTTCAGGGACTCTGGAGGATGTGTGGGCCATCCTCTGGGGGCCCTAGAATTCTCCCATTGGAAAGACAGAATCCCAAACCCTCTCCTGGGGAAGAAAGGAGAGTGGTTCTCCAAATCTGGGGAACTGAATGAGAAAAGCACCAGAGAACTATCATCTTCTTAAATCTTTGACTCCTAAAACTCAGGTCCAACCCTTGTCACCAAGGAGACCACCAAAGCAAGGGTTCCAGAAGAAGCCCAACCCTGCCTGTGGGTCCCTGGTCATGCCCCAGTTACTCAAATGCCCAGGTCTGGGAGCAGCCACAGTGGGATTTCTTGTGTGCCACTTACACCTTAGTCTCCTGAAGTTCCCCAAGACCATGGGAGAAACCTGGGAGGGAATGTTGAGTTCAGGCTCCAAGCCTAGCCATTCCCCCCAAGAGTGCTCTTAGTAGAAGGAGAGGTGCCCCCAAGCCCTGGAGCAAGGAGAGGGGAACAGATCCTGTGCTAAGACTAGGTAGGTTCTGAGGGATCCAAGGTGAGGAGCAGCAGAGCTGGCACAACACACATCTCAGGTCAGACGAGGAAGCTGGGTACAGCTGCCCTCCCCTGCAGGGCAGCATTAGCCAGGGCAGGGTTGAGGCGGCAGGATGGCACAGCCTCAACCCTTTGCTCTTCAGGTTGCAGTATGAAACCACAGTTTAATCTGTGCTGATTCTGTGCCAGGCACTTACTAGATGCTCTGCACACACTGTCTCAATCATCTCAGCAACCCCAAAGGAGAAAACTCTTATTCTCCCTGTCTACAGAAGAGTAAACTAAGGATCAGAGAAGAAAGTAGCTTGCTTGAGGTCATATGGTTAGAAAGTGGCAGAGGCAGGATTCAAACTCAGGTCAGTCTGAATTCAGATGTCATGCTTGTACCCATTATGGTGGGACAGAATGGCGAGTGATGCTGGGGCTGTGAGCTGGTGTGGGGGGAACCCAAGGAAGCAGCCTCAAGGAGGGATGGCATCTAACTCTATCCCACCCCTAACTCAGCCACCTAGTGGGCACAACGGGTAAGATGGAGCTGCTGGGTTTTTTGCTGTGTAGAAGGCAGAGAGAAGGGAGGGGCAGATGGCTGGGAACAGGTGAGGTGTTAGAAGGTGGGTGAGGGAGAAGGTGGGAGGAGGAGAGAGCAGGAGAGGAGGACAGTGACCGGAACAAAGAAAGACAAAACCAACACGAAGGCTCCTGGGCCAGCTCTTGGGGACTCAGGTTTCCTGTCACCCAATGGGCCCAGTACCAAGACTGCAGGGGAGCCCTGATAATAGGCTAGAGTCCAGTCAGGCTGGGCCCAGTGGGCATGCGGTTAGTGGGAGCCCCAGCGGGTTAGCCCTTCCCCTAGCAAGCCAGTGAGAGCAAGCGGAGAGAGCAGACATATTTACCATTAGAAACGGCCTGAGGGGGGATGTGCTGCTCTAGCCGCCTTTCCCCTGTTTGACATTGTAAAAAAGCTGTTTAGATGCTGGGCAGCAGCCACTGTGGCCCACTGTGCCCCAGCCCCCTCCCCACCCTCCTCCTCCACCCTGTAGACCCAAACCACTAGCCCCAAATGATGAGCCCTGA
>NW_024412394.1:2178002-2188333 GCF_014898765.1 Herpailurus yagouaroundi | reverse complement strand
GAAATCAGGAAAGGAGCCAGGGTAAGAGGCACAGAGGTGAAAATAAAGATGGAGACTGGTCAGGAAGAGAAATGGGCAGTTGGTGGCAGCCAGGGAATGAGAGAACCTGGGATCTGGTTCTAAGTGCAGGGAGAACTATGGCCATGGTGCTGAGGTCTGAGGGGCAACAATGGGTAAAGGCAGCAAGCCTCAACTCCTCGCAGGGCAGGGACCATTTTTGTGGACAGGCTACGGCCCCATCCTTCCTCTCCTCCCTCCCCATGCCTGGGCTTGCTGCCATAGTCCCTAGCCTTTCTCCTATTTTGGTTTAACAAAACAGTCTGGTAGCTTGGCGAGGAGGGATGGGAGGAGAGCTGCCAGGCCACACCCTAATCACCACCCCAAATCACCACCCTCAGGTCCCAGAGCTAAGCTTATTTGGGGGCTCTCACTTGAATGCCTTGACTCCCTCTCTGTGCTACCTACTGCCCTCCCAAATCCATAGCCCCTCTCTGTCTTCCTTGGCCCAGGAGGCATCAGGGAGATTGGTCTCCAAACAGAGGAGCTGGAATTAGAGCTCCTGAGGCCCTCAACTGCTCGTCTCTTCCCATCCTCTCTGTTGATCCCTGAAACCCTGTCCTTTCCCCCATCTGGCCAAGGGCAGAGGGGCACGGATCCAGCAGGTTCCTGCCTGAGAGGTATACTTTCCTTTGCCTTATTCTTGTCCCTTCCCCCCCGTCACTACACCCCTGATTTCTCCCCATCCGTCTTCCACTGTGGCCCATCCTACATTCCATCCTTCCATATGCTCCCTTCTAATCCAACCTTATGACTTTGCTGCTCTAGCCAAGTTCTTTCCTCCAATTCTCAGTGGAGAAACAGACCTGGGGCATGGATGACTTAGGGTTCCCCTAAAAGCCAAAGGAAGAGTTGAGGCTTTGAACCCCAACCCTGGGGGTAGGGTTAGGTAGACCTCTGCTCCCTCTGACCCTTTCCATACCTACTCATTCTCTTATCCCTCTGGCTAGTTTCCCCCCAAACACAGGGAAATAAGACTTGGTGAGAATCAGGGGCCTAGTAAGGTCAAAGGCAACCAAACACCAGAAGCTGATGTTTCCGGTCCTGCAGGAAACTCTCTGTCCTGGTCAAAGTGTCACAGCTTCTCTTTCCAAAGGAGTCCCCAAAGAGGACCTCACAAATAACTGGGCGGAAAAGTGAGGTCCTTCCCGGTAGCTACAGTGGTGGGAGAGGTGGCCAGGGCTGGGAGGGAAGGGTCCAGCAGGAATCAGGATGTAAAGGCCCGGGTTGGGAGTAGAAGCATGTAAGCCTGGTCCAAAGATGGAATGTGACTGGGTTTAGAGGCAGCTCTGTAGCAAGGAGGCTCTCAGACTAATAGAACGTCAGAGAATTCACTGGTTTGGTCAGTTGGGGAGGCAGCCTAGCTGCTTTTCTGGGCATCATTCCTCTTACTTCTCTTCCTTTCCTGGTCTTCTAGTCTTCCAGTCTCCTATTTTTGTTCTGAGAGCAGAGAGGAAGAATTTGGAAAAGGACCCCTGGCTTCACATCTCAATTCCTGTTCTGCTATGGGCTTCAGTTTTTCTGCTTGGGGAAGAATCTGACATGGTCCCAGTAATTTTCCAAAAAGATGTGAGACCAAAGTTGAGTTTAGTGCCCTAGAGATTCTCCTATCTCTGCTCCAGCCCCTGGGATAAAGATCAGGTCAGACTGAGGCCTAAGAAGTGAGGAGAGGGTGAACCTGGAGATTGCAGGATGAGCTGGGAGAAAACCAGCCTCAAGGGCCAGAGGCTTCCCAGGGCCAGGGAAGAAGCATCATCATCATCACCATCATCATCATCATCAACAACAACATTCCTCCCATGTATTGAACACCTACTCTGCTAAGGATTGTACAGGGCTCTTTATACATGTTGTCTCATGGTGATTCACCCAACAGCCTTTGAGTGGGATATTACCATCCTCATTTTAGAGATGAGGAAACTGAGGTTCCCAGAGATTTAGTTGATTTGCCTAAGGCCCCACAGATAGTAAGCAGGAGAGCAAGGATCTGGTGCAGCCAAATCACCTTCCACCATGCTCTGCTCTATATGGCTAAACCCACTATTGTCATCTTCTGACCCTTGCCCTGGGAGCACTTGCTAGCACCATCTCCTCTGCTGTTTTTCATCCAGCAGCAGGATTATTTCATCCTCAGTGCCCCATCTCAAAGGGGAGACTGACCTTGTTCTCTATTTTGTGAGAATGCCACTTTCTGATCACCTTCCTCTTCTTGCCTGGGAACTGGGAAGGGCTGAAAACACCTCCTCCCCCACAAGACAGCCCCTGCCCACACCTCCTCTCCCTTGCTCACCCAGACAGTTGTGTCCATCATGTGCCAGGTGGAATCCATCATAGCAGGTGCATCGGTAATTTCCAGGGATGTTGACACAGTCATGCACACAACCTGCATTATCTTCTCGTTCACACTCATCCACATCTGTGAGCAAAGAGGATCTGAGGCAGCTGGACATGCCTCCCACTGTCCACCCGTGTTCAGCTTTGTGGTGGTTATGTATGTGTGTGTGTGTATAACCTTCTCTGTGTGTGTTTACATAATTACTTTCATAGCCTGCAAACCATTTTGCATTTTACTATTGTTTATCTAAACTTAAGTCATAAACATTTTCACGTCCCCCCCCCGGTCTTTCTAATTACCACTGTACATGGTTGCAGAATATTCCACTGTGTTGCCAAATCATAATTCATTAATCTATTCTCTATTGTTAGATCCCTTCCATTTATTTTACTATTGTAAATAATGCATTAAAGGACATCTCCTGTGTGTTATTTTCTTTGAATTTCCCTTGAGTAGGTTCCCAAGAATAAAATTTCTGGGTCAAAGGGTATAAATACTTTTTAAATTTCCTGCTGGTGTGACAAAATCACTTTTCAATTCATAGTGTCACCAAGAATTAACGAGCGTACCTTGTTCGCTAAAGTGTTACCAACACTGAAGGTCGTAAATTTAAAATAACGTCTCAAGACTGCTTTAATTTGCATTGCTTTAATTATGAGGGGGGAAGAATGTGTTTGTTTATGGTATGAAATTCCCTTGGGGTAAACTGTTCTCATCCTGTGGGTATGGTGTAAGGGTCTAAAGATGGAGGTTCCAATGTCAGGGAGCCTCAGGCCTCAGTCCTGTGATCCTGATCCCCCCCCTCCCCCGCCCCCGGCCAAGCTGTGAGGCTGTGAACTATTCCCAGCAGAACCTCAGCTAGGCTATATGGTGCCTTTGAGCAAATGAGAAAATGATGCCCTCTCTGGGAAAAAAGTAGCTGGCCAAGCCCCTTCTCCATGCCCGCAGGGACTGCAGGCCTTACTGTCCTGCACCGTGTGGCTAACTCTGGGCAGTGGCACCCATTTCCACACTCAAGCAGGCCCCCCCCCTTCTCCAGGCATCCTCCCCGCCTCACCTTTGCAGTGTTTACCATCCCCTGTGTAGCCAGACTTGCAGATGCACTTGTACGACCGTGGGGTGTTCTGGCAGATAGCATCAATGTGGCAGTTGTCGGTCCCCTCCACACATTCATCCACATCTGGCAGGGGCAGAGGAGGCACTTGAGACCCTCTGTCAGTGCATTCCAAGGGGTGTCTTGAAGGTGGTTCCCTAAGGGCAAAATCCCTTCTCCTCTAATGTAGAGACAGTGACCCCTCCAGAAGCAGGTGCTCTTCCACACCCTTCTGATTTCAGAGTGGGCTGACTCTGTAATTTCAAGAATTCAGAAAGAGCCCCCACTCCCCTCAGAAATACTTAATCCACAATGACAGCTAAAATTCCATCATTTGAAACACTTCTCTTTGATTGAAAAGCAAACAAAAAACCCTTGGACTGGGTAGCACACTTACCTTGACTAGAAATGTTCAACTTAGCATGAATTAGTTTACCTCACTTCGGAG
The DNA here is from genome assembly GCF_014898765.1 of Herpailurus yagouaroundi. Lineage (NCBI taxonomy): Eukaryota > Metazoa > Chordata > Mammalia > Carnivora > Felidae > Herpailurus > Herpailurus yagouaroundi. Next base: position 2,184,400 of record NW_024412394.1, on the reverse strand, counting down.
CAGGCTTAGAGGGAGGGGGAAGAGAAGAGGCATGGGGACAGTGGCCTCTGGAAAAGTGGCAGGGTCCAGCGGCCCTTGGTAATTGAGGGAGGAAGAAAGGAAGGAGAAGGGGCCACCTGAGAAATCCTCATCTGCCTCACAATTCTGCTTGAGACCAGGCGTGCTCCCACTTGCCCATCGTTGTGCGAAGAATCTTGAGAGGAAAGAAGTTCCATCCTGGAAGATTTCCCTCAGACCCTGTGCTGTCAACCGCAGAGGGACTGGGACCTGGCAGGGGCTGGTATCAGCAATCTGAAACCTGATAAGTGGAGCCCTTGTGACTGTCCAGTTGACTCAGGCTCATCAGTCTGCCTCCCTGAACTCTTCCCTCTAACCCAAGGTGTTCCTCTTGCTCCTGGCTCTCACTCTGGCACAAGGTGCTACTCTACTCACAGAGCTATGTTCAAGAAAGAAGCAGCCAAGATCTAGCAAAAAAGAGGATGGTTCTGAAAGGACCTAGGAAAGAGAATCATTGATTGTCTTTGCGCAAAAGATTCCAACTTCTGAGGCAATATTTTGGTGTACATAAAGCTGAGCTAAAATATGGCTAAATGTTGCATTCAGTTGACAATGTTTTATAGGGTGTTTTTATGAAAGGTACTATACTGAAGGCCATGGAGGCTCAGCAGTGACTCGGCCCAGCCAAAAGGAGAGACAAATAAGTAATATGAAGCAGGGTGTGGTTGAGTGCCCCAAAGACATTAGAGAAAAGAGGAGGGGGTCCTCAACCCTGGCTACACATCATCAGAGTTAACTCCCTAGGAGATGCCCAGCACCATCCCCAGAGGTTCTGGTCAACTAGCCCTCAGTATTTTTCTAAACCTCCCCAGGTGAGTCCAATGTGCAGCCAGGCCTGACCACCTCTATTAAAAGGAAGATCAGAGGAGGAAGAGATTACTTCTAGCTGTGAACTGGGAAACCCAAGTGTATAAGTAGCAATGTGCAAATAAAGAAATGGGATTTGAAATCAAGACAGTGCATGGGGTGCCTGAGTGACTCAGTTGGTTAAGCATCCTACTTCGGCTCAGGTCATGATCTGATGGTTTGTGGGTTGGAGCCCTGTGTTGGGCTCTGTGCTGACAGCTCAGAGCCTAGACCCTGCTTCAGATTCTGTGTCTTCCTCTCTCTCTCTGCTCTCCCCCACTCGTGCTCTGTCTCTGTTTCTTAAAAGTGAGTAAATGTAAAAAAAAAATTTTTTTTTCAACGTTTATTTATTTTTGGGACAGAGAGAGACAGAGCATGAACGGGGGAGGGGCAGAGAGAGAGGGAGACACAGAATCGGAAACAGGCTCCAGGTTCTGAGCCATCAGCCCAGAGCCTGATGCGGGGCTCGAACTCACGGACCGCGAGATCGTGACCTGGCTGAAGTCGGACACTTAACCGACTGCGCCACCCAGGCGCCCCAAAAAAATTTTTTTAAGGAAATCAAGACAGTGTAGAATTGCCTGGCTTTTGTTAAAATGCAGATTCTCAGGCCTTACCACCAAGCTATGGAATCCAAATCCTTAAGGTGCTTGATTTATTTTTACTGAACCTGAATGAGTGAGTGGACCAGTAACTGCTCTCAATTTATAGACACCCATGAGCCCTAGCTTGAAACAGTTAATTGTCTTCTGTTTTCGTATTTCGAGAAGTACTTCAGGGGCAAGGACTGAGGCTTCCTGAGGCTAAGAAGAGAACTGGAATTTGGAAGAGTGCCCCCAAACACCCTGCCTCAAATCTTCTGAGCTTCTATTCAGCTCTGCAATCTACCTTCCAACTCTCTTCGACTGCTCTGCAGTCAGCCGTGCTGGGTGATTCTAACTGCCGTAACTCACACTCTTCACCTCATTCAGGCTCTGTAGTCACGGTGTCTGCCTACTGGCCCACCCTGGGAACTCATGGGAAACACCCTGGGAAAGAACAGAGAAGGGGGGCATGAAGACTAGTTCATAAGAGAGGGCAAGAAGGAGCTCTGTAGAAAGTAAGAGCCTGCATGGAGTATCAGTTGGTTCAACTGATGGAGAAAAAATGGTACCAAGAAATGTACTCTCATAAATAGAGCCTAAGCTCTGGAACCAGTCAATCTCAGATTCAAATCCAGCTCTACCTCTCTAGGGAGGCTTTTCTGATTCTCTTATTTCTTTCTCTTCAAAATGGGGATAATACTGCTCATGAGAGTCTGCGAATAGTTGATAAGCTAATTTGTGTAAAGTACCTAATAACATGGCTGGTAAATAATATGTTCCCAATGTAGAGAAGCTGGTTCTGACAACAGATACCCTAGGACTGTGCTGTCTATATGATGGTAGCCATGAGGCACATATGGCTACTTAAATTTAAATTAATTTAAAATTCTCTTTATCAGTTGCATTAGGCCAAATGCTCAATAGCCATATGTGGCTAGTGGCCGCCATCAGTGGACAGCACTTCCAACATCACAGGAAGTCCTATTGGAGCACTGCTCTCAGAATTAAGAAGGGGTACTCTTAGGCCCGGGGGGATCAACAAACTTCCTGAGAAGTGGGATTCAAGTAGAGTTTTGGAGGTTGGATAAACATTTGACAGAAGAAAGAGATTTCAAATGTGGCTAAATGTATGAAGAAAGACAAGGCACCCAGAGGTCCTGTCCTTATTGTCTCTCCCTGCATTTATACACACCCTCCATGGTGGGGAAAGTTTGGTGTTTTTTTTTTTTTTTAACTAATTCCAATGTTTGAATTGGAGGCTTGGTTTATATATTCTTATTGGGTCTCTGGAGGAGGGGGGACTGGACGATTGATCGCCCCCTCCTTGTGGTGACCCTTGTAAGTCTTCGAGGCTGGCATGGGGCACTGGACAATCCCAGTGGCTAATAATCATCCTGTCTGTCCTGCTTTGAGCCATCTTCTGTTCTTGCCATCTCTTCCCCAGCAGCCAGCAGGGCAGTTTGGAACCCCATCTAGAAGCTCTCCCTCTGGGGCCATCTCAGAGGTACATGCCTATCTCTGAATCCCTGGGTGCTTCGCTGGAGTCTGCACCAGGCTCTCTGGACTCTCAGTTCTTTCCTTTGCCTCCTGTTCCCTGCTAACTAGTACCAGAGTGCCCCCGGTGCTGATGGCAGCAAACCCAGGCTTCCTGGTAATGCCTTTAGACTCTTCCAGCACCTGGGCTTCTCCCACCATCCTACCCACAACCTCATCTTCCTGCTCAGAGTGCTTCTCCTTCTCCAGCAAAGAGTCTCTGCTCTGGAAGACTTTATCTCCTACCTACTCCCCCTACAACATCTAAGCCTTCTGCCCCCGTCCAAGCATTCACACACATCTCCTTCTTCACATTGGATATGCAGTCCTCCCTTTTCTAGCCATTCTGTTCCCAGCTTCCCAAATCTGGCTCAAAATGGTCTTCCCCAAAGCCCTTCCTGGTAAGCCCTATTCCTAAAGAGTTTCAGGTCCAAGAGGACTCCGTTTGCCTCGGCTCACTTGCTGCCATTGCTAAGTTGCTCTGCTAATGCTGAATGCCGTCTCGTCTGGCATGTTCAACTTTCCTCACTTGGCTGGTTATTCACTGAGGACAGGACCCTTCAACCATTTGAATGGAATCTTTTGAAGCAGTTCAGGCCTAAAATAGAGCTCTGAAATAGGGCCCCAAATTATATCCAGTGTCTCCTCCTTTTGCCAGTCCATTCTTTCAGAGCTCCCTTCACCACATCTGCCCACCCACGATTTGTCCATGCAGGGAATCCCTTCAATACCCATGGGAATAGTCTCATTTCAGCTCTGAGGGTGCAAGTATTTTCTACCGACCTGACAAACAATCGATGCTAGTTGGACATGGATTGGTTTAGACTGGTGATTCCCGACCCTGGCTACACACTGGGATTCCCTGGGGGCCTTTTTAAAAATGTGGATATCTAGGCACTCTTCTAGACCAGCTGCACCTGGATTTCCAGGGTGAGGCTGGGCTGCTGTCTGTCTTCCTTTCCCAACTCAGATAATGTGAATAGATCATTTGCCTGACCTGGGAAGACACTGGGGGCAGCAAGATGACAGAGTGTTTGAGAAAAGGGTTTCTGGAGTGATACTGTGTCAGTTCAAATGCCAGTTCTACCAGTGTCTGTGTGGTCCTGGGCCAGCTTCTGAACTTCCCTGCTCCTTTCTCTGTAAATGGGAATCATAATGATAGTGCCTCCTCATGGGGCTGCCATGAACATCAAATTAGTTAATACTAATCAAGTATTTAGTGCTGCAGCACAGGCATATAGTAAGTGCTCAAAAAGGTCCGCCATTTTTATTCCTTCTCTCCAACTTTCTCCTCAGTATCATTTCTGAACCCATCTCTGCTCCTCCCTTCCCCTTATCGGAGCCCCATTTCAGGCCTGGTGTGGGGAAATGCGGCACCGAGAGAGCATGTGATGGTACAGGGAACTTTGGAGAGACACAGCCCTGAAGGTACCTTCTCCACCACCTGCCCCACCCATGCTGGAAGCTGCCCAAGATGGAGGATGAAGTATATAAGAGGCCAGTTTTAACCAAAAAGCTGCTCTCCACAATCCTTTGTGATTGCTATCCATTTGTGCTTTTACCACCACCCCAGGTATGGGGCTGGATCAAAAGCTGAATTGGGGGAGAGTGGCAGCTGCAGAGATACTACAGATAAGACCTCCCTGCCTCACCCTCTCCTGGCATGAATGCATGGGTCTGTAACTGCAACAGCTTTCCCCAGCACCATCTGACATTTCTTCTGGATTTGCTTCAGCACCTAGCAGAAGGCTCCATAAACTCTGCTCAGTATGGGGAGGACGGGTGGGATATGGGGGTGGCGTACAAAGGAGGAGAGGGCAGACCAGAAAGGGTGGATTATTTGAACATAGGCAATCCTAAGATTCTCTTCTGAGGACGGGGAAGTATACCCCAAAAGGAAAGCAGGAGGACCCTCAAGGAAACACTTCATCTACTTCAAAATTTGGCCCAAGTCCAGCTCAAGAATAACAACAAATGGAAATGAGCAGAATGCAGGCTGCAGATAAGCAGACACCCCTAGGGAAAACCTACCCACCTTTACATTACTACAGTAGTTACCCTACCATTCACAGCAGCTGGGGGTAGTGTGGGCAGATTGGCTGGGCCCAGTGAGAAGGTCCAAAGCAGCCTGCCTGGGGTCCTAATGTGCCCACCTGACTGACATCCTTCTTGCCCAGGCCAGGTTGGCCCAGGGTATTTGGGCTTAGTGCAGGCTCTCTGATCTCCTGACCAATCACTTGTGATACCCTTGCATGCTGCCTTGTACCATTATTTAACTTTTATTTAGTTCACATGTATTACCTTCCTCCTGAAGCCTTCCTGAGGCTGTGGCTTCCGAATCTTTGAAAGCCACATGGCTGCTAGAAGGGAGTTGAACATATTCATTCAGCCACTCAACAAATAATTATTGCGCATTTGCAACATGCCAAACACTGTGCCAGGAGCTGGGCATCCAGCTGTGAACAAGACAGAGTAATATACTTGAGGCATTCAGTAAATATTTGTAAAACAGATGGGTGGATGTATCGGCGGATAGATGGATGGATTGGTGGGGAAGTGGATGAGGTCCATATTTGTGGCATCTTCTCTGTTCTATGTTACTACAAGGAAAAAGCTTTTTATCTTCCTGTGACTACCCCCCCCCCCCCACTGTTCTAGGTGGAGAGCAGTCCTAGGAAATTTATCTTAAATTAAGGGTAAGGGGATAGGAAACTCAGAGAAAGGAAGATACTCACTTAAAGGCATCCATTTGGTGATGCAGAGGCCAGAAGAGACTGGGACCAATGAATCCAGGGTATAGGAATAGGATCCATAGGCTCTCAGGGTCTTCAGATAGTATCTGGAGCTGCTCTGGTGTCTCTTCAGAACATCCTTATTCAATAGATGTTCTCCAGCCTCAGTGTTAACTAGCTCTTGATGACAGGGCACCAGGGTCTACTTGAGACCAGCATACTATTACTGCTCCTGGTTAGTTCTCTTAAACTTTCCTCCATGTTAAGTAACATCCAAAGCAGAACCACCTTTGGCCATGACACCCTAACCTGCAGCCTGCACACACATACCTGTATGTGTGTACATGTACCCTACCTCTAGATCAAAAGGGCAACTCGGGAAACCGGTGGAGCCTGGCTTCCTAGCTGTGGCTTCTCAGGCTGTCTTCCCAATTCGGAACTGGGTGGAGCCTCTGTGACCTCAACTGGAGCCTGGGCCCATCCTCAGCCTGGGCAAAGTGTAGGCAGGGGCAAAGAAGGCCTGGAGAGAGTCCAGGAAATCATACAAATGACCCCAAGGAGAGGAGACAGAGCACTTTCTTCTTTTTATGAAAAAAAAAAAAAAAAAAAAAAAGTAGGCTTCCTCTTATATAAGCTTAGCCTACTC
>NW_024412394.1:2165502-2173002 GCF_014898765.1 Herpailurus yagouaroundi | reverse complement strand
AAGCAAATCCACAGTGGGAGAAGGGCTGCTCCCAGGCTGGGGGTGGCAGTGGTCGTGGGCTGTCTGGAAGCAGGATGGGAGAAGAGGCAGTTTGGGGTGGGAAGGGGTGGGGGTGGGGTCTGGTCTGTGACAGCTGAGAATCTCTAGTACTCGGGTTCTGTTAAAGGACAGGTTGGAGGAGGAAGGGGGTGGTTGAAGAGGCAGTGTTTGGGAGAAGAGGATGGCATTGATATGGCACCTTCCTTTTAATGAAGTGGGAGCCTATCCAGTACACAGAGCAGCTTAAGGGCCAGGTGCTCAGTCCCCGGGGACACAGCGACCCGACTGTCAGAGACTCAGGCTTCCCCAACTCCCAAGTTCAACTTTCCCTTCTGGCTCAGCCACTTCCACACCCCAGCTTGGCTTCAGGAGCCCCTGGGACAATAGGCAGAATCATATCCTCCTCAGCAAAGCGTTGCCAGGAGGAATTTTCTTTTTGTCCATATAAATCTCTTCCTGGGTGAGGACATGATGGGGGAAGGGTGCAGCAAGAGGTCAAGGGGGAGGGGAGGCTGTCCCCAAGAGATCTGTAGCCCACCAGCCTGGTTTCTGCCAGCAAAGCCTTGGGACTGGCCAGGCAATGAGCCTGGGGTCAGGGATGGGGGCCGGAGGGCCTCCCTGTCTCTCTCTCTCTGTAATTCCTAGAGGGATCTGTCAGAGCTCCCCGGCCTGGAATTTTACTTTGTTATTTTAATGCAATTCTGACCTGGATTTAAATGGAATTGGAAACCCGAGGCCTTAATAAATAAATATTATGATAAGAAATGAAAGCCATGCAAGACGAAAGAGATTTCCCCCCAAAGAGGCAGAAAGCGACATTCTTGCTGGGAGCCAGTCAGAAATTTTCTTCTCTTCTTCAGCCCCTTACCATCCAGTGAGAGACGAGCTGGTTTTTCCAGAAAAGATCCTATTTTTCTTTAACATTTTTCTACTGATAAGACAACTTGGAAATTTTGTCTGACTTTGCATGAGGGCTGGGGGTGAGGGGAAGAAATACATGGCATGGCTGAAAAGTTTCATTCTCTCAGTCTCTCCAGGCCACAGCTTAAGTTTCTGGCAATGTCTGAGAAGAGAAGATTCTCTCTCAAACTTTTGGAGGACAGGAAGTCTTTCGAAGATGCTGGGGTGGCAATGAAGTCGGGAAGAATTCTGAGGTGCGTGGCGACTTCTGCCCAGGGTCCCCCAAACTTCTCACTGCTCCGTGTCGCTCCTGGCTCCTCCAGCCTTTCGCCCGGGACGCAGCGCCCAGAGGTTAGGTCCCCAGCCGGAGTGCGGGTGCACAGTGCTAGGCTCTGACAGCGGCACGCTCCCCAGCACCTGCCCTGCCCCTCGGAAATCGCACCCCCGCCCTCGGGCCCCGCAGCCCCCCCAGCCCCGCCGCCGCGCGCCCCTCCTTCCTTACCTTGCGCGGCTTTGCTGTGCTGGGCGGCGCGGGCGTGGACCAGCAGGACGAGCAGGCAGAGCCCGGGCACGCGCCCCGAGCCCATGGCTGGAGCTCCCGGGGGCCGGGCGGCCGGGGCCGGTCTCGCAGCCCCCGGAGGGCGGAAGCCGGCCGGGCCCCCGCGCGGCGGAGGGGGGAGGGGAGGGGGCGTCCCGCCGGGGCCGGACCGGGGGCTGCGGGAGCGGGGTGCGGACCGCGGTGCCCTCGGCGGGAGGCTCCCGATGCTGCCGGCTTCTCCCGGCCCGACGTCGGGGAGAGCGAGGCGGAGAGAGGCTGGGGGCGCCCGGCGCCGATGACGGAGGGGAACCCCCGCCCTCTCCAAGCCGGGCTCGGCTAGCGGCGGCGGCGGGGCTGCTGCGTGTAATCCCACCCAATTCCCAGCTTCGCCCGGAGAGAGCTGCAGCCGGAGAGCGCGCAGAGCCCGAGCGAGGGACCTGAGAAAGGGGAGGGGAAACGCAGCGCCAGAAACACGCCCTTTCTGCCTCTCTTTCTTCCTCTCTCGCTCCTTCTCCGTCTCTCAGGCTCCGTCTCTTTTTCTTCGCCTTTCTCCTCCTCCTCCTCTTTCTCCTCCTCTCCTCGCTCCTTTTCGTTTTCTTCCTCCTCCCCCTCCTCCTCCACCACCTCCTTTTTCGTGCCCTTTTTTCTTTCAAATGGGGCCTCGGCGCGGCGGCCGCTCCCCCTGCGCTCCCGGGCGCAGCGGCCCCCTCCCCAGGCTGCCGGGCCGCTGCCTGCAGGAATTTACAATCCGGCGCTGGGGGAGCGGGCCCGGTCTCCATGGAGACGGCTTCCCCGGGAGCAGGGAGGTCAGGCGCAGACCGCGCACAATCAATGGATCAATGCAAGCCCCGCTCGGCTCCAGACCAAACAGCACCCGGCTCCGGCTCGTCCTTTCTCCCGGCGGAAAGAGTGGGGGAGCTAGGGTGCGCCCCCCACTCTCGCACGAGATGAGGGCCGTGCGACGCAGGTTTGCACGCACACCTCCACGAGGAGACAAAGAGAGCTCGGGGTGTCGGGGAGGCTGGGGCAGACAGGACCGCACTGGCGCCCAGGCACGTCCGCCGACAAAGCCCGACACGCGAGATACAGCCACATAGGACCTCGAAAAACTGAGAGTGACACCGATTTCGGGCCGAGTGATGCCCTTCCAACTCTTACCTCCACCACATCCCCCCACCCTCGGGTCTCAGTACCCACTTCTAGTGCTGAGTGCACTTTGAGGACCAAGAAGAAAGTAGACTTGCCCCCCAGCTAAACCTGCCAGCGCCAGGGCAGACTCCCTGGCCGTTAAGGCCTTGGAGGTAGACCACTGAGTCACCCTACCCATATAGAAGTGGGCTCACATGTAGAACACTGTCATGCACTCAGCACAGGGGCAAAAGCTAACCCCCAGGAATATGCGTATGTGTGTAAATACAGACACAAAGATCTGCACAACATACTTCTCCAAGCTTGCCCTCGCAGCTTCAAGATGTGGTCCTAACTAGCCCATTCTTTTTTTTTTTTTTTTTTAATGTTTATTTATTTTTGAGAGAGAGAGAGAGACAGAGTGCGAGCAGGGGAGGGGCACAGAGAAAGAGGGAGACACAGAATCCAAAGCAGACTCCAGGCTCTGAGCTGTCAGCACAGAGCCCATCCCCGGGGCTTGAACTCACCAACTGTGAGATGGTATCATGACCTGAGCTTAACAGACTGAGCCACCCAAGAGGCCAATAACTGGTCCATTCTTAACCCTTTGTGTCTCCAACTGCGGGGTAACAGGGGAAAAATAAATGATATTTTTAAAAATAAAGGCAAAGGGCATAAAAGCAGTGTCTCCAAACCATGGACACTGTCCATGGATTTATAGACATTTTCTTTTATCTTAGAGGAAAGACCCCTTGAAAGGTGGTGAAGGCTTTCTTAGAGTATGGAGCTTCAGTCAACCTGAGACCATGCCAGGATCCAGGCAGTTACTTATGCTTCAGAGCCACTTTTTTTTTTTTTTTTTTTTTAAAGAGAGAGGGAGAGCATGCAAGCAGGGGAGAGGGGCAGAAGGAGAGAGAGAGAATCTTAAGCAGACTCTACGCTCAGCATGGAGCTCAACGTGGGGCCCCATCCCACGATCCTGGGGTCATGACCTATGCTGAAATCAAGAGTCAGACCCTCAACTGACTAAGGCACCCTAAGAGCAAATTTTTTGCAGGGAGGAGGACCCTGAGACTCAGACTAACCTCACAGAGCCCTTAGGGTACCCAGGAGGAAGGGACAATGACCAGAATCATCCTGAAAATAACTCAGTTCTTAGACCCTTGACACTGGCAGCCCACATCAGCTAGGTGACAGGTGTGATATGTCAGAGATCTCCTGAGCCCCCAGGGAGAAGAACTGAGCCCTTCCTTCCCTAGGGATTGAGTAGAAAAGTAGGAGGATGGAAACAGACTTAAGCATTTGAGTTTTTTTTTGTCCTGTCTGTATCCTGGGATGAAGATTGCCTTTGGGCAAGTCACATCTCAATGGGCCTCAGTGTATTCTAGAAAACGAGAGGGTGGATTAGCTCCTTGGTGGAAAGGAGACAGTTGCCCTTAGGAAGCCTGGAGGAGGAGGTCTTGAGTATGCCTGCTTGGCATGAGAGATGATGGGATGGAAGCACACAGATGATGGAAATGGTGTGGAGGCCACAAAAGTTTGGGTCAAATGATCTCCCAGGTCCCTGCCAGCTCTGTCACCCTAGGACTCCCTCCCTCTTTCATTCCATTGGCAAACCCCTCCCCTTGAAGCTGCTTTACGTGCTGCCACCAATTACGTATAGGGCTGGGGGACAAGTGCAAACTTGCCATCCTCTCTGCCCCAAACAAGAGTGGTTAAAAAAGAAAAAAAAGAATTGGAGGTTGCCAGGTGGTGCCTGATCTACATGGGGGGACAGGGAGAGAGCTGAGGAGCCCCCCAAGGCAGGGAAGGGAGATTACACCATGCCTTGCTTTGTCTCTCTGCCTTGCTGTGCACACTCGTGTGAGCTTCTCTGCGTCCCTAGGGAGGAGGGCTCCAGCTCACCCCCCTCTAAACCACAGGTGAGGTGGGCATGAAGAATTCTATAGGGGCAGATTAGTAGGTTATCTCGGACCTTCTCTCTAATTCAGTATGATTTCTTGGTGCCTTGAGTGTGGACGTTGCCCTACCTTAGCTGCTAAGTCTCTGGGAGTTTCAGTGTCTTTATTTTTTTTTTATTTTATTTTTTTAATTTTTTTTTCAACGTTTATTTATTTTTGGGACAGAGAGAGAAAGAGCATGAACGGGGGAGGGGCAGAGAGAGAGGGAGACACAGAATCGGAAACAGGCTCCAGGCTCTGAGCCATCAGCCCAGAGCCCGACGCGGGGCTCGAACTCATGGACCGCGAGATCGTGACCTGGCTGAAGTCGGACGCTTAACCGACTGCGCCACCCAGGCGCCCCTTAGTGTCTTTAACTGTAGCTTCCTTTTTTTTTTTTTTTTTTTTTCTCATTTTGCCAGCTTGTCCTCTGCTCCTCTAGGACTGGATGAACTTCCTCCACATCTGGGCAGAAGGGGCAGTTCCCTGCTCTGCTCCCCACCATCCAGTCTGGTTGCAGTCCATCCCCAGCCCTTCAGAGGATTCTGTAGGAGCAGAAGCAAGGCTTATATCACTGGGTACTGTGACCTGGGGGGCCAGTTCCATTGCCCTCTGCCCTGTCCACTTCTGCAGGGACTCACAACTGGGTAGTGATGCAGGAAGATGACAAGAAAGGAATAATGAGATGGCTCTTGCAAGTGGTATTACAAAAGCAATAGCATATGTCGTACCCTCACTGGCAGGAGTGAAATGTCCCTGGGTTCTCTGGGCCTCCAATATTCTCTCAGGCCACAATTTGCTTTCAGGCTGCACTTTCCTTCAGGATTGCTTCTGACATTCCATTTCTGTCAATTTTCCCCTGCAAATGTCTGGGGAGAGGACTGGGCTGGGGAACCCATAGCATATATACCTCGGTTCTGATCCTGCTTAGGGATACCTGTCCTGGGGCTCTGTCACACTCAGGGACTTCCCCTCCCCCGCCAAGTCTCCTTCCATGAGCCTTTGCTTTTTCTCTTGTCTCCTCAGCTTCCTCATCTATAAAATGGGTCCACTGACCCTCCTTGACAGGCAGTATAGTCTAATGGAGAACACATACAGGTCAGAATTAGCCCACGAACAAATGTCGGACCCTACCATTTTCCAGCCATCTATCTATTTTTGTTGAGTTATTTCACTTCTCTGAGCTTCCCCATCTACAAAACAGGTAGGATCACACACGACCTCAAATGTGGGCATGCATCAGTGTCTAACTACATTGGGCTCAAGAGTAAAAGAAATTCTGTGGTTCAAATCTCAGCTCTGTTAACTTTCTAGCTATGTGACTTCAGATAAGTTATTCATTGTCAGCTTCAGTTTTCTCTTCTGACAAAGGAAATAAAACCTCAAAATGTTATGGTGTTAATTCAATAAAATAACGAATGGACTCCCCTGCCGCCCACCTGGCACATAGTAGGCATTCAGTAGGCAATGACTATTGGTTTTTTTTTTTACTACTTCTCAGAAGGAAAAAAATCCACAATGTTTGATAGTAAAGGTACAGTAGTGCCTGGGAAGAAGTAGTTCTGTCCCAGACCCGACTTTGATGCTGCTGGTTGTGAGTACAGCCAATGGGGCTCAATTCTCACCACCCCCAGTAGGTTCTGTCACATGTTGTTACTGAGAAGTTTCCAGAAATGCCATGCATTACAACACACTGCGCTTGTCAACAGCACTTTCAAGTTGGAGAATAGAAGGAAATTCCCCTGCCAGGTAGGGTAGTTCCAGAATCCTTCTTTCCCTACCACCATGCACTTCCTACCCTGCGTTAAGAAGGCCCAGGCACTCAAACGAATTAGAGCTCATAGCTACCATTTACTGAGTGCTTTCTATGTGTGCCAGGCACTATAACAGGCACTCCACCACATGTCTATCAGGTAAGAATTGTTATCCCCTTTGTTGATGGGGAAACTGAAGCTCAAGAAGATCAGCCCACCCTGATGACTAAGAAGGGCAAAGCCAAGACTTGGGCCCAGGCTAGACTCTGAAGCTTGTGTACCTCCTCCTTCCTATGTGCTGCCTCCTCTGAATCCACAGAGACCTAACACATTCTGGCCACTGTTAATCATTTGGAGCAGGATGAGGGTCACAGACTAGCCCCTTCATACACAAGGGGTAATAGGGCAGTACCCTTGCTCAGAAGGATCATGTAGGAGTACAAAAGACTTTAGCCATCACATTTGTCTGATGATGAGATGTCACATGACTTGCCCAAGGTTAAAAAACATATTTAAGAGGCAAAGCTAGAAGCAGAATCCATGTCTTAACAGACTTTTGACTCTTGGATCACTGCTCCTTGGCCTGTACCCTCAGACCTACCAGTCCTACCGCTTCCAGTTCTAGCCCTTCCTCTTCCTCATGATTTGATCATCATGAATCCTTCCATCAATTGGCATATGGTACTTATCTCATCTCCTCCCCCAGTACACCCTGTCTGAGGCCCTCTAGGGTGTGCAAAAGAAATAGAAAATGTGGGGGCGTCTGGGTGGCTCAGTCAGTTAAGTGCCTGACTCTTGATTTTGACTCAGGTCATGATCTCATGGTTTGTGAGATCAAGACCCCGCATTGGACTCTGTGTTGACAGCTTGGAGCCTGCTTGGGATTCTCTCCCTCTCTCTTCCCCTCCCCCACTCTCTCCCTTTCTCTCTCTTCCACTTCCACTTCCCTGCTCATGCTCTCTCTAATATAAATAAACATTAAAAAAAAAAAAAAAGAAAGTCAGGAAACAGAAGTTGATCATCCAAGAAGACTTCATGGATGAGGAGGGATTTGAGGTGAATCTTGATGATACTTAGAAATCAATGGATAAGATAGAAATATACACAAAAATCAGTGAGTGACAGAGAAAAAAGAGAATACTCAGAACAACTACAAGAAAGAAAGAAAGAAAGAAAGAAAGAAAGAAAGAAAGAAAGAAAG
>NW_024412394.1:2149281-2165492 GCF_014898765.1 Herpailurus yagouaroundi | reverse complement strand
AGAAAGAAAGAAAGAAAGAAAGAAAGAAAGAAAGAAAGAAAAGAGAGAAGGGGGATCATACCAGGTCAGTGGATAGGTTGACCCTGGTCGGTCCTTGTTTCTCACCTGTCCAGGATGGCTCAGGAGCCATTTGGCCATATAGGCAGATGATGGGAAATAATGCTCTCTCAAAGACTGTTCCAGCCCTGGGATTCTAGGACTAACTTGCTCCAAGGCCCTTAGTCTTGCCTTTACAAGGGAGGTCTACTGACAGCCCTGCCAAGACTCAGGTGGGGAGGGGGAATAGCCTGGTCCAAGCTGCCCATACCTGTTCCAGTGTCTCCTCTGGCCACTTGGGTGGCCTCCTTGGCCCCTCATCCCAGGGTCCTCCCAGCCCTTCCTCCCTGCCTACCCCCACTCCTGAGACACTTTGCCACCTGCTTCCTCCCCACCTGCTTCCTGGCTGCTTCCATGAAAGAAACAAAGATATCCAACCTGCCAATTGGCATCAACACCATGCATGGTTCCAGACCCCTCCACATCACAAGACAAGTCTCCAAACTGCCCTGAGTTTGTGTTCTGTCCCTCTCTACACAGCTGCTCTTCCAAACTTTGGTTTCCCATCTGCCAGCCTCAGATCCCTGACTTCTCCAATCAGTATCCTCAACTCCTGTTTCATAGAGAAGCCAGAAGCCATCTGGTATGAATATCCTATCCCCCACCCCCCTCTCCTTCTGCTGGGAGAGGGGTCCCTCCTTTTGGCCAAGGCCAATCCTACACACATATGTAAGGATCTCATCTTTTCTCGGCCCTACAGAGATCTGGAGCCGTCCATTATTCCCTCCCTCTCCTGAATCTCTCACTTCAGTTCCTTCTCCTGTAAACACAGTACAACTTGCACCATCCTACAGTAGCAACAACAAACTTCCCCAGACCCTGCTGCCTCTGTCCTTCCAGACTCCTGAACTTCTAGGAGGAGCATACCTGCTCTCCACTTCATGGCTTTCCTTCACCCCTCACCTTAGTGCAGTCTGGCCCAGGGGCCCTCTGACACCCCCTCTGCTAGGTCTCCAGTGACTTCACATCTCCATATCTGGGGCTGCCTGCCAGTCCTTATCTAGCCTGACCTCTCTGCGTCATCAGAGGTCTCGGAACATTTTTCTTCCCCTTCTTGGAGCCTTTCTTTTCCCAGATCTCCTGCTGGCTGCTTTCCCTCCACTGGCCTCTTAAGAGTTTCTAGCTTGGATTTTCTCAATTCTCACACTACGCGACCTCCCTAGGCACTCTTACCCAGGGACAGCAAGGGCGGTGGAAAGAATATTGGCTTTGTGGTCAGACAGTTCTGAGTTTAAATCCCAGCCCCCTCAGTGGGTAAATTTGATCAAGTTTCTTCACATCTCTGAGCTTCAACTTCCTCATCCAGCAAAGGAGGATAAAATTCTTGCAGGTTGTTGGAGGGTTACTGCTGATATGTCTCATGGAAGTCTCAGCACAAAGTAGGTGAGTGGTTTGCTCCAATTGTGGGGCACTATGGCTCCAGCTACCACCAATGTGCTGATGACTTCCAGATCTACATCCTTAACTCCCCCCACCCTTTTCTTCTAGCTTTCATTCTGTGTGTCTGATTTTCAGATCTCTATCTCTAGTTCCTTCTTCCCCCTTCTATCCAGTCCTATATTTCTGCCTACTTATAGCTATTTCCAATGGCATTTCTCAAGACCTCAAGCTGAACTGACACCCAACCAAACTCATAGTTCTTCTCCATACTCTCCCCTGAACTGCCCTCTTCCTGTGACCTCCACCTTGGGGATAATGACCCCATAATTCACTCAGTGATCCCAGCTAGATTTCTCAGAGACCGAAAGGACTCTCTGCATCTAAGAGGCCATCAGATCCTGTGAAACTTCCCTTCAATCCGTCCCTCCTGTCAACCCCTATTGCTACTGCCTCCTCTCAGATACTCATTGTGTCCCCTCTGGACCACTGTCTGACAGGGGTAAATTCTAAACCCTTAGTATGGAATAGGTGGCCCTCTGTGCCAGTCCTGTTCCCTTCTCTTCAATAACATTTTATGCTTCTCTTCTGATCTCGCCATCACTATACCCAAGCTACACCATGCCTGGCATATACCTTGTTCTTGCCAGCTGGAAAACCACCACTAATCTTCAAGACCCAGCTTAGATGTACCCGTAGCAGGCCCGGAGCTCAATACCCCTGTAATGGCCCTAGCCATGCTGTACTGTAATGGTCTGTTTCCTTTCACTTGTCTTCCAAACCTTTGAGGGCAAGACCCATATTGGTCACCACTGTATCCCCAGCCTGGATCACATAGTTGTGCTCAATGAATGTTTGTTGAGTGAATGAAAGAATGAAGGGATGGTGAACTCATGGGAATCCCGAGGAGATTCAAGGGAATTCCAAGGAACATCCCTTGACCTGTCTCTCTGCCTTCTGCCAGCCTGAGAATGCTTTGGGTTCCAACAGGACTGGTGGCAGCAGAGGGTTAAATGGAGGGGCAGTGTGGACAGTCCAAGCTGAAGAAAAACCACAGAGATGCAGCAGGCTGGAGGTAACTCTGGCCAGAGACTTTCAGATTCTAGAAGACAGAGAAGCAGAACTGGAACCTTCCAAGCCAGAGCTCAGGATCTCCCCAAAGGCCAGGGGCCAAGGTGGGTGGGGCTGGGTCCACAGGCAGCTTCTGTTTGAACCCTTAGGAAGTCAACTCAGGAGGTGGAACCCTCATCGGCTTTCCACTGCTTCATCAAAGATCTTTCCCACCAGTGCTTAAAATCCCATCATAAGAGGATCACTCCTTTGATCTAAACCTTATGTTCCTTGGGTCCTAAATACAAATATCACTGTGAGACAGAGTAACAAGATTAAGCCTTTGCCAGGTTAAATCTTTAATTATCAGTTGAAACCTTAACAAAGGTGTGGCAGAGGAGGGGCTATAGGGTCAGTCACTCCAAATGAACTTCCTAACTTTGCTGAGAGCCAGCTCTGCTTTGCTCTCCCTGACCTGTTTCCTTGTGGCTCTCCTCCCCCCAAATCCCCACTGGGTTCCCTCCCCAGAAGAAAAGATGGAGAAACAGAGGAGGACCTCTCCATCTAACAGTGTAATTCCTCTGGGTATCCTGGATCAAAGAAAGGATGGGTGGAGGTATTGGGGCAAAGTTCAAAGCATTCATTAACCAATTCATAAAGTGCACTGCTATTTTAAAAAATCAGTTCCCCAACAGCTTCTATTGTATTTTCTGAGAAGGGCTCCTATGGGACTGAGAGTACTGTTAGGAGAAGCTGAAAACTTGCAACAAGGACGGGGTCAGAATGTTTGACACCTGTGTGCTTATGCTGAATGTCAATATCCTTAAAGAAGTTTGCCTCCCTTGTTTGGCAAGAGGCTCTCCCTTCATGCCACCCCTCTTCCTCTGTCTTAGGTGGAAGGCTGTCCTAGGCATCATGCCAAGGCTGGGTTGGCAAAGCTAAGGGGCATCACAGCGAGGCTGTTATTCCTTGATGTCTCACTTTATCAGTCTGCCGGACGCTGCCGTGCGCTGAACGAGAAAAAGCCCTGGCCCTGACTTGGGGATGCTCCTCCCCCTGATCAGCCTAAAGCTACTGAGGAGTGAAAGGAACTCATTCTAGTCCTCTTCTGCCTCACCCACCCCTCCACGCCCTGGTCCAATCTATTGGGATTGATTGAGAAATTGTGTTGCTTCTCTTTGGGAGACCCAAGCTGTAATACTACCCTTTGCCAGTAGGTGCCGCCATCTAACATACCATCCTTCCAGCCCTTGGCAAATCAGACCTTGGGGAGCCCTACTCAAGGAACCCAGTGCCTCAAACAAATTTGCAAATGGTCAAGTTAAGATGTGGAATTAATTGTATATGTGTTTTTTATAACCATAGATTCAATTTTTAATGAGTTTGACATTCTTTGTGCACTTACTATGTGCCAGAAACTTAAAGAATATGGGAATTCAGAGATGACATAATTTCTCCTTTCAAGTTCATAATTAGGTAGGAGAGAGAAATTTGCATCTAAATAATTAGACTATAAGGCAGAACATGGTAAATGCCCAAATACAAAGGTGCCAACATAAAATTCTAATGAGGGCACAAAGAAGGCAGATTAATTCCAGCTGGAAGCTTGGGGACGCCCCAGAAGAGAGGGTTTAAAGACGGCCTCAAAGAATACGTAGAATTCCCTTATGTGGAGTTGTGTGAAGGAGGGGGGGGGGAGGGTTTTCCACGTGGTGGAAATGGGGTGAGCAAGGACTTGCAGCGGGGAGTGTCTCCAGGGAATTAATAATGTGGTTCAACTAGAGACAAGTATTTAAGGGGACAAGTATTAAGATCTGAAAAGAAAAGGCAGGCCAGACGATGAAGCACGGGTTTCCATCTGATGTTAAGGGGTTGTGCATGGGTCTGGAACCCCTGATGGCTTTAAAGCAAGGCAACCGCATGGCCGGCTCACATCATGAATTGGTTTTATATACTCTGGGCTTTAGGCACTCTGCAGGATTTCTTCAGTGTTAAGCAAGTTTATTTCATCATGGATGCAGAAAGAAAACAGGGGGGAGGGGGTGGGGAAGAAACAAAAAAGTAAAACGGAGGGGAAGAATGGATAGAAGAAAAAGAAAGATGGAGGAGGAGGAGAAAGAGAAAAAAGGAGGAAGCAGCCAGGGAGGCGACCAGGCAGACCCTGCCTTGGGGGCAGGGGAGGCTCTGCTCAGGGGCTGCACGCAGTGAGCTGTTTGGGCTTTTCCAGGCCAGTGGCCTCTGGCTCCAGGCCCTGGCCGACCACAGAGGACAATGTGAGGCGGGTTTGTTTGGTGATGTGTTTTCTGCTGGCCCTGTTTGTTTGTTTTCTGTTTTTCTGGCAGTGTACACGTCTGGGGTAGAGAAAAAGGAGGAGGTCAGGGACGTGGCCGGCATTGACAATGGTCCCGGGCCCAGGAGGCTCTGGGCTGGTGGGATTCTGTAGTGAGAGCTTGGTGAACATTGGAGTTGGATTTTTTGCTGTCCCTGGAAAGGGCCTCTATGTGGGTACCCAGAGCCAGGTGGCCTGCCCAGCCTGGAGATGGTTTGCCCCAAGCTCTTTGTCCCTGTCTTTTTCCACCCTGGCAGGAAAGAATTAGTCCTTGAGGCCTGGGCTCCTTGCCTGTGTAGTCAGGATGTCGTGCTGGGCTGGGGAGCCTGTGGGGGTAGCAAGAACAGCCACTTCCAGCTCAGCGCTGGGCGCCTCAGGGGCGTCCACGAGAGCCAGCCCGCTCCCAAGCCCCCGATGATGAGTCTGGCTTTCTCTCTCCTGTCCCGCAGCCCTTGGAAGCCAATCTAACGAGCACTATTAAAGTTAATGAAACGCAATGAGTCCTCCGTTTGCTCAGTTACAACTCTTTACGAGATTGCTCCCTCTTGCTGAGGAGATTCATTTAAGCTGCCTGGGCTTGGCCTTTGTCCCCCTAATTTTTATTGGCCTATTAACAAGATCTGATGCTCTGGGCTCACCAGGAATATCTGGTACTGTGGTCCCAATAAGCCCCATTGGGTCAAATCTCAGGTGGCCTTTTGATTCCAAATTAGCCTAAAAACAGCCCTTATTACCTTTCCTCCCTCTTTTGCTTCCCCACCTCCAAACCCAGTTTTATATGTAGGTACAGCAGGGACATGGGAAGACTTCAGAAGTTAGGAGATGCTTGCCCATCCCCTTTAGAATGTGTCTCCACCCACTGATGGAGTAGTTTCCCCTAGTTAGAACTACAGTTCCTTTGGCTTAAGGGCTTTGTTCCCCATTAAGATGGGAATACAGAACCTTGTTAGTCATTTACTTGTTGGTGTGAATTCATTTGTAAGGTCATGGATAGGCTTCAACCAGATCTGAGAATCTCCTAAATTGTAAATAAACATTTGTCTCCAGGGTTCATTTTCCCAGAGAGGGGTTTTCTACAGCTTTCTTCAAAGTTTCCATGACACAAACACCACCTCCCCCCGCCTCACCCCCAAAAAGGTGAAAAAAGAAACCTCCATGGGGGTGCCTTTGTGGCTTAGTCAGTTAAATGTCTGATTCCTGGTTTCGGCTCAGGTCATGGTCTGACGGTTTATGGGATTGAGCCCCTCATCGATCACACATCACTGTCAGCGTGGACCCTGCTTGGGATTCTCTCTCTCCCTTTCTCTCTGCTCCTCCCCTGTGCCTCCTCTTGCTCTCTCTCTCTCAAAATAAATAAACATTGTTTTAAATAAAACAACAACAACAACAACAACCCTCCATAGAAGTGGAAGAAGAATGGTCTGTAGTTGGGACACAAGACTGACTTCCTACCTATATCATCTGCTTGGCCAAACCCACCCCGAGGAGGTGGCCCCCTGCTCCTTTGGAGACGCTTCCTCCAGACCTCCCAGTGTCACCGCAGCTCAATCATGTCAGTCCTCAATCTTAAAACCAACCTCAAGTTGGGGGACTGGGGTAAGAGAGCCCTTTAACGCTATGTCGATTTACATGGCGAGGCTGTAATGATAGGTTTACATGCTGCTGTAAATACCCATAAACTCTCTGTAAGTGCTGGGCATCGCGTGCCATCGGTGCCCAGATTCTCGGCAGCCCCGCACAGGCCTGGCACTCAAGAAGTCAGAGAGGAGGAGAGCACTGAGCTGGTAGCAGCTGTCATGATAACATCTCAGCTGTGACCATTGAGGAAGAGGGCACAGTTTGAGCTGGTGTCTGTAGTCCCTTGTCTGCCCACACAGAGCAGGTGGCCTATGCACAGTAATGCCTCAGAAGGGCTTCTTCCCCGGCTCAGCCAGTCTGATTGTCCTTGTGGCTTATGGATGGCATTGTCACCGGAAGACCCCTGTTAAAATGCAAAAGGACTGCTCAGGAAGGGGAGTTGGGTCTGAGAGTCTGTTCTTCACACGGTAACCAGAGTCATCTTAAAGCAGGGTTTCACCACCTCAGCACTATCAAAGTTTGGTTGTGGGGGGCTGTCCTGCGCACTGTAGGATGTTTAGTGGCATCCCTGGCCATTACTCACCAGATGCCAGTGGCATACCCTCCCAAGTTTTGACAACCAAAAAATATCTCCAGACATTGCCAAATGTCCCTTCAGAGAAGGGGGCAAAATTGCACCTCCCCAACCCCAGCCCCATGGAGAATCTCTGTCATAAAGTATAAATCAAACCATGTCACTCCCTCGTGAAAATCCTGCAACGTCTTCCCATTGTTCTGAGCATGAAATCCAGGTGCTTGGTGTGGGCTTCAAGGCCCTCGTAGGCTAGATTTGTGTCCCTCTCCAGCCTCACTCAAGCCCCTCTGCTCTCATCTGCCATCACCCTTTGGTCATGTAAACATTTTTTGACGTACCTAGACAAGACAAGCTCCTTCTTGGACAGAGTGGAAGATGGGGAGACATCACAGATTTGGGATATGTTCACACACATTTATTACAACTTATAAATATTTCACTTACTGAATGGATTACTTTTGTTTTTCCTGTCTCCCCCATAAGAATGTAAACTCCATGAGACCAGGAACCTTGTCTGACTTGTTAACTATTGGATCTTCATCATCTTCCAAGGTGCCCGCCTCACAGAATGAGTCCTGAATAACTATCTGTGGAAAGAATGAATGAGGGTGGCAGGGGCTTCGAGAGGGAGAAGGTTTCTTGGGTACATTGAGGCCTGAATCTTGGGCAGGAAGGGTGTAGAGTAGGAAGGGCAAAATGTGTTCTGGGGCAGGGCTTGGGGGGGGTGAAAGAAACAAAGGTCCAGAGAAGGCACAATGGCCTGAATGTGCCACAACTGACCCAGGGGACATACGAGAGCAGACTCTCCTCATGGGGCAGAAGGACAGATGCTGTGTGAATATGGTTTTGGGTCTGAGCGGATTCAGGGGTGAAGAGCTTGAGTCCCTTGATGAGGAAGTGCGGAGAGAAGTCAGCCAGGTTGGAGTCTCGTGAAACGGGAACCAAACAAGGGAGGGTTGTGACTGCTGAGCCGGGAGTCCGGACTTGGCTGTGCCTCTGAAAAGTAATGGTTATTCCTCTAATGGTATCTAACCTTGGTGCTCTGACTGCTCTAATCCCCTCGAGCCCCTGGAACCAACTCTATGGCCGTAACAGAAGTCAAAGGACTGATCAGACAATTGAGCCTAGACCAGTGCAGGAGCCCAGGGACCCAAACAGAAGAGGCCTGGGGCCTGCTTCCATCTTCCCTCCCTTTCTTGATGTGTGGCCTTGCTCCAGGCATCGGACTACGATGGACCTCCGTGTCCTTCTTTTGGAAAACAGAGTTAACAATACCTGCCCCGTTCAGAGGAGAAATGAGGTCATGTTTGTGCAGCATTGTGAGCTCACTGGACACAATGAGTGTATTCTTCTTAACAGTAACAATAATAATCATTACTGCAAATCTAACCAGTGAATATATCTCCCCAAAGCTGGAGTTGGGCCCCTCAGTAGGATAGCAATTAAAGTAAAAAAAAAAAAAAAAAAAACAACAAAAACCTCTAGATGGGGGAATTTTCCAGCCCCATTTTGATCTTCGGAGTTTGCAGAGTTGATATCGCTGTGGGAGGGAGAGAGAGGCCTGCAGCAATCATTCATTCTATTTCCATTCAATTGTACTCATTGTATCTCTCTTGTCCTTGACTTATCCCCAGTGGGTTTTGCAACTTCTCTCCCTCCTGCATTCCAAGGAGAAAGAGGTCCCTTAGACTCTCCATCTCCACACCACCCAGGGTCCCATTCACTCATGGAAGTGGTGATCTGGCTGTTAGAGATCCTGGCATTTAGGCATTGGCCACAAACTAGCCTGCAAAGTAGGTGGTCCTTCCTGAGTACTTGAGCCTCTTTTCTACCCATCCCACTAAGTAGGCCAATGATTCCCAAACCAGGCTGTGCATTCAAAGCCTCCAGGAGTGGGGCCCATGGATTCTCAGGTGATTCTAATGCAGCCAGCCAGCACCTGTCCGAACTTGGGAATCACCAGGTGTAGTGAAATATTTGTTATGAAACATGACTACAAGGAGCAGAGCAATGCTTACACATAGTGCTGTTGAAGTTTGGGTCAAGCTGGCAGAAGACCTTCTCTCCTACCCCAATCCGCTAAATGACAGAAAACTCTAGAAAAAAAATTCCTACTATATTACAGTGTGAGAAAATAAGAGAGAACTATTAGCATATCAGAAATGTTGGATCCCTGAAAGATGAAGAACAAATAGCATCCAAGCTCTAAAGCAATCAGACTAGAGGGAACCAAAGCTAAAACACATGAAGGAGAAGATTGCTGTGGAGGAAAGAATGGTTTGAGGGCTCTAAGCCTGAGACAGCAGACTTGAAATAACCAGAGGAGGCCCCAGGGATGTTCCTTGCTGCTTTATGACGAGTTGGCCCCAACGTTGGGATTTGCCCCAACGTGCTGGGGCTAGAGAGGCAGAGCAATGCTCCAAGTAGCTTCTGACACTCTGGGAGAGAAATGGGGAATCCTCCAGGAGAAAAGCTGTCAGCAGGTGGCTCATCTCTCACCCTGTCAATAACCAGGGACATGCTAACATGAACACAAAGCTGGCAAATAGACATCCTCAAATGCAGTGATGAACAGAACATCATGAATCACTAAAGGTTTAAGGAAAAATAGAACCATGGTTCAGAGAAATTCTAAGCTAGTACTGTCCAATAGAACCTTCTGGGATGATGGAAGTGTTCTATAGTTGAGTTGTCCAAAATGTAGCTACACACCACATGTGGCTATTGAGCCCTTGAAATGTGGCTGTTGTAGTTGAGGAACAAATTTTTTATTTTATTTTGTTTTAATAAATTAGAATTTGTTTTAAAATATTTTATTTTTAAGTAATCTCTATGCCCAACACGGAGCTCGAACTCCCAACCCTGAGAGTAAGAGTCACATGCTCCAACAACTGAGCCAGCCAGATGCCCCTAATAATTTAAATGTAAATAGCAAGCAACTACTGTATTGGATAGCATAGCTCTACACTTAACATAGAAGAGTAAACACCCAAAGAAATGGAGACAATAGAACACAAAACAACAATAACAACACAAAACAGTTATGTTATGGAGACAATAACAACACAAAACAGTTTATTTTGGGGCACCTGGGGGTGTCAAGCATCCCACTTCTGCTCTGGTCATGATCTCACAGTTTGTGGGTTGGAGCTCTGCATTGGGCTCTGAGCTGATAGCTTGAAGCCTGGAACCTGCTTCAGATTCTTTTTGACAGAGAGAGAGAGAGAGAGAGAGAGCAAGAGAGAGCAAGAGTGCAAGTGGGGGAGTGGCAGAGAGAGAGAGAGAAAGAGAGAGAATCCCAAGCAGGATCTGAACTGTCAGCGTAGAGCTCAGTGTGGGTCTTGAACCCACAAACTGTGAGATCACAACCTAAGCAGAAGTCACCAAAGTCGGATGCCACCCAGGCACTCCCAACAAAAACCAGTTTAAGTGAAGAATAATTATTGTCCTATAGAGATTCCAAATAATAATAAATCAACAAGTGGGGGTAGCTGGCTGGCTCAGTTGGTGGAGCATGTGACTCTCAATCTTGGGGTTGTGAGTTTGAGCCCCACGTTGGGTGTAGAGATTACTTAAAAATAAAATCTTAAAACCCTCAATCAGTGTTCTTAGAAATTTAAATTAAAAATATCAGATTTTCAAATTCAGTAGATGGTCTGAGATGAATTTAATTATCTAGTTATTAGGGAAGGCTGAGCTGAAGAAGTCTCCTTAAGTATAGTGAAAAGAATAAAAAGATGGAAAGTCTGAGAGAAAAAGGTAAGAGACATCTGTCTAATAGGTATTACAGAAGGATAGGACTTCAGAGAATAGAAGAGAGGAAATAATTAAAGAACTAATAAAAGAAAATTTCCCAGGTGTTGAAGAAAGAAATTAATCATTAGATGGAATGTTTCCAGGAAAAAAAGACCCACACCAAGACTTTATAGTGAAATTTCAGAACAACAACAATAAAGAAAAAAAAGGCCTGGAACCTTCCAGAGAGAAAAAGCAGGTCACCAATAAAATAATATTAAATTGGCATCAGACTGGATGTTAAAAGACAATGGGACACTATCTGCAAAGTTCCAAAGGGAAATGAAGTATTCAAGTAGGAAGGGGAAAATTAAGACATTTTTTGTTTTGCAAGGGGAAAATTTGCCACCTTCAGATACTTTAAAGAATTCCTAGGGGGTGTGCTTCAATTTAAAAAGTAGTGAATTCAGGGAAGAGGAAGACGTGGGATGCTGAAACTATGGTGAACAAAGAAACTAGTAAAACTTTTAGTGAACTTTGAGTAACTACTGAGGCATAATGTAAACATTTTAAAAACAATATGGGGGCGGCTGGCTGGCTCAGTTGGTGGAGCATGTAACTCTTTATCTCGGGGTTGTGAGTTCAAGCCCCACGTTGGGTGTATAGCTTACTTAAAAAATAAAATAAAATAAAAACAACAGTATGGAATCATAATCTACCCAGATGATCACAACTTGGGAGGTGACAAATGGAGGAAGAAGAGGAACACTAAAATGTGATAAAGGAGACAGAGTTCCTGATTAGCTGTAGACATTGGTGGAAGAGCATAAGTTACAGATATATGGATTCAAGTGTAAAAGTAACCAACAGAAGATGGAGAATTGGAAAATAAAATTCCAACTATTTAGGGTGAATTAAAAGGGGGGCAAAGAAAACTTAATCTAACAAAAAGAAAAAAGAAAAAACAAAGAGGAAGCATAAAATAAAATAACAGGTTAAGTCTAAAAAATCATTGAAATAATACATGAAAAAAGAGAAAAGTTCTTCTGTTAAAGGCAAAAGCTTGCTGTATGCTCTTGACACAGATGTGTGTGATACTAAATGACAAGAACATTTTGAATATGAACAGATGGGGGAAATACACCAAGCAAATGATAACAAAAATTAAGCAGGTATATTAGCATCAGACAATATGGAATCCCAGGCAAAAATCACTAAAAGAAACAAAGGATATACAGATACAAGGTATAATCTTATAAAAAATATATTATTTCTATGATTCTTAATGCAGTTTCAAAATATATAAAGTAAACACTGATACAAACCAAGGAAAAATGAACAAATCTCTGGCCCTAGATAAGTCTCAGAAATCTACAGATTATGTAGACAAAAGTCTTAATGAAAATAATGGAGGATTTGAGTGACACAATTAACAAACTGTAACTGGTATATGTTATACCATACAAACCAAGAACACATTTTTCCCCCAAATACATTTTTAACATTCACACAGGAAAAAAACCTCAAAATTTTCCCAAATCCCCTTAACACAATGTATTTTACCAGCCATTTTCTCTGTCCAAAATATGTAAAAATCAGCAATTAACATTAAAATGTTGGGGCGCTTGGGTGGCTCAGTAGGGTGGGCAACCGATTCTTGATTTTGGCTCAGGTCATGATCTCATGGTTCCATGAGTTTGAGCCCGACGTGGGCTCCATGCTGGCTGCTTGGGATTCTCTCTCTCAGCCCTTCCTCCCCGCCAAACCATTAGAATGGTGAGGTGGGCTGGGGTGGAACTCTGTATCTGTGGTACTTGGAAATGTAAATTCATTCACAGGGAATTCCTTGGAACTCAAAGCCTGGTGTAATAGAGTCTATTCTGATGTATACTTATGGATGGAAGTCTCACGCATGAATGTCACCTGTCATGGTGTCCTAAAGTAGGGAAACATTATTGTGAACCTTCGCTCCTGCGAGTGAAGTCTAAATAAACAGCCTGGTATTCAAACCCCTCCAGAATTGGACCCCAGCCTGCCTTTCCTCTCTCACCTCCCACTCTTCTCCACCACACAGGCACCACAAACTCTTGGCATGCACACCACCTAATGGGTGCTCCTTGGTGCATGACACTCATCCTGTTACTTAACTCTCGCCCTGTCACTTAACTGTTCCACCTGAGTAAATCTCACCTCCTCCCCCTGATTATGCACACCAGCGAACTATGGCTCAAAGGCCCTATATGGCCCAGCCCCTGTTTTGTAAATAAAGATTTTTTTTCCCTTTCGTCTGGGATCAGGGAGGCATTTGGACTCACTCTACCTGAGCGAAAGCAGCAGTGAGAGTTTATGTTGTTATATACACTGTCTTTAAAATGAAAAAATAGGAGGTGCCTGGGTGGGTTGGTCGGTTAAATGTTGGACTCTGGATTTTGGCTCAGGTCATGATCTCACTGTTCATGAGATCGAGTCCCATGTCAGACTCTGTGCTGACTGTGTGGAGTCTGCTTGGAATTCTCCCTCTCTCTCTGCCCCTCCCCTGCTTGTGCTTTCTCTGTCTCTCTCAAAATAAATAAAATAAATAAAGAAATAAAAATATTAATTTGTAAAAACCAAAATAAAATGAATAAATAGCAAAGGAAGATTAAAGTGTTTATCCAACACAGTGCTCTGGCGAAATTGGAATTATTATTGTTTCGTGATCTAATTCCTAATTGTTTTTTCTTTCTCTTGAACATCTCCTTTATTTAACAGAAGCTTATAATGTGTTTTCTATGAGTCTGGCATTCTTGTAGGTGTTTTATAAATTTTCACTCAGTTGACTCTCAAGACAGTCCTGCGAGTTAGATGCTACTGTCATCCACCTTGTAGAGATGAGGAAACTGAGGCACAGAGGGGTGAATCAACTTGTGTGAGGACACATTCCTAGTATGTGGCAATTTGGCTTTGGAATACTCACTTACCCACCATCCTGTGCTGCCTTTCATCCTCAAATGTGACTTGCCTTTTTCCTCTAGGTTAAAAACACATCAAATAATGGCTCATCTCCCCAGCCTGAGATTAGTACAGTTTCTACTCTATTAAACATATAGAATGGGTGTTGTATGTAAGTGATGAATCGTTAAATTCTACTCCTGAAACCAATATTACACTATATGTTAACTACCTTGAATTTAAATTAAAAACAACTACAACAACACATTGGGATCAGTCACCAAGGAGGGTACATGTAAAGAATGAGCTCCAAGGAGGGGGTGGGTTATGTAGGTTACCGCATCCCCATCACCTAGAACAGTGTCTGACACATGGAAGGTGCACAGCGTAAATATTCTGAATGAATAAGCAATCAGATGAATTGATGAATGAATGGATAAGTGTATGAATTAGATATGTATATAAATAAAGTTTTATTGGAACATAGCCATGCCCATTCATTTATATAATGTTTATGGCTGCTTTCCCTAGAGTTGAGTAGTTACAACAGAGGCCATATGGCCCACAAGGCGTAAAATGTTTACAGAAAAGTTTGCTGAACCCTATTTCTTCCTCTTGCTGTCATCAGTAAGCCAGGGCTGGAGAGGAACCCCTATCACTACTTGTTGCATGAAAAATAAATGGTCAAGAATGGCCTGTGCAGGAAATAGCAAGGATGTTCTCTGTGCCCCAGGAATGCCCTGATGGGGGAAGAGGAGACAGCATTACAGATGGACGTCACCCTTGCAAAAGTGGTTAGAAGGCAGGCTTTGGGGCCGGGATTGACTTGGGTTTGACCGCCAGCTCTGCCATTTACCAGCTGCATGACTTCGGGCAGCTTCCATGCTCTCTTTGAACCTCAGCTTGCTTCTCTGCACCATGGATGATAAAATCTAGAGTAGTTCAAGGCTCAAGCAAGGTAATGTGCAGAAACTATCTAGGATCTAGGGCCCCGATAAACGATCATTCTTTTTCACTGTGGACGCCGAGTACTTTTCAAGGTTGGTCTCTGATTACTACTGGCCAGTTTTCAATGAGCTTTTGTACCCAGGTAGCTCTTCACAGAGAAGACCACCACTGCCCCCACCCCTTTCTTCCTGCAGTTACCTTCTGTAGCCTTCCAGGTTCTACACTAGCTCTCATCCTGCCCTGGCACTCCCCGATTTCTGGTCCCCTGTACCCATCTCTGCATGTACTCTCCCTTTCTCTGTCTTTCAAGTTATTATTGTTCTCTGGGTGTTTCCTGTGAATCCAGACATCTGCCCAAGCAGATCTGCTCTCACAGGGGGTCCATTGAATCCTTGAGGGCTGGCCACTTGATTTGATGATGGTGGAGAGGGGTGCTGCTGAGCAGACCCAGCCCAGATCCAGGCCGAGTGGGCCCACACCCACCAGTCACTTGAGTGACCAGACTAGACAGCTTTTGCCTGAAGTTGCTGGACTTGAAACTGCCACCACCAGATAGGCATTCCTTTGTGATTATTCTTACCCTCATGCCATTCCTCTGTTAAAATGCAGGTAATTCCTGGGAGGAGATCACCTGTGTCCAGGTTCTTATCTTGAGTTATAACCTCTACCAATGGTCAACTAATTGTTGGGCTGTTGCAGTCCGAGATGAGATGGTACATCTGCAAATAATTTCAACATTGTGAAGAGAAATGTAGAAGCAAAGGATCATTCTTAGTGTTAAAAGGTGTTAGCAGTTATCCTCGCCATTTCATCACAAATGGCTTTTGAAGTATACTCCTGAGGAATGAATCTCTAATGGTGGAATTCCAGACTACAAAATAAATTTTAAATTGTTTAAGGTGGCAGGGCAGGTACTTTCACTTTCAAAGCCCACTGCTCCGGTGCTGATCAACTCAGCCAAATTCTAGGCTAGGTCTGACCACTGGAGTTCTGGAGTGGAGAAAAAGGCTACTGAGGCGACTGAGTTGTTGATGCCAAGGTTTAAGCCAGAAAGAGTCTTGGAATCCTCTCATATTACAGATGAGGAAATGAGGCCCAGAGAGAGAGAAGGTTTCTCAGTCATTCATAGTAGGGGAGCCTAAGTAGTAAGCAGGAGCTAAAGTAGCTAGGATGGGTCTGGGGGCCAGGAGGGGTCAGAAGGCAGGATGAAACCAAAGCTGTGTTAAGGGTGAAGCCCTCTTGCCAGTGCCTGCCCTCCTCAGGGCTTTCCCTGTGTGCACCCAGCACAAATAGACAGACGGACAGAAGAGTCCACCCAGGCTGCCCCTCCCCCATCAAGTGCAACTGCTTCTTGCCTGGGGCCACCCTGCCAAAGGGAGGCCTCCTATCCCAGGCCCTTGGCCCATGGAGAGAAAGTCCGAAACAATGCCTTTAAACTGAAAACATTTTTGTCTTTCTCTATGGAACAATGGCCACTAACAACCATGGAACTGGAGCAGAAATGGAACGTGAACCCCAGGGGCCTGGGAGCCTGGAGGGGTGTGGGGGTGGGGAGGGACTTGGGGGACAGAGGTCTGAGGAGAGCCTCTCCCC
>NW_024412394.1:2138221-2149271 GCF_014898765.1 Herpailurus yagouaroundi | reverse complement strand
CCCCCCCCCCCACACACACACACCTCCTGTCCCTCTGAGGCACTTCTAGAGGCCACTGACTTTTCCATTTGGAACACCACTTGACCCCCACCCCCAAAGTCTCATAGGGCTCTGGGTGGCTGCACAGCCCACCCTCCCACCCACCCCAACACTGTCCTGGGCACTTACCGCAGGAAGGCCAGGAACAGCAATCATGAGACAGCTTAAAACAACCCCCCAAGCCCCTGGAGCCCCTGCTGTGGAGAGGACAGGGCCATGTGGGTGACCCTAAGGCCACTGACTGACCTCCTGTTCCTTCACTGTGGAACCTCCAGCGTTGGGCTCTTTTGGGGGGTAGCTGAGACAACGTGCCCCGCTGAGAGTGGGAGATGACGCATTTTTCTGCGACCACAAGCCACTTTTGACGGGTCTGCCCCATTGAGGAGCAACCGAAACCTCATCCCACCCAGCACGGCTTTTGTCTGCACCACATATTTGTCTTATTTGGAAGATTTTTGTGGGTTTTCCCGTCTTTCCCCAGCGCTTACTGCCCTGAGGGGGTCGGAGGCCATGGTGGGGCTGCGGGAACGGGGTAAGAGGCATTCCTGGGGCACGATGCCTGGTGGTCTGCGGCATGGTTGGAAGTGGGGGAGAAATCTGCCCCCCACAACACCCTGTGCCCCAAATGGGCACCCTGGACCCAGGTCGCACGCGGCTCCTGGTCCTTCCTGGGCCTGTTTCCTGTCCATTTTCTCCTCTCAGCCTCCTCAGCTCCTGCTCCTCAGTCTCATTCCTTCATCCCCGAAGCCCAAGGCTGCTTGGCTCCTGCCATCCCTGCTTCCTGGTGGGTGCACCCACCTTCCCTCCTCTTTCTTTCTGCCTATCTGAATTCTGAAGTGTCTCTCAGGGCCTGGTGCCACCTCTCCTCCTCCTTGGTGCTCCCCCTGCACCTCCTCTCCAACCCTTGGCAGGGTCTCCTGCTTCTGAACTTCAGAAGTGTGTGTATTCTATCCCTTTGGTGATTCCAAACGCCCCCTGCCTCTGTAACAGCTGCCCAGTGACATGGAGGACAGAGGCTACAGCTTTTGTTCTTTGGTTCCTCCCCCATCACACCTTATATGAAGCAGTTTGCTCCATTAATATTTGTTTGACTGGGGTTTCTCAAGGGTTGGCCATGGACCAAATTAGAGAATCTCAGTGATGGAAGAGACTTAATCCAATGACCCACTCAGAACTTGAATTCCTGCCAAAAAGTGTCTGGCTTCAGCTTACATGCCTCTAGTGATGGAGATCTCACTACTTCATGTGGCAAACCATTCCCTCTTCTGCTAGCTCTGACCTTAAGAAAGTTCTTTCTCATGTTGAACTACTACCTGCCCCCTTTCCCCACCCTACTCCCAGCTAGACCACATAAATCAATTCCAATCCTCTTGCCTCACGAACGCCCTTCAGATATTTGAAGGCAGCAATCTCCTACTTCTGCAGTCTTGTCTTTTCCTGAGGGAAACACCTATTGTCCTAACCTCCAGTGCCCCAGTCCCCCAGTGACCATGGACCTGGAGAGTTCTCCCCCACCCCCACCCCCCTATATAGAGCATTTCCCCAAAGCCCTGCTGAACTCATTCTCCTGACAAAATTTCCTCTCTTTCTGGATCAAAACGAATGCCATAGCTTTCAGATGGGGCTTGCTTCTATGTGGTTATTTGAGATGTCTCAAAGGAAGGACCCATTCTCTCACTATGTTAAAAAAAAGGAAGGAAGGAAGGAAGGAAGGAAGGAAGGAAGGAAGGAAGGAAGGAAAGAAAGAAAGAAAGAAAGAAATTGGAGGGCACTGAGCAGCTGCTTTGTCTATTTCTCTGTTTGTCCCGGAGCAGCCTACCCTCGCCTGAGGGGTAGCCGGCAAATCTAGAACTAATTCTACACTGCAGTGGAGGTCTGGCTTTCTACACACCTCAAAGGCTGTCAGGTCATTTCTGTGCATTTTAGTATAGGTATTCCAGAGGGAATACCAAACGTTTTAAACCAAAGAGGTGACTCATGGTGGCATTTCAGGATGGTGAGATATGTTAGGAAAAGCAAGTCTTGTGGTGCCGGGCCTGCCTCTCCCCCGACCTTTGGTGGGTGATGGAGAGCTCCCAGCCCCAAGTATATTTGCATCAGGACCAGACACTTCCTAAGGGGTTGCCCCCTCTAGTGCTCAGACCCCATAATTTGTGCCCATTATTGGAACCTAATGCTTTGCTGCCTTGTATATTTCACCATCTTTCTCAAGTGTCTGTATCTGGTAGCGAGTGAAGGACTCCTTAAGGAAAATGACAGGGATCTTAAAGTATTCTTCCCAATGTTCTGTATCTTGATTGTAGTGGTGCATAAACAAACGTATGCATTTACTGAAACTCATCAAACTATGTACTTAAAATGGTTACATTTTATTGCATGTGAATTATACTTTGATGAAGGTGGGGCTTTAAAAAAATTCTTTATATGTTCATTTATTTATTGTTGAGAGAGACAGAGAGAGACAGAGCATGAGCTGGGGAGGGGCAGAGAGAGAGGAAGACACAGAATGTAAAGCAGTCTGTTTGAGCTGTCAGCACAGAGTCCAATGCAGGACTTGAAGTCACGAACCGCGAGATCATGATCTGAGCTGAAGTCGGACGCTTAACCGACTGAGCCACCCAGGCACCCCTGATGAAGGTGTTTTTTTTTAAAAACCATGTCCTGCTCATACCTGGATTCATATACACTTGTGGATTGATTTACTGAGTTAAGCTGTACCTAGAGCTGTAGCCTAGATCCATCTTCATTTCTAAACCCAATGGTCAGCTTGAGATAGCTCCTCAAACAACATGGCTGAAGTGACTGCATTCTCTGGCCTTGCCTCCAACCTGGTCCTCCTACCCAGTGACGCATGCCTAAATCAAGCAGACTTATTCAGTTCCTCACCCAGCCTATCTTGCAGGATTGCTTAAAATGACCATTACCATCACCAGTACTGTTGTGATTACACTTCCCTCATATACCAGCTCTCTACCCAGTATTGCCAATCACGCACCTTGAGAGTTGAAGGTTCCTCTCTAAAACTCCGAATGTGAGGTCACTATGACTCCAGGTTGATTTATCAGACCACGGCTGTTGCTCTGAGCTTCCTATTCACTGTGTTCCAGAAACCATGTGGCAGTGATCTTCTTGCCTGATGGGATACCGTCCCCGGGCCAAGGTTCTAACCATCTTGCCTGAGCTATGGCTCAAGGTGTCTGAGTCCCTTGGATGCTGAGCTCTGTTCTTCTGCCCAAGTGCCTAGCTTCTTTGACTTGCCCTGAACTCATGACTGTGTCCTTAAAAAAGAAGATAGGGGCTGCCTGAAGGTAGCAAGGTGGGATAATTTTTACTCGCCTATTTATGCTTTCCAGTCTATCCTAATGATTCCTGAATAAGTGAATCTGTCTTCCCGACCAGACTGCAAGCTCACTGAGGGCAGAGGCTGAGTCCTAACCCTCTTCATTATTCTCAACTTCTAGTGTGTGCCTAGCACATAGTTGGTATTTGATAAACGTTTACAGAGTGATTAATGAATTGAATTTTATGAAGACTATGGGTGAGATGTTCTGCCTTATCAGACAGTATCCTATCCAGTGCTGATGGAGGGAGACCGGAACTTTATATATGGCTGACTGAACGTGCCTTGGTCCAACCATGTGGGAGGGCTATTTGGCAATCTCTTGCCAAGTGGAAGATGCCCTCCCTAGTCTTTACTCTGTATGTGCACAGGAATGTTGATAGCACTGCTCTATGTAATCATGAAAAGCTAGAAGTGACCTGGATGTCCATCCACAATAGACATTGTGGAAGCCACACAATCAACCACAGCTTCACTCATTCATATGGATGATTCTTAAAAACATGGGGGTAGATCAAAAAAGAAAGTTGCTGGGCACCTGGGTGGCTCAGTCAGTTAAGTGTCTGACTCTTGATTTCAGCTCAGGTCTTGATCTCAGGGCCATGAATTCAAGCCCTGCATTGAGCTCCATGCCCAGCATAGAGCCTACTCAAAAAAAAGAGAAACAAAGTTGCTGATGGATATATACAGTATGATACCACTTCCATGATCTTTAAATAAATGCAAAACATACTATATATTAGGCCTGATAATTTAGGCTCTGGACTGGCTGAGGGGGGACTCCGGACCCAGTTCACCCCTCTGCAAAGGGTATATGTAATATGTATATATGTCTATGTATATATTTTACTATGTATGTACTATATATTGATATAAGTAATATATGGTAAAGTATAGAGAATAATAAACATCAGATCCAGGAGAATGGACCCCTCAATGGAGCAGGGAGCAGAGAGAGATATACTTGAGTCAGGTGCACAGAGGTCTCACCAGTATTGGCAAAGTGATGTTTCTCATGTCGGCTGGTATGGGTATGTGGTGTTTGTGATGTCATTCTTTATTCCGTGGTCATTATTATTGCTGTTCCCCAGACATTTGCGGCCCCTTCTCCTTCTAACCGCTAGAAGGATTGCACTTCCTGGTTCCCTGTGACTGGCAGAGGAAGCCTTGTCATTAGTTCTGGCCAGTGACTTGTAAACTAGAGTATTAAACTGCCTTTTGAGACCCTCCAGATCTCTCTTTGGCTTCTTGAGATGGTGACTGTTTTATCAGCTTGGGTCCCTGAGTGATTTCAGGGAGCAGAGCCCCTGGCTCATCCTTAAAGGACACATAGCAGAAGCAGAAGTATGTTAAGCCACTAAGATATCAGGGTTGTTTGGTATTGCAGCATAGTCTAGAATATTCTGACCGATATATACCTTTTAGTGTGTCTAGAATATTTCAATTACAAAATGAAATGAGGGGAAACATCCATGACCTTCAGGCAAATGCCAAGATTCGATAATGTCTCCTATGAGAGAGAAGGAAGGAGAAGGAAGAGAGAGAGAGAGAAGGAAGCCCTGCAACTCCTCATTTCCATTGATTTCCTTTAAAAAGAAAAGAAAACGGGGCGGCTGGGTGGCGCAGTCGGTTGAGCGTCCGACTTCAGCCAGGTCACGATCTCGCGGTCCGTGAGTTCGAGCCCCGCGTCGGGCTCTGGGCTGATGGCTCAGAGCCTGGAGCCTGTTTCCGATTCTGTGTCTCCCTCTCTCTCTGCCCCTCCCCTGTTCATGCTCTGTCTCTCTCTGTCCCAAAAATAAATAAACGTTGAAAAAAATTTTTAAAAAGAAAAGAAAAGAAAAGAAAAGGCAGGGGCACCTGGGTGGCTCAGTCAGTTAAGCGTCTGACTCTTGATTTTGGCTCAGGTTGTGATCTTACGGTTAGGTTCATGGGATCAAGCCCTGCTTCGGGCTCTGTCCTGACAGCATGGGGCCTGCTTAGAATTCTCTCTGTCCCTCTCTCTCTGTCCCTCCCCTCCCCACTGTGCCCCCTCTGTCTCTCAAAAATAAGTAAACTTTTTTTAAAGAGGCAATTTCCTAGCTCCCTGTTACCCATTGAGGAATGGCAGTGGGCAAGCTCAGCAATGAATTTGGGTAGACTTGAGGCTGGAGTGTACCTGGCATTTCACTACACCATCCTTAGAAATCGATTGCACCCCACTGTGCTTTCCACTAGCCGGGGCTCACCTTTGGGAAACAAACCCAGCCATTGCTGGGCATCAGACACCTGTGGGGCAGATTCAGCTTGGCATATTCTCTGGGCTTCTGAGTCCCCCTCCTCCCCTAAGCTGCAGGAACATCAGCCAGAGCAGATACCAGAGATCAGAGAAGACAGGATGTGAAGTTTCCCATCTTACATGCCTGGCAAGAACATGAACCTGGGCTCTTGGGAGCTTGGGGCTGGCTGGCTCTGTCACACAGTCTGGAGCCCACTGATACTTCAAACACCAGCCTCCTGCCTTCTTGCCTCCGGAGGAAGTGTTCCTGGATTACCTTGACTGGAGGGGAGGAGAGAAGGAGCTGCAGGTAATACCTGGATTTCTATGGTGCTTTTCTTCTCAAAGCTTCAAAAGACTTCCCCTACTCTGATCTCCTGTGGCCTTCCCCAGAAACATGGCAAGGAGAGGAAGATTCTTTCATTTCCCAGTCCAGGTGAGGAAATGGGGGCCCAGAGTGGGTAAGCAAATGGCCCGTGGTCACAGAACAAGACATAGATAGGATTCTGGTGGGCAAAAGTCTCTGTCTCCAGACCCCATCTCCCCTACACTGGTCCTAGACCCACTCTGCTGGGCTGGCTGGCCTCTCTGTGTGGGCAGCAGCTTCTGTGCTCTTAGCTGCCCTTGCAGAGGGGCGGACTAGGCCCTGAGTCTCTGCTCAACTGTCCTGGGGCCTGAACAGAGAGGAGGAGGAGGATCTGGGAGAGGCTAAGGTCAGCCTCCACTCCCACAGAGCAGTGACGACAGGTTGGCTGTAAGCCCCACGGTCCCGCCAACTGGGAGGTCAGGCCAGGGAGGCTGCCAGAACACCGGGGCTGAAGAGGGTCCAGATAATGCAACTGGGGTAGCCTCTGTGGGTGGAAATGACATTTCTTGGCTTTAAATAGCTCCATCTCCGGAGCCCCGGAGCCTCGGCGGGGCTATTAATTCCGAGACTCCTGGGGCTGCCCAGCCCCGTCATTCTGTTTGCACAAGCTGTGTAAGATCTTAGGCATTTTTCCTGCCACCCGTCTCCCCACCTCCCTTCAGTTTTCCTGTGTGATTTCAACAAGGGGTTAGTTTATTTCTAGTAGCAGGCCTGGGGTTCCAGCTGACCGCGTACATATTTTGTCCTTCTTACAAGTGACATGGCTCAAATCAACAGCAAACTCTTGAGGCTTTTCTTTGTAACCTGGTGTCTCCGTAAAAGAAAGGTAATGTGTATGTGCACGAATGGCAGAAATAGAGGTCATATCTATGCATGAATGTGTTTGTATATCAGGTTAACTAACCAATTAACCCCCCAGATTGATTGATTGATTGATTGATTTTAGCACTTACTAAGTGTCAGGCACTATGATAGCCCTGGGCACACAGGCTAAACAAGAGTCCTAACTGGTCAAACAACTATTATCACCCGCATGCCTGCCCCTAGTGGTGTCTCCTGGCCTGGTTGGACATCCCAGCCACAAGACCCACGTATCTCTGAATCTTGCCTGTCCTCACCCAGCTGAGAATGAAGAGGAAAAGGCAGATGGGTACAGGAGGTGCTCAGTGCAGAAAATTGACAGATCATGGTAGCTGACTGGTTGGAGAAAGAGAAATCAATGACAAATCAGTGACTGTGCCAAGGTATTTGGCCTGATGACAGAGAAAATTGGAGAATGGACAAGACAGATGCATGGGCTTTGGAGGGGTAGTAGACCACTTGTTTCAGTTTGCTGATAACAAAGTCCAATCATAGTGGCTTAAACACACAAGGATTTCTTCTCTCACATAAACATCCACAGCTCCATGGACAGTGGAGCAGCTCCCCAGTCCCTGGGGGATCCTCTTATCTTCCTGCTCTGGTCATCCTCAAATTTGCCTCATGGCCCAAAATGGCTACTGGAGGTCTACTCATTTCATCTGAACTCCAGGAAGAGAGAGGGAGGAAGGACAGGAGGACAAAAAGGGCAGGGGCGCCTGGGTGGCGCAGTCGGTTAAGCGTCCGACTTCAGCCAGGTCACGATCTCACGGTCTGTGAGTTCAAGCCCCGCGTTGGGCTCTGGGCTGATGGCTCAGAGCCTGGAGCCTGCTTCCGATTCTGTGTCTCCCTCTCTCTCTGCCCCTCCCCCGTTCATGCTCTGTCTCTCTCTGTCCCAAAAATAAATAAACGTTGAAAAAAAAATTAAAAAAAAAAAAGGGCATATGCACCCCCACCCTTTTAAGACACTCACCTGTCACCCTCTGCTTGTGCCTTATTGACCAAAACTTAATCACATGGCTTCATCAAGCTGCCAAGGAGGCTTGGAAGTAGGTTTTTTTTTGTTTGTTTGTTTTTGTTTTTTTTAGCTGGATGTGCTGCCCAGGACTCTGTTACTAGTGAAGAAGGGAACGACTGATATGAGGAAGCAACCAGCACTTTCTGCTATGGTACTCACTCAATAAGTATGTGTGGACTTGCATTGAATCAGCAGGAAAGATAAGGAATTGTGTTTGGGGGCAAGAAGTTTGCAGTGAGGATGAAATATCTTATTTGAAACAGGAGTGGAACGTATGTGAAAGGGAGCTGAATACATAGATTCTCAGGTCAGCCACAGAGAGGTTCCCAGAAAACCATGGCTGGTGAAAGCCCTGGTTTAGCCTTAGGTCAAGTATACAGCATGGGGGGAGGGGTTGGGTGGAAGAGAGGGAAGAGCACCTTGCAAGAGAAAAAATTGACAGACCACTGTGTGTCATCACTCTGTGCCTTCATCTGGGCTCATTCAGCCTTCCAGTCAGTCGGTAGGATGCTGCAGCTCCTGCCTGTGGATAGCTTTGGAGGGTACCTGTTAAGTACAGTATGCCCTATTCTCTCCTGTGCCTAGGCTGAGAATTTTAAGGACATCCACAGGAAAGATATCCCCCCCCCCCATCTGCTTCTCCCCATCAAGATGCATCCTGCTTAGACCCTGCTTGGGGAATTCTGGGAGCTGAAGAGTAGGGGGCTGTCCCATGGAGAGGGAGTAAGGGCAAGGGAAGGGCTTCTCCCCTTGCTACGGAAAGCCTCAAGAAATTTCTCCCAGGGGATTTGAATCAGTGTTTCTCCATCACACACAATTTTACCCTGCAGGGGACATTTGGCCAGGTCTGGGAACATTTTTGATTGTTATGACTGGGGAAGTAGGGTGTGCTATTGACATTCAGTGGGTAGAGGCCAGAGATGTTGCTAAACATCCTACAAAGCACAGGACAGCCTCCCACAACAAAGAATTATCCTGCCCAAAATATGAATAGTGTCGAGGTTGCGAAACCCTGGTTTATATGAGTCTGATCACTGGGCCCACAGGAAACTTAAACAATCAGTTTCACCCAGACCCATGCAATGTCGATTGACATTTAGGCTAACTCTAGGCTTCTGACAGGCCTATTTAAACACCAGAGGAAAGCCTAAACCATGCTTGTCATAATTGACCACCACTTATTGACCATCAACTACGCCTGGGTTCTTTACATAAATTACTGCCACGTTTTCAACAACCATAAAGACGTAGGCAGCGCTATCATCATTATCCCTGTTTCACGGATGAGCAAACTGAGACTCAAAGAAAATAGCAAACAGCTAGTAAGTGACCCCAGGGCCCACTCACTTTTCATTCCCCACATGCTTCTCATATTTGTTACAGTCCCATTACTACATATATCTGCTTACGGTGTCAGCTTTTGAAAGCTCATAATTGGGCATGACAAATGAGGGAGCACTCTACCAACCGATCATTCTGTTCAACCTAGTACCTCTTTCTTCAGATGTTCCAGGTGAACAGGAGTCTCTATGCTTAAAGCATATAAAGATGTGTCAGGAGGATGCAGTTCCTTGAAAAGCAAAGCCAAGTAGCCACAAAGCAGATGAAAATATGCCCAAGTTCACGAAGAGGTCAAGGAAGTGCAAAGTAAAGTAACAGGGAGATACCTCAGGGAGTCCCACCTGTTAAAATCACCAAGCACTGGTGCCATGTCTTGCTGGGTGTGGGGGAAAGGGCATCCTCACTCACTGTTGGCAGGGAGGGGAGGTGTTAGACCTTTCAGCAAAAGCAATCTGCATTGTCTTCTAAAATTAAACCCAGGGACACCTTAACCCAGCAATCCCACTTCTGGACAGATAACAGATAACGTAACAAGACTTTTACCACACCCTTGCTTATGGTAGCAAAAAACTGGAAACACAGTGGATGCCTGTCACAAGGGGGAAGTTTAATAAATTAACAAGAATGGATTTTATCGTAAGTAATAATAATAATACCGGTATACAATCACAACAGTTCCTATGATATAGAAAAATATGCCTAGCAAGATCCCATTTACGTGCATTTGTGTATATGTAAATACAGAGGAAATATTTGCATATGCTTATACGATCATGGAGAAAAATACAAAAGAGTTCATTCTAGGTTCTTTTTTTTTTTTTTTTCAACGTTTATTTATTTTTGGGACAGAGAGAGAAAGAGCATGAACAGGAGGGGCAGAGAGAGAGGGAGACTCAGAATCAGAAACAGGCTCCAGGCTCTGAGCCATCAGCCCAGAGCCCGACGCGGGGCTCGAACTCACGGACCGCGAGATCGTGACCTGGCTGAAGTCGGACGGTTAACCGACTGCGCCACCCAGGCGCCCCCATTCTAGGTTCTTAATGTGGGTTTCTTGGAAGTGGAGACCATACGGGGGTGGGAACCAAGGAAGACTAAAGAAGAAAGGGAAAGGAAAAAAACCGCATTTAGTATTGTGTGTGATATGACCAAATGCATGCACTTATGCAACACTTACAAATGTGTAGGTATCTGATTAAATTAAACTATAAGAACTGTAATTCTCAAACGGGCCAGAGCTGAAGAGGAGGCAGCGTGTTTCCCCTGGCCCGCGGGCTCTCGGCTCCGGCTCCAGCTCGGCTCCGGGTCCCCTGGGGCCGGCGGGCAGAGGCTGCGCGCTCCCGGGAGGCGAGTGGCGGGCTGGCCGGGCTTGTCTTGGCGCCTGCGGGCGCGATGCGCTGCACCTCGTCGGGGGCGCGGAATCCCTCACCTCGAGGGAAGCAGACGCCGGCCGCCCGGGAGACCGCGCGGGGATTTTCCAGCGGGGGCGGAGGCTCCTGAAAGGCGCATTGTCGGCCAGGGGAGGCCGGCGCGGCTCAGGGACGGCAGGGTCACAGAGGCCTGGGGGTGGGAGGGGGGACCCCGGCTGGGCATCCCAGGGCCGCGCCTCGGATCCCCCCTCCCCGCCCGCCCGCCACATCGCCCGATTCTCCTGAAGCTCTGCGAGAGAGGCCCGAGGCCCCTGTTCAGCGCAGAGGCGAGTATTACCCGCATGCAGAGGGGGCTGGGAACTCGAGCCCAGCGAGCCACAGGGTTTGTGCGCAGGTCGGCTTCATTTTGGAGCCCGAGGGTGGCTTGGGCAGGCCTTGGGGGTTGTCGGTATTTGTGGCTCCCTCT
>NW_024412394.1:2101587-2137821 GCF_014898765.1 Herpailurus yagouaroundi | reverse complement strand
CTGTATCAGATGTGTTTAATCACCTCCCAGAAAAAGAACGACAGCCCAACACACAGTAGGACAGTAGGTATCTGTTACCAAAATTTACTGTGGCACTGCAGAGGAAGAGGACACTTTGAGTCAAGTGGGTCTCTCCATGTCCCTTGAATAAAAATCTAATTAGGTCTTATTCTGCTGTTTGTACCAAGAGAGGAACTTAGAAATGTAGTCTTGGGCCACTCAGGAGACCTGGTGGCAGGAAGGCAGAGGTGTGACAAAACTTGTAGCTTAAAAAAAACAAAAACAGACTGAGTATAAAGTTTAAGAGTTGATGGAGGTGGCCAAGAAGCTTCTCTTGTTCGCTTGCCCTGGGCTGTTTGCCAGAAAAGAGGGAGAAAAAAAAAAAGAAAAGAAACAAAGAAAGGAAAAAAGAAAGCCCTCGTAGGGGTTAAGTGGCTCTAAGGGAAAGATTTTCTACCTGGAACTCAAGCAAGAATTGGGCTACAAATGAAATCTAACTTCTATGACCAGAGAGTTGGCAGGAGAGAAATGTGTGTAAGTGTGCGTGTTTGTGTGTGTAAAAACCCTGGGCTTGGGGTCAAAGTTCTGATTTCAGGATTCGAGCCAAGGTCTCAGCGACTTAGATCAGCCTCTTGACCCAGGGAAATATCCTTGACTTCTCTGAACCTCAGTTTCCTTATCTGTAGCCTGGGGATAATAATCCTACTTCATTTCACCTGACCGTCTCCCCAGTGGATGTGTGAGTACCTGTCTCCTTGCCTCCGTACCGCAGGTCCTCAGTAAAAGGCTGTGAGTCAAATGGAATCTTGTATATCAGTGTTTATTGCAGCATTGGTGAAAACATTGTGCTGAGTGAAAAGAAGCCAGTCACAAAGAGACAAATATTATGCCATTCCACGTATGTGAGTTACCTAGAATAGGCAAATTCATCGACTCGGAAAATAGAATAGAGGTTACCAGGGCCTAAGGGGAAGGGAAATGAAGTGTTACTGCTTAATGGGTACAGATTTTCTGTTTGGGATCATGAAAACGTTTTGGAAATAGATAGTGGTGATCGTTGCACAACAGTGTGGCTGGAACTAATGGCACGGAATTATACACTTTAAAATGGTTAAAATGGCAAAATTTATATTCTACATATTTTCCTACAATAAAACATTGAAGAAGAAAAAAAAAAAGGCCATGGGGCCCAACTGTGAAAAGAAAGCCCTGTTTTTGGTAGCAGCACTTTTGTGATAGCTCCTAGCTGGAAACAGCCCAAAACTCCATCTAGAGTAGAATGGACACAGTGTTGTCTGTTCACACAATGGA
This sequence comes from Herpailurus yagouaroundi, assembly GCF_014898765.1. NCBI lineage: Eukaryota > Metazoa > Chordata > Mammalia > Carnivora > Felidae > Herpailurus > Herpailurus yagouaroundi. The sequence continues at coordinate 2,136,510 of NW_024412394.1, read as the reverse complement.
ATGCTACGCAGTTGTGAGAATGACAACCACACACAGCGATCAGGGTGCATCTCGCAGATGTGATGTTGAATGAAAAAGGCCAGACACAGAAGAGGACGTCCTGTATGATTTCATTTATGCAGCGTTCAAAACCAACCAAAACAATCTGTGGTGCAAGAGGTCAGGATAGGGTTACCCTTGGGGAGTCATTACTAGAAGGGAGCACAAGGGGGCTTTTGGGGGCTGGCAGTTTTCTGCTTCCTGATCTCGATGCTGTTACCTGGGTGTGTTCACTTTGGGAAAATGCTCCAAGCTACTTCATACTTATCATGTATATTCTTTTCTGTATTTATGTTTACTTCAACAAAACTTCTTTTTTAGGTTCTGGTTCAAGTCTTGAGTGAAGGCAAGGGTGAACTAGAAAGCAAAACTACAGAAGCCTGATTTACACACTTAATCTGTGCCAAGCCAGAGGGACTATGAAACTAGATTTATAATTCTCTACGCTGCTTGCGATTTATACCGCGCCCCCCTGCCTCCCCCCTGGCCTCCACGAGCTGTTACCAATTAGTTTTTGAACTCTCAACAGCCGACGTTCCATAGCTAGTGCTGCCAGGGACCTGGAGGGCAATGGGGTGCACCCTAGCACCAACAAGAGGCCCTGATCTGCAGGCTCACAGCCTCTGGAGAAAATTCCACCATCGGCTTATAGGTACACAGTGGGTATTCGGCAAATATTTGTGTGTGGACTGTGTCATAAACATTCTTTAAGTACACCCTTGGCATCCCATTTACCCCCATTTAGGGAAGGGGTGTTTGTAGCCCCTGTTTGCAAGGACATAGGGTTTGGGGGCCTAGAGAAGAGGTTGCCCCTTTCCCCAACATCAGGAGTCCACCTTCCAGCTGCCCTACTGGGCACTGTGGGGAGAGCTGATCTAAAACAGTTGACTTGGCTCTGGCTGACCCAAGGTGACTCCTGCTACCAAACAACTCCGCAGTTGGGGTTAGGGGGAGGGAGTAATTTATATTTTTTGCCTGGCGACAAACTGCTAAATAATAGATCTGGCTAGGGTTTTGGTTTCCCCCCACTGGCTTGACCAGTGTGTTGGCCTTATTGACTCAATCAAGCAAGTTATTTCGGCCCTGTGGGGACCCAGAACTTGGTTTCTGCCTTCCCCTCTCTCCTGGGTGTTTGGGCCTCCCCCAGGTGTCTTGTTTGTTTGCCTGCCTGTCTGAGGCCCTGAGGGCTGAAGAAGGCAGTGTGGGCCTTTGCCAGACTCTTGGAGCTTACACGACCTGTGGGCTTTACAGGACCTGGGGCACGAGGCCCTGGGGAAACAGACTCCTGCTTGCAGGGGTGTTCCCCTGCACGTGAGTGGCTGTGGCATTTCCATCTTCTTTCTTTCTTTCTTTCCCTTTCTTTCTTTCTTTCTTTCTTTCTTTCTTTCTTTCTTTCTTTCTTCCTGATTTTATTTTTTTAGGTGATCTCTACTCCCAACATAGGGCTCGAACCTACAACCCCGAGATCAAAAGCTGCACACTCTATGGACTTAGCCAGCCAGGCCCGTCCATCCTCTTTCTGTTTGTCCCAGCAATACTGTCCTTCCTCTCCCTCTAGGCCCTGCTGCCTTTCTTCCTGCAGCAAATAGCTGGCCATTCTTTTTTTTTTTTTTTAATGTTTATTTTTAAGAGAGAGAGAGAGAGAGAGAGAGAGAGAGAGAGAACCAGTGGGGGAGGGGCAGAGAGAGAGGGAGAGACAGAGAATCCCAAGCAGGCTCTGCACTGTCATCACAGAGCCCAACGCGGAGCTAGAACTCAAGAACTATGAGATCATGACCTGAGCCAAAATCAAGAGTCAGGTGCTTAATCTACTAAGCCACCCAGGAGTCCCTGGCCACTCTTGGTTTTAATGACAGCAATAACAGAAACATAATACCTTATGTGGGAATAGTGTTTTATGGTCTATGAAGCCCTTTCATAGCATCATGTCACTTGACCCTCCCACAACCCTCTGGAGCCGATGCTCTTGGAGGTTCTGGAATTTGCCCAATGTTGGGGACTCATAAAGCTCGAGCATATCTTTTGATTTCTGGTCCTCTCTTCTATCCTTTCACCCAAGATGCCTTCTTGCCTTTGGAGACTGGGGCAGAGGCTGCTGGTTGCCACCCCAAATCCATTCCCCTTCCTACCTTAGTAAGAGAACCTCAGTTTTAGCATTGTGCCCAGGCAAAAGAAAAATTCCCAACCTTACTTGCAGCCAGTAATTTGTGAGTAGAACCTTCAGGAAAACTCCTTAAATGGGGTTGGGGGCATGGACCCTTTTTACCTTTCCTCACTGCCTGGAATCTGACAACGAGGTGATCTTGAGGAGAAAGCCGTGTACTAGGATAGAGGAGCAGAAATACAAAAGGAGCCTGAGTCTCAGATGACCAGAGAGCCACCATACCAGCTCAAATTTCCCACGTCTTTTACATGAGAGAGAAATATACCTCTGTTGTTTGAGCTGCTGACATACGGTTGTCTATTTGCAGCCAAGTTTAATCCCTACTGATTTGGGAACCCCATTTCTGGTGATACACAGTCTGTCCTCCCTTTCTTGCCCACTGACTTGGAATGCAGGGGGCTCCCTCCTTGTAGTCCTCAGCTGTCTCTGTTTGTACCTGCTGTGCCCGGGTCATGAAAGCTGTCTCATGCAGGCACTTTTCTGGGTCCCTTGAACTTGCTGGGAGTTCTATTGAATGGCCACATGGCAGTTTCTCCTGTGAGTTCCTACAGCCAGGTGATACTACTGTTGGGGAGAACACACAAGAATTCTCAGCACTCCGCAGTTTGCATAGATTTGATTCTTCTGTACATGCTAAGATCTATATTAAAAATAGGGATTTTATGGGGCGCTTGGGTGACTCAGTCGGGTGAGCATCCGACTTTGGCTCAGGTCATGATCTCACGGTTTGTGGGTTCGAGTCCTACATTGGGCTCTGTGCTGACAGTGGGGAGTCTGCTTGCGATTCTCTCTCCCCATCTTTCTCCTCCCCTCCCCCACTCGTGCACACACACTCTCTTTCTCTCTCCCTCAAAATAAATAACTTAAAAAAATTTAGGGATAAACACCCACACTGGAAACCACTGTAAGAGCATAAAGGGCACAGCCTCTCCAGCCAGAAGGACCTGAGTTTAAATCCTGTCTCTGCTACTTATCAGCGGCAACCCTGGTCAAACTCCTTAGTCTTGTTAAGCATCACTTGCCTCACCTGCAAAATGGGAATAGGAATAGAACCCACTTGATAGGGTTTTGTAAATTTCCTAGCATGGTGCTGGGCACCTTGTAAGAAGCAGTACATATTAGTTAATATGTCTTCCTTCAATAACAGCTTCCCATTTATGGGGCAGGGATGGTGGTGGGGAGAGTTGAAGTCTTTTTTTCTTAAATGTTTATTTATTTTTTGAAGGACAGAGAGAGAGAGAATGAGTGGAGGAAGGGCAGAAAGAGAGGGAGACAGAGAATCTGAAATGGGCTCCTGGCTCTGAGCTGTCAGCACAGAGCCCGAAGTGGGGCTTGAACTCGTAAACCCTGAGATTACGACCTAAGCCGAAGTCAGACACTTAACTGACTGAGCCACCCAGGTGCTCCCCCCCCTTTTTTTTTTTAAGTTCCAGAATCATTAATATAAAGTGTTCTGTTAGTTTCAGGTATACAATGTAGTGATTCAGCAATTCTATACATTATTCAGTGCTCATCACAAGTGGCCTCCTTAATCCCGGTCACCTGTTTCAACCATCCCCCCACCCACCTCTCTTCTGGTAACCATCAGTTTGTTCTCTATAGTTATGAGTCTGTTTCTTGGCTTGTCTCTTTTTCCCACTTTGTTCTTTGTTTTGTTTCTTAAATTTCACATATGAGTGAAATCATATGGTATTTGTCTTTGACTTATTTCGCTTAGCATTATACCTTCTAGATCCATCCATGTCATTGCAAATGGCAAGATGTTGTTTTTTTTTTTTTTTTTTTTGGCTGAATAATATTCCATTGTGTATATATATCACTTCTTCTGTATCCATTCATCTGTCGATGGATGCTCGGGCTGCTTCCATATTTTTGCTATTATAAATAATGCTGCAATAAACATAGGGGTGTATGTATCCTTTTGAGTTAGTGTTTTTGTATTCTTTGGGTAAATACCCAGTAGTGCAATTAACGGGTCATATGGTAATTCTATTTTTAATTTTTTGAGGAACCCCCATACTGGTTTCCACAGTGGCTGTACCAGTTTGCACTCCAAGTCTTGAAAGTATTGAAAACAATGGTAGGTACCCAAAGAACCTTTTAATGATGCCCATCATCTTAGTATCCAGGTGTTTTTCATTTCTCCAGCAACAAAAGCCATGTTTGGAGGATTCCTACCAGGGCTAGAGCAGGGGACCAGGAGCTCTGCCAATATTTTCCCAGCTTTGCGCTCCCTGCTGTTAGCCTCTGATCCCGTTATTCCCCTCTCTTGCCTCAGTTTCCTCAGCTGGAACATGGGAGGGTTCAGCTAGAAGCCTGGCTCTCTTTCAGTTTAGGGCATCACCATTGTCAGTCCTGATTCATGTCATCTCTCTGTGCCTGGTTTACCCTCCCCCAAACCACCCCCCCTCCCATGCCCTCTGGACTTGATTTCGGAGGTCCTGTCCCTGTGGCTTGCCTTCCCTTCCTCTGACCAGTTCACCCATCAGTTCCCCTGCCTTCTGGTGACTTTACCCTTTTGAAAGTACTCTCTGTCCCCGCGTCATATGAAATGCCCCATTTTTCTGGGGAAGAGGCAGCACAAAGGTCTGTCTCATCTCTGCAGTAGAGTAGACTTGGTTTCCGATTTTCCCCCCACATAGGTTCAGAGCACTTCTAGTGTTCTAGGTCTTGTCCAAAGGGCTTCATGTGTTTCAACTCACATAGCACTAGAAGGGTAGATACTATATTGTTATCATCATCTCATTTTTCCTACTTTTAAAATAAGGAGAATGAGGCACAAAGAGTTTAAGTAACTTGCCCAAGGCCACAGAGCTGGTAAGGGGCAGGAATGCATGTTTGCAGGCAGTCTGGCTCTAGAGACTATGCTCTTAACCACTGTACTAGATGATAATCTGATGTCTCAACTTTGTCTCTTCTTAGTTACGCAATCTTGGGTGGGTTGTTTAACCTTGTCATTTTTGTAAATGCTGAACTATTTGAGAATACGTTGCAGACATCATGATCTTTGCTCTAAATATTTTAGCATTTGTCTACCATGAACAGGTAGAGACCTGTAACCTCATCAACTCAGGAAATTTGCCATTGATACAATACTAGCTTCTAATACAATGCTTATTTTCACATGTCTCTGTCTCAATAATGTCCTTTGTAACTGTTTTCCCCCTAGTGTTGGGTCCAGTCAAGGACCATGAGCTGCTTTTAGTTACCATGTTTTAAAAACTGTTTAAAATTGAGATATAATTCACATACCATAAAATTCACCCTTTTAGGTGAAGACTTCAGTGGTTTTCTTACCACATTCACAAAGTCGTACAACGATCAGCATTATCTGAAACCAGAACTTTTCCATCACCCCAAATAGAAACCCTGGACCTATTAGCAGTCACTCCTCATTACCTCATTTTCCCAGTCCATTGCAACCACTAACCCATTTTCTGTCTCTATGGACTTGCCTATTCTGGACATTTCACATAAGCTGAATCATACAATAGGTGGCCTTTTGTGGCTGGCCTCTTTCACTTAGCATAAGGTTTTTGAGGTTCATCCATATCGTAGCATGTGTCAGTACCTCATTCCTTTTTTTTTTTTTTTTTAATGTTTATTTATTTTTGAGAGAGAGACAGAGACAGAGACAGAACATGAGCAAGGGAGGAGCAAAGAAAGAGGGAGACACAGAATCTGAAGCAGGCTCCAGCTGCTGTCAGCACAGAGCCCGACGCAGGGCTTGAACCCACGAACTGCGAGATCATGACCTGAGCCAAAGTCCTACGCTTAACAGACTGAGCCACCCAGCACCCCGTTACCTCCTTCCTTTTTATGGCTTAGTATTTCATTACATGGATATGCTATATGTTGTTCATCTGTTCGTCTGTTGATAGCCAGTTGTGTTGTTTCCATTTTTTGGCCACTATGAATAATGCTGCTGTGACATCCACATTTTAGGGTGTAAGCTGTGAACATGCAGAACATTCCCCCATTTGGATTATCTGTTTTCCTGGTGATGAGTTTCAGGTGCCCTGCATCAGCTTTCATAGCCTAACAAAGGGCTTTCTCTTTCTACTAAGCCCAGCCATGAGCCGACATCTCTGCCCAGCCATGCTGCTGGCAGGTGGCACAGGCTGGTGGAGGCAGAGCTCCCTGCGGCCCCAACAAAGCAGCGCTGTGCTCACTCCCACTGCCCGCAGTCCCTGCCACTGCCCCCCCCCTGCCCTGTGGACACAGAACCTCAGAGCTATTTCAGGCCCTTCGTGGTGGACCTGGCTGCTGGACACAACTGCCTTCCTTAGAGGCATGAAGGTCATTCCCTGGGCTTGGCTCCTTGGGTCTGGTGGCCCAGCCCCTTGCTTCGGGTTCCCACCGACCCCCAGCAGTACCCCCCGTCCTGGGCAACCAGAGTGAGGGAGCAGAATACGCATCACTGGGATGGGCTTCCTGTTGACAAATGCTGGCTTGCGGCATCGGGTGTGGTTAAGGCTCAAAAGAGCATCTATCTAAAAATGGGGCCTTTCTGCTCAATGGATGTGGAGCACGTGTGTCTTTGAGTCATTGCTGCTTCCTTCATACCGGCAAAAACAGCCTTTCTTCCCCTGCTGGTTTCCTCTCCAGGAGTCCCACAGCTATGAAAACCTGGAGTCTTTTCCCTCCTGGACCTCGTCCCCAGATTAACAGCCCAGCTTTCCTGGCAAAATCCACAGGGTGGCAGGGGCTGCGGCACCAGAGCTGTTTGTTTATTCGTCAAAGCAGAGTGAGGCAGGGCTTTTTGAGTCACTTTCTGACTCGCTGTGTGGCTTTGAACAAGCCACTTGACCACTCTGGGCTCCTGTTTTCCCCAGCTGGAAATTAGAGAACGGATGACGCCATTCTTTGCAACATTTATCCACAGACGGAGGTTTGTTTACGGGTGAGATAATGGAGCAAGTGATAGAGATGGGTGAACCTCGGCCTTGGAAGTACAACCATTTGACAATAGGTCAGATCCCCATTTGGCCGTCCTGTGGCTGGAGGTGGTTGTGGAAAGAGCGCGAGCTGTAGGCCAGACATTCCCAGGGTCAAAACCTGTCTCTTGGCGTCTTATAGCTGTGTGGCCTTGGGCAAGTTAATCTCTCCGACCATGTGTATAATGGAGATAATAATAGTTTTTTGGGAGGTAATGGAGAGATTAAAAAAGGTAGCATTTTGGGGCACCTGGGTGGCTCAGTCGGTTAAGCTTCCAACTTCAGCTCAGGTCATGATCTCATGGTTTGTGGGTTCGAGCCCCATGTTGGGTTCTATGCTGACAGCTTGGAGCTCGGAGCCTGGAGACTGCTTTGGATTCTGTGTTTCCCTCTCTCCCCCCCCCCCCCCCCACTCATGCTCTGTCTCTCTGTCTCTCTGTCTCTCTCTCTCTCAAAAATAAATACACATTAAAAAGAATAAAAGAGGTAGCATCTATAAAGTGCGAAGGACAGTTTCTGGAATATTGTAGATGCCAATAAGCCACTGATTGGGAGAAAGTATAATCAGATAGGGAAAAATATACCCGAATCTTCACTCCTCTCTCTTGACCAGTTTCTCATGCTGGGATTCAAGGCAGGTAATTTGGTGCTATTGGGCGAATGGCCCAAAAGTTTTACTGTGCTATCTTTCCTGGGAATGAAGGCCCCTTGTCTCTCACCCTCCTTTTTGTTCAGCCCAGTTTTCACCACCTTGGGAAACAGAACCAATCAGAAATAGGTTTCACAAAGTCCAAGTTATATCTGGAGGGTGAAATGCTGCAGGGTGAGGCGGTGCACCCCCACCTGTGGGGCCCCATCTCACTGGGAGGCTTGTGGGTTCTGGCCTCCCCGGTGGCACGGTTCTGGGTGGGCCACCCAGGGGCTGAGATTTCGGGACTGCCTGGCCACAAATCCTCCCTGTCTTGTGGGCTAATTCTTGATAGTCCTCGAAGCCCATTGACTTAAAGCTTTGATCCCCTGCTGGAGAGAGAGACCCTGGGAAAAGATATCATATAATCCTCCTCAAACATGTGACCCTCAGCACCTGTAAGTGCAGTGACATCGCTGCTTGTCTCTGTGTCATCGTTCTCCATCTTCATTTTGGAACAGAACCCCCAAGCCCTGGCTGCCCAATTCGAGCAGGGTTCCTTGACTTTGGCACTACTAAATGTATTAGTCTGGACAATTCTTTCTCGTTGGGGGCTGTCCTGTGCATTGTAAGACATTTATTTGGCAGCATCCCTGGTCTCTACCCACCACTACCCACCCAGGTGTGACCCAAAATGTCTCCACGGACATTGCCAGGTGCCCCCTGGGGTGGGAGCAAAATCTCCTCAGGTGGAGAACTGCTGAGTTAAAGACCACGTCTCCCAGCCTCCCTTGCAGCTAGGTGTGGCCACATTATGAAGTCTGGCCGGTGGCACATGATTGGAATACTCAGAAGGGTCAACGTGAGCAACAGCCACTTTCCCTACAGGGAGGCTCTCTCCTTCGTCTTCCCCCTTCCCGCTGCTGGGAATGTTGAACACAGTGTTAGGAGCTGGGGGCAGGAAGCTGTGGGTCAAGGAGGCAGAGTAACGACGGAGGAGCCTGGGTGCCCAGCGATGTGGAGCCACCATATCCACCCTGTCGCTAATACTTAAGGTGCTGCATGAAAGGAAAAAACAAAACAAAGCAACGCAAACAAACAAAAAGAACAGCCTCCTATTTATTGGAGCCACTGTCATGTTAGCTTTTGTCACTGCAGCCAAATTATATCCTAATTTCCAGAATGAGTGTATCACCGCCTTTCCTGATAGCAGACAGAGCATGACACAAGAAGTGAGGAGAACGTGAATGTGTCAATAAAGGAGCGAATGACCAAGCCTGCCTCTAAGGAGCCCCTTTAAGTTCCAGGCACTGTGCTAGGGGTGTTTGTGAATACTGCTTCCCTTCCATTGACTGAATCATTTGAGTGACCCTACGGGAGACGGCCTATTATCTGTGTACTTCCAGAAGAGGAGGGCAAAGCTCAGCGAGGTCGAGTGACTCCTCTGCATCTCCCAGCCAGCAAAGGACGGAGCCTAGGTTTGAAAGCCGCCGCTGCGCAGTGCTGCGCCTTCCACTGAGAGACCATGCAGACAGGAGGCTCCAATAAGGATGCCACTGCCTTTGGGAAAACCTGTCACATGGAGCCCTGCTCCTGTCTCCACCCCAACCCCGTCTTTCCTCCCTCACGCCCCACATTCAGCCCTGCTCGGCTCTCAGTGGTCCCCCCAGGCTTGCAGGTGCCTTCCCGCCTCTGCACCTTTGTTCAGACAGCCTCCTTGGGCTGGGCTGCCTTTAGCACCCTCCCCCATCCCTAAATCTGCTGGCTCAGAGCCCTTCTGAGGACTGCTCTGACATCTCCTCCTTCGGGAAGCCTTCCCTGACTTGTACCCTTTTCATTCCGAGCAGGAGCCTCTCTCTGTTCCCTCCACATCCATACCACTCTGTGAGGGCACCTCCCACACTGTGTGAGACTAGTGTCTACATGAGGGAGCTCTTGGGGGGCGGGACTCTGTCTTCTTTGTCTCTGTCTCTTCGCTGATCAATGTGATGTTAAACCCCCCTACTTCCTCTAGGACAGGGGAGGGAGGGAGGGATGCTGGGATGCTGCCAAGTGAGAGAACCAGCTCAAGATTCATTCATCCCTTTGTGTGACCACAGTGAAGATCAGTTGCTAGTCACTGTGAGGAGTTTCACAGGGAGGAAATGTCCTGGGTTTGGTCCTCAAAGAGCAAAGACTCTCAGAAGAAGTCAAATATAGAACGTACGTAATGGTGAAGTGTGGGCCCTCTGTGTTTGTGGATCGTCTATAGAATGGCTCCCCTGAGCCCCCCCGCCCCCCAGCAGGCTATGGGCTCTCTCCATCCCATCAGTCCCTAGGAATGCCAGCTTATTCTAACAGCAGCCTGAGTAGGACATCACTAGGAAGAACAGTCTGCTTCCAGAAAGCCACACACCAAGATTCCACGGCTGATAAAGAAGACCAGGTACCCCTGTCTCCCTGCCCCTACTCACTCAGATGGTGGGAATTACCCTTATATCTTGTTCTGGGGGATCTGCTGGCATTCAGGGCTGGGGGAGACCTTTCACAGCCCTCCAGAGACCAGGAAGGGCGTTCCATCTAGAACAGGATGATTCCCTCCCTCGGGTGCTCTGGAAGCTCAGAGGGGCATGTCGAGAGCCAGAGGACAGGCTGAGACCTCCGGACACTGCAGCTGGATCTCCCCCCACACTGTTGGGGGGGGGGGGCAGACACCTATTGGTCCAGAGTTCCCAGGGGGTGTTTCTGTGGCCCTCTGACCAGTGGTTTGGAAATCTGGGCAAGGAGCCCAGCTACAAGTCAAGCCATTGCCAGAATAGCCTTCCATTCTCACCAGACCAGGGAAGGTGGGGACATGGCCTGGCCCCCGGAACAGGCCCGAGGGTGGAGGAGAATGACAGATGTCCCGGGAACAGCAACGGCGTTGGTGGTGACAGCAGCCAGCCCCGGAGTACCTGTCAGGCACTATTCTAAGCACATATGTAATCCTTACAGGCATCATGAGATTGATCCTGGCATCGCCCTCTTTATTTATCCAAGTCCTCTCAAAGCCTTGTCCAGGGCAAAATGCTCCACAGAAGCACCGGCCCGCTCTGTGAGGCCCTGGGCAGGTCGGCGACACATCAGCCCTGCCGAGCCCCCGCTGGCTCCGTGAGAGCGAGTAGCAGCACAACCACAGCTGTGCTTTGGGAAGGCAAAGGTATGGACCAGACTCTCGGCTGTTCCTTCCTTCCTCAGCAGGCCTGGCCTGTGCACAGGCACCGGGGACCGCCAACGCTTTCCAGGGAGAGACTTCCGATTCTTCCATATTCACGGGGTCCTCGCTCTTTTTTTTCTTGCTGAGCACACCCCATTTTGTACTGCCTGAGGAGGGCCTGACCAGTGTGGACAAGAGGCCTCCTGGCACTGGTCCCGCCCCTCACTAGCTGTGTGACCTCAGGCAAGTGGCTTTCCCTCTCTGGGTCTCAATTTCCTCATCTGTAAAGCAAAGAGGTCTTCTGGAGCTACTGCTTTGAGCAACAAAGTCCTAATGTCCTGTGATCAAAGGCCAGCCGAAGGGCCGGGGGACCCAGACAGGAGAGCTCAGCCGCAGCTCAGCTTCCCAGGTTAATGGCTTTGACGAAGGAAGGTCCCTAGCTGCGGAGGCTGCTTTATCAAAACGTGTTCCAGCTCACTTAGGATTACACTTCACTTGGCTGAACTTCAAAAGGGGCACAAGGGCTCCTCCGCAGACAATGTGGGCGGAACGTCAACACGGCCGGGGCAGGCCTAAAGGGGTCACCTCACTGGGCAGCCGGGCGGGCGGGCTTTTATGGACCCTGCAATGGGAGAAAGCAAATGGAGGCAGGCTGCAGCCTCACGTGGTGGGGCTTTTGTGGCTTTCAACGTGGTTATGTCTCCCCTGCTCTGTGAATCTCAGATCCCAAAGGATCGTCCTGATGGGCCACAAAGATAGACAGCCTCTCATAGGATGAAATACAATCTGAGGAGTTGCCAGCCTCCTCTGGGAGGGAGAGAACAAAGCAGTTTGTGAGAGGCAGCTCACGGGTGACCCCTCCTCAGCAGCTCTGTGTGTGAACAAGGGACATGGGTTTTAGTTGATAAGAGTTAGTTGTCTGATGTGGCTTCCAGAGAAACTAAGGCTTTGGTGCTGCATTTAGAGAAATAGAGAACGAAGTTGAAGAAAAGTGAGAATATCAGTGTTACCATTTATAAATGCTTCCTAGCCTAGACCCTGGGCCTAGCTAGTTAATTATATGGATTACCGCCTCATCGCCTCAAAATATCCAACGAAGAAAACACTGTCATGATCTCGCCATATTTCCCCACGCGCAAATGGAAGTTCAGAGACGTTAAGTGACTTGTCCAAGGCCACACAGCAGGTAAAAAGGCAGAGGTGGGCTTCAGTTTTGGGTTTCTCCACCTATTCTGGCACCAAAACAACATTATGTGATGAATAGCAGAAAGCAGTGATTGTGAGTCTTCAACTTTTAGGATGTGCAGAAGTGGGGTCACATTTGCCCCACACTGAATCTTTGGGAGAAACTAAGACTAACGGGTGGAAGGAAACCATCTTCCACTCAGTGCAAGGAAGACATTTCTAGTAACCAGCTGTCTGAAGACCACAGGCCCCCTTCAGAGGTGTGATTTCTTTGACCTTGGGTGTGGTTTTGTTAGAACCACCCGGCAGGGAGGTGGGCAGGCAGGCAGGCAGGCAGATTCATCGGCGAATGAGTGAAGGACGCTGTTGCTGACCCTGAGATTTTGGCAGATTCAAGGTCTGAGGGACCAGGTCAGGCAGGTACATCTTGGACTCGGGCATCCAACCAGCCTCATCATATGAACGACTTCTCCTGGTGTTACTAGAGGTATCTTATACTGGGCAACGGAGGGCCAACCTGAGGACCTACCTGGCTTGAGAGAACACTGGCCTCAGGGTCAGGACACCTGGTCTTTTGGCTTCAGCTTTCAGCTCTATGTCCTTGAGCCTATTCCCTTGACTTCTCGGGACCTCAGTTTCTTCACTGGTAAAAAATGATCTTGGATTGGATTGTTTCTATGGTCTTGAAGCATAAACAGCTGTTTCACAGGAACTTGGGACAACAGGCAAACCCTAAGTGTCTCAGAGGCAAGTGTTGGAGAAACAGAAGCAGTGGAAAGAAGACTGAGGGTGGACCCCGGGGGCAGCCTTCCGAGGGCAGGAAGTCCTGGCTTGGGGGCTAGGGCCCGGAATCTGGGCTGGTGGTCCAAATGGGGAAGCCAGCTCTTGCATTTTTATTGTGGAGAAGCTGGTAGAAACACACTCAGCAGACAAAACAAACACACCAAAGTGGGTTGTTGGTGAGGGCGTGTGTTTTGTCTGCTGAGCCTGACGCCACTGGTGTGCTTCTTCCCCCCACAGAGGCACACGAGACAGGCTCCTAGAGGCCCTAGGTCAGAGGAGGGGAGCAGGCTTGCAGCTCTGAAAGGGCTGTCCTGCGTTTTGCAATTAACACCCCTGAAGGTTTGTTATTTGTGAATGAGGGGGAGCTCCCCCAGAGTCTGCTTTTTGAGCGAAGGAAAACCTGGGTTCGAGTCCCAGCTCTGCCACTCACTGGCTGTGCCAATTTGAGCCATTCGCTTAACCTAGGTTGTCCATATAATTTATCATCCCAATGGGAGCACTTTTGAGAATGGAAAGGAAAGCGATCATTAATTGTGCTGGGACATAGCACAAACTGAGACTCTTTGGGGCACACTGGGGCATAGGTCACTCCACTTAACCTGTGCCTGCATTGGAAGAAGGGACTGTGTGGTGTGAATATGCACATGCTTCATATGGCTGTGCAGAGGAAGCAGTGAGCCGCACAGCATTAAGCGGGTGCTCACAGAGAAGGTTCCAGGTTGCCCCTCCCTGTGTTTCTGAGAAGGCCTCTAACGTGGGGCCAACTGGGGTCCCAGAGAAGCTGTGCTCACACCTTCAAATCCATGTGTTTTTCCCTGGAGGGCCTGTGCTCAAAGCCAGCTAGGATTTGGGCCTCCCTTTGGGATCTGTTTGCCTTTTCATAAACACAGACAGAGAGGGTTTTTCTTGCCCAGACCCTTCTGCTCACAGCTCAGGGATTGTACCTTGAAGCATTCGCTCCCAAGTGATTTGAATCAGGATCTACCAGGGAGTTTGTTTTCCAAGGCTTTAGTCAACATGTGGGGGTGGGAACACCAATCAATTTCAACGTAGAGTCAACTCTTTTTTAAATAGAGACTTTCACATTAGATTTTTCAAAATAACATAATATTGAAGCAAAATTCCATTTCCACCGTTCCATCACCAGCAGCAGCTGCTGAAGATATTCTGATTTTAACCAGAGGCTTCCCCAACCTATGTGTTAGCTGGTTCCTTTACCTGTATGGCAGGGCCTGGGCTGTGATCTCACACGATGGGAGTGTGGGATCATTCTTCCGTGGGCTTCGGGTTCCCCTCTGGCTCCTTCCGTGGGGTCAAAGGACTGCTTGGGACAGAGTCTTAGTTTGCTTCATTCTGATCCCTTGGTTTGTTGATTCCTCGAAATAGCAGCCATGCAGCCCACACCTTCCAAGATCCCTCCCTCTTAAACTGTGGCACAATTCCGGAAGTTCCCAGATGAGCATTCAAACCTCATAAAAAAGCTCTGATAGCCTTTGAGATACCAGGATTTGGCATGAATACTTTTGACAACGTATCATGGGTCCTGAATGCGATCACCCTGAGCAGGCCCAGACTTACACTTTCCTGAAACCTGCAGGTTGGCTGGGTGTGCACACACCTGGCATCCTCCCGTAGGTCTGAGCCCCTGTCAGTTGCCTGCTCTGGTCCCGTCCCTCCTGGCTCCTACATTTCCAGAGCCTGTCCTGTATCATGCACCGCCCACCCCTGACCCGGGGCATCTTCTCTGCGGGCTGGGAAAATCAGGCAAAGTCTGAGAACTCCTGAAACAACCTGTTAGTTACACACTTAGGATGTATCCATCTCTCTGCTAAGTGTAACACACGCTATTGCACTTCATGAGCCGTGGCGCAGCTTGCACTCAAGAACTGGGGCCCTGAGGAGGGAGGTAGAAGGGTAAAAAGAAAAGAACTTGAGCCTTGTGTAAGTACTGGGTTACCCCTCTGTGCCTCAGTTCTGTCACTTGTAGAATGGAGATGATAACAATAGTTCCTCCTTAATTGGATTGGTGCGAGAGCAGAGTGGGTTCACAAGTGTCAAACTCCAAGAGCCTGACATGTAGCAAGTTCTCAACTGCTGTTGGCCATTTTTATGATAAACCCTCATCGTAACCCTAGGAGATGGTGACTCTGACTATCCCTGTTGACAAACAAAAAACTGAGATTTGGAAAGGCCAAGTAGCTTGCCCAGGCCATGTGCTAGAATGATAGTAAGCATGCTTTGGGAAGTCTGAGGCCCTGCTCTCTGTGACATGAGAGTCTGGGTTAAATCCCAGTTCAGTTCCTTTGCACATATTTATAGAGACCAATGTGCCCAGAGCCAGGGAGCCAGTGGGGAGCTCCACCCAGTTCGCATGTAGCCCAGGCAGGCAGGCTCTGGACTAGGCACAGTTAATCTCCAGCCACCCCCACTGGCTTCACCTGGCTCATTAAAACCAGACACGTTATGAGTTTACTTAGCATCTGCAGAGAACCTCTTTCATCTTCAAACACTTCCCGAAGCACCAACCAATTAATCCTTACAACACCCTCATCTCGTAGACAAATATTTATCCTCATTTCGTACCTAGGAAAACTAAGGCGCAGAGAGAACAGGCTGGCGGGAGGAGGAACAGCGAGTGGCAGAGCCAAGCTGAGATTCGGAGCCCCCAGACCCCTCTGGCCGCCCAGCCCATCTGGAGGCTGCAGGGAAATTCTTCCCGTAATACCCACTCCCCCCCGCCTTTTTTTTTTTTTTTTTTTAAATGGAAGCAGAACCTTTTGCAAGTTCAGAAGAATTAGATTTCTTTAATAGTAACCTGCAGGAAATACATTAAAAACACATTCTATCAGTTACAAATCTTAATGTCACCAGCCAAGGATGAGGGAATTAATGCCGAGCCCCAAAATACATATAGTCAGCAACTCTGGGGCAAGGGCAGAGACGATTTATAGAGTGCGAGGTCTGGACGTCTGGAGCAGGCAGGCTGAGCTCAGCGGTGAAATTGAAATAGGGCTGTTTTCAGATGGGGCAGAAGGGGGTGGGGAGGCTGCGAAGGGCGGCTTTGATTCCATCTTTGTTTCCCATTTCTTCCCAACGTAGTTTTTTTTTTTTAATGCTATAGAGACCAGGTTCTGATCTGTCACAAGAAGATTGCTTTTGTTAACTTAAGCTCCTATCAAGGGCAACTTTAAAAGATTCAACCCCCCAAAACAATCCAATCCTGATTATCTTCCCTGTCTACCTGGCTCAAACAAAGGGGGAGTGCAAGCAGTGGTTGGGCTGCAGAATCCGGGCAGCAAAGACAAAGCATGCGTATAATTAATGTGGTTTTAATTCCTTTAACAGCAGATAGTTTTCTTTACCTTTAGATTGTACAATAAAACACAATTACAGAAAACCACCCCCCCCCCAAAAAAAAGTGTAGCTTAGTAAATTGGGATGAGGGAAACAGTGCAGGTCTTTGAAATTGTTTTAATTTTTGGACTCAGTGCTCCATTTTGCCAAACCTGAATCTAACACAGCCTTGGAAAAGAGAAGTTTGGAATCTCAGGGGTAAAATATGCTTGTTTTAGGAAGGACGGTGGCCTCAAGAACTATGTATATCATTATGTATATATCAGCTATTTAGAATGGCCACATCTGCAGCCATGAGTTTTTCTCACACAGAAAGGGTAGTAAAGGACTCAGTGAGCACTAGGGGCTGAACCCCACAAGCAGAGACTTGGGTCCCCAGCATGTTCCTACCACTGGCCTCTTTTGTTGCAAACCACACAGCATTCCCCCCCCCCCCCCGTCCCCTCCCCCCCTCAGGGGGCTGGGCAAGTTTCTGGGAAAGTTCTTGTGGCCTTTTTCCCTAGAGGCAGAGGTGAAAAGGAGTCACATCACACCTCCTCCCTTTACTGGTGAGAAAGCTGAGGCCACAGGTCTGATCCCAGGTCAATAGATAGTGGTAGGGCCAGGAATGAGAGCTGGGTCATAAGACTCCCTGTTCAGTGCTCCTCTGCCACACTATGGTGCCTCTTTTCCCCTGACAGGCTAAGGCTGGGTCAATAGCTGCTTGTCAGGAACTGGTAACAACACTGTCACCAGCCCGAGGACCCAGTAGGATGACCAGTCATCCCCAGGCAGACCTCATGAGTTGGTCACCCTCCTGAGCTGTGTCCCTGTAGCCGATGCCCAATTGTGTTGACTGATTAGTGGGCAATGAATATGTGTTGGAGGAGATCAACAGACAGAGGAAGAAGGCGTTTCTCGTGCTGAAAGAGTTGACTTGGAGTACAATCATCTGATAACTGAGATTTTTAAAAGTTACTGAGGGAAAGCACAAGTTTGTCCTGAATTATAACAGTTAACACTTTGAGCATGCCTTATGATTTAGCGCACTTCACATTCCAAATCTTAATTATTTGGGCCCTTGAGGCAAAATGTCTGATTAAAATCATTTTCACAAAGTGGGAGACTGAGGCACAGAGCTGGCCTAGCCACCTAAGCCAGTGCACCTCGCTGTGAGTGATGGAACTTGCAAAAGCCCCAGTTCTCTGACCCTTAGCAGATGCTGTTCCCCACCCCTTCTCTGGTCAGGAACCCTTGGCTAGAGGCCAGACCTTGAGTTCTCTCTTTATTTAATTGTTGGGAAGCAGGAAGCCAGAGCTGGGGGTTTCTAAATTCAGTTCCAAGGACCTTGGATTAACACCAAAATAATTCCCTTACTGGAGACTTGTTCTTGGAAAAGAACCTTAGAAGGGACAAAGAATGATCTCGGTTTGATCAAGCAAGGCTATTTGTTTACCTTTACCCGCCACGATCTGAAAGCTGAGCTCCTTCTGAGACAGTGTGCAGGATCTACCTTCCCAAATGCCATTCAAACAGCCCCAGTCCCAGACATCATCGCTTTCGCTGCGCACTCGGGCACCGGGCTCTGCACTTCTGAAATTAGAGCTGGAGGTGAAGGCTTAACCAAGAGCTTTGCTTTCAATGCCTTTCTTCTTTCTTGGGTTTTAACTGCTTTTTCTGGCCTCAGGGAATCCCTTGGAAGTTAATAAAATTTACTACATCAAAGGGCTCCACAGCCATTACCCAATTAAAACCTCACAGCACTCCTGCAGCAGGTAAGCATTATTAACCCCATTTTACAGATGGGGATACTGAGGTTAATTGGTTTGCCCCTGGCTACTGAGGAAATGAGTGCCCCAGCTGGCATTAGAACCGGATGGTTTGTTCACATCACTCGGAGGTGGTTGTCTCTGCCGAAATCCGTTTTCCAAGGCACCTTGATTCTTAAAGATTTCTTTTTCCTTCAGGAAACCAATTCCTTACCAGCTGCATTGAGGATGAGGAATTTCCCCAAAGCTGGCTCCTGCCTTCAACCAGGAGAGGTGCCATAAAATAGATGAAAGCTAAGAGTTCAGTGCAGTAATTTAGGAAACAATTTGGGCCTTTCAGAAATTAATGTTTTTTAAAGATGCAGATTCATCCACCCCAGTGGCCTCCTGGGAGTGCTTCCCGAACCATCTGGTTCAATCAGCTCATTTTCTTTCCCCTAATCCTCCTGGCTCTCGTGTGTGTGTGTGTGTGTGTGTGTGTGTGTGTGTGTGTGTGTGTGTGTACAGCAAAGGTTCCTGGGGAACTCGCAGCGTGAATAAAAAGCAAAGACCTTTCTCTTTCACCAGTCACCTCTCCTCTTTTCCAAACAGCATTAAATTCCTAATCCTGTTTATTCTTAGTGGGGGTATAAAATTCATGTTCCAACAGACAATGAGGAGACCTGTGGAGGCCTCCACCCCAGGGCTCATGTCCTCGCAGTTTGGGTCCAGCCGAGATGGTTGGTGTATCTTTACCCCATTTGCTGAGACAACCTACAAAACCTGGTGGTGTTTGGGAATAAATTTGCCCAGGCCTGCTGAAGGAGGAAGAAGAAGAAAAAAAAAAAAATGTGTTTGGTCTGGTTAAAGCTATCCATGAGCCACAGGGAAGATTTCAAAGACTCAGGTGAGAGTTTTCAAAAGAAGCGTTTCAGCACAGTCCCAACTATGTAAGTCCTTACTTCTTGCTGTTCAAGTCCAATTATAATCCACAAAGGCAGGATGCTGTGTTTACATAAATAATTACAAGATTTCATAGAGCCAGACGTGTTGCGGCACACAAGAGGCAAGCCCATAAATTACATTGGGGAATTAAGGGTCAGAGTGATCTTATCTCCGTAAATCCGGCCAAATTCCGACAAGCTAAAGGCACATCCGGTTGACTGAGCCTTGGGAGGCACAGGCCCCAGGAACCAGTGATCCTGAGGATGGCGCTAACCCCCCAAGGCCCCCAACTCCCTTTCTGCTTCTCCTTGTTCAGGTTTGCTGGCTGCTCTGAGTGCTACGGGGTGGCAGGAAGAATTGTCCCAACTTGCTCTTTGCTCGATCTGCAAGGGAGGAAGGCAGGAGAGGGGTGTAGGCATCTTTTTCCTCCTGGACCACACAGGATCTTGCTCCTAAAACAACAGCAACGATACAGTGATGGTAAGCAGCAAGGCCGTGAGAGTAACAGAACAGAGCCTCTGCTGGATGTTTCCCTCCTGCATGGGCCAGACCTGGAGGTCTGCATTCATTCAACGGACATGTACTGAGTCACTGCTGCATCCCTGGGGCCACAGCACAGGGTTGAGGGCTCAGGCTCTGAAGCCAGAATGCTTGATTTGAATCCTCGCTCTGCTGGCCATCCTGGGCAAGTGGGCAAGTGACCTAACTCTCCTAGCCTCAGCTTCTTTACCTGGAAAATGGGATAGTGATAGCACCACTCCTTTAGAATGAGGTGAGGATTTTTTTTTAAGTTTATTTATTTATTTTGAGAGACAGAGACAGCATGAGCAGGGGAGAGGTAGACAGTGAGGGAGAGAGAGAGAATTCCAAGCAGGCCCTGTGCTGCCAGTGCAGAGCCTGATGCGGGGCTCGAACTCAGGATATTGTGAGATCATGACTGGAGCCGAAACCAAGAGTTGGACACTCAACCGACTGAGCCACCCAGGAGTGCCTAGAGTGAGGTGAGGATTCACTGAAGTCATGCATAAAGAGCTCTTAGAACAACAACTGGCACATAGTAAGTACTCAATAAATGTTGGTTATTGCTATTCTTATTCCTGTGCTAGGCACATGGGGGTCTCTGTTCTCAAGGTGGTTACAAGTGGGTTGAAACAGATGTTCCCACATAAACATGAAAGGTATAACAAGGAGTGTGCTAGGGATGCCTGGGTGGCTCAGTTGGTTAGGCATCCGACTTCGGCTCAGGTCATGATCTCACAGTTCGTGGGTTTGAGCCCTGCATCGGGCTCTGTGCTGACAGCTTGGAGCCTGGAGCCTGTTTCAGATTCTGTGTCCCCCTCTCTCTCTGCCCCTCCCCCACTCATGCTCTGTCTCCCTGTCTCAAAAATAAAAATAAACATTAAAAAATTTTAAAAACAAGGAGTGTGCTTGATGAGGTACCAAGTGAATGGAAAAGAATAAAGTTCTAAGGAGTGGGCAGAAGGTGAGATTGCTGTGGCAAGGAGAAGGCTTCACAGAGGAACGAAGGCTTAAGCTGGACTTAAAAGATGTGCAAGAAATGGCTGGACCATAGAAAAGCATGACAGATGGGAGCAGAGCTCCAGGGAAGGGGCTAGAGCCCCAAGAATCCACAAGAATTAAGTTAGAAGTCAAAGTATTATGCAAGTCTGATGCTTTCAAGACTACAAGCCAAACGTCTTCAATTAAGATTTCCAAATCAAAATGTTGGCTTTTCTTATAGAGAAAGAAATATTGATTTGTGTTAACTTCGTCTGACAAAACAATGCTACAAAGTAAGGGCAACAGAGTTTGTTGTGAAGAGACCAGAAGAGGCAGAGATCTATTATAAATAGAGCTCTCAGCTTATAAAAGGGAAGGATACAGGGGTGCCTGGGTGGCTCAGTTGGTTGAGGTTCTGACTTCAACTCAGGTCATGATTTCACGGTTTGTGCATTTGAATCCCACGTCGGGCTCTGTGCTGACAGCTCGGAGTCTAGAGCAGGCTTCGGATTCTGTGTCTCCCTATGTCCCTCCCCGCTCTCTCTCTCTCTTTCTCTTTCTCTCTCTCAAGAATAAATAAACATTAAAAAAATTTTTTAATTCAATTATATTAAATAAAATAAAAGGGGAGAATAGGTATATTTGATGGATGCTATTCAAATAAAATAATAGTTTGGCGAAGTAAAAAGTATTCTACCCAAAAAATGTTCTGTTCAGTTCAATTATTCTTTGAATATGTATTGAGTATTTACTGTGTTCCAGGCATTCAGGGAGACTCTGGTAGTGACAATAAACATGGATTCTGATATAAATGTGTTGATCTCATATTTGCCATTTTCTGTAGGTTAGAAAACGATCTAAAATAAAGAAATAAAAGCAGGTCCACATGAAGCAAGCATTTCAAAAACATTGCTATGCGATGTGTTTCCAAAAACTTTTTAATCTGCCTTCATGCAATTTCGTAGATGAATTTGGTGTTCGTCTGAGTATGAATTATAAGAATTTGCTATTGAACATTTTATTTATTTATTTTTATTATTTTTAAAAATGTTTTTATTTATTTTTGAGAGAGAGAGACAGAGCACTAGTGGAGGAGGGGCAAAGAGTGAGGGAGACACAGAATCCAAAGCAGGTCCCAGGCTCCCAGCTGTTAGCACAGAGCCCAACGCGGGGTTTGAGCTCGTGAATTGCAAGATCATGACCTGAGCCGAAATCAGACACTTAACTGACTGAGCCACCCAGGAGCCCCTGAACATTTAAAAAATTAACACAATTACCAACAACTGAATTTCTAAACAAACTTTTCCTTGGATATCACTACTTACAAAAAGTAATTAATTCAAGAAGCATTCAGTGAGTGAACCAATCACGTGCCTGGCACTGTTCTGGTTGAAACAAAGGATAAGAAAGAACTTGAAGAAAAACAAAGAAAGAAGGAACTTGAAGAGAAAGAAGGAGTTTTGCTTCCAGAACAAGATGGAGCAACAGGAACTAGATTTATTCTCCTTCCTGAAACAACCAACCAAGCAACCAACCAGACAAAACATATGGAAAAGTGGTTTTCAAACCATTTCAGGCAGTAAGACAGTTGCTGAGAGATAGGAAAACAAAGTAAGGACTACAATTGCCCAAGCTTACTGTCTTATGAGGGTTTCCAGGTGGCTGCAGCATGGGGAGAGAATCCAGGCGAGCTTAGCAAATTGTCTGAGTTGAGAATTATCTGTTTGGGGACAGAGCAAAAGTCTGGGGAGAACAAGGTAGCCAGAATTTGCAGGACACAGTACTGAAGAGGAGATACAGAGATCTGGAGATCTAGAGAGGGTCTCCCTCAGGTATTCAGCATGATAGTCCCATGAGTGGGAGGAAACTACCCCAGGCTGGGGAAAGAACCATTTGAAAGGATTAGAGAAAAATCCTAGGTGTTCACAAAGAGCTGGGAACAGAGTCCATTCCCCTAGCCAGACTGGAATACTGTAACAATCATGGAGCATTGGGTAGAATACTCAATGGGTATCACATCAGTAGTAGGGAATAGTTAGCCCTACACTAAATACTGCTCTGGTCCTACCTAATTTTTTTCCCTCTCTCTCTCTCTTTTTTAAAGATACTGTTTTATTTATCTTTTTGTTTTAGGTAGGCTCCATGCCCAACATGGGGCTTGAACTCATGACTCTGAGATCAAGGGTCACATGCTTTACTGAATGAATCACCCAAGCACCCCCTACCTAGCAGCTCTTAAAAGTAAGACTAAAAGGATCAAACTATTTCCAAGTAACCTAACTGACTCCCATAACAAAGTGCAAGAGTATTTATAGAAATACCAAAATATCCAGCACCAACAAGGTAAAACTAACAATGTCTGGAATGTAAACAAAGATTATCAGGCATGCAAAATATGACTCATAATGAGTAAAATCAATCAAGGGGCACTTGGATGGCTCAGTCTGTTAAGCGTCTGACTTTGGCTCAGGTCATGATCTCACAGTTTGTGTGTTTGAGCCCTGTGTTGGGCTCTCTGCTGTCAGCAAGGAGCCCGCTTCTGATCCTCTGTCTCCCTTTCTCTCTCTGCTCCTCCCCCCCTTGCACAGCGCTCTCTCTCTCTGTCTCCCCCCCAAATAAATAAATATTTAAAAAAATCAATCAATCAAAATTGACCTGAACAGACACAGATGTTATAATTAGCAGCCCAGGATGTGAAACCAGCTATTATAACTGTATTCCATATGTTCAAAAACACGTATGACTTTAAAAAGATGCAAATCAAACCTTTGGAGATAAAAACTATAATAAGTGAGATGAAAATTGTACTCCCTAAGATTAATAGCAGATCATACTTTGCAAAAGAACATTTTAGTGAATAGGAAGACATAACAGTGAAGCTATTGAAAATTATACTGGGGAAAAAAGTTTTAAAAATGAAAAAAGCAGGGCACCTGGGTGGTTCATTTGGATGACTGTCTAACTCTTGATTTCAGTTCAGATCATGATTCCAGGATTGTGGGATCCAGCCCCAATTAAGGCTCTGCACTGAGTGTAGAGCCTGCTTTTCTCTCTCTCTCTCTCTCTTTCCCCCTCCTACCCGTTCCCTACTCATGCATATGCTCCCTCCCTCTCTCACTCTCAAAGAAAAAAGAAAAAGAAAAAAACCATCAATACACATGGGACAACTTCACACAGCCTAATATATACATAATTGGAGACTCTGAAGAAAAGGCGGGAGTACAGAAAAATTATTTGAAGAAATAATGGCCCAAATTTTTCTCAATTTGATGAAACTTTACACTTACACATCCAAAAATTTCAATGAGCCCCAGGTACAAGAAACCTGAAGGGAACTACACTAATATGCATATGATCCAATTGCTCAATACTTGTGGTGAAGAGAACATTTTAGAAACAGCTAGAGAAAAAAGACACATTACATACAGAGGAAAAAATATAAGCATAGCTGCAGATTTCTCATTGGAAACAGTACAAGTGAGAAGGCAAGGGAGCAAAATAGTTTAAGTACCAAAAAGAAAAAAATAAACCTGTCAATCAAAATCCTATACCCAGCAAAAGTATCTTCAGAAATGAAGAAATGTACCATACAGATCTTTTTGGACATACAAAATCTGACAGAATTCATCACCAGCAGCACTACACTATAAGACATATTAAAGGAGGGGCACCTGGGTGGCTCAGTTGGTTGAGCGTCAAACTCTGTCTTTTGGCTCAGGTCATGATCCCATCGTTCTTGGGTTTGGATCCCATCTGCTCTGGCAGTGTGGAGCCTACATGGGATTCTCTCTCACTCTCTGCCCTCCCCTACTCATGCTCTCTCTCTCTCTCTCTCTCTCTCTCTCTCTCTGTCTCTCTCTCTCAGGATAAATAAATAAACCTAAAAATAAAAAAAGGAAAAAGAAATGTTAAAGGAAGTCCTTCAGGCAGGAGGAAGATGATACCAGATAGAAACATAGGTCTCCCCTAAGGAATGAAGAGCACTGGAAAAGGTAACCACATGGGGAAATGTTTTATACATTCAAAACATATATATATGTTTCAACTGTGTATATCTCTTTCAAAGATAACTGACTGCTTAAACCAAAAAAAATGTGGTTTATTACACATGTGTAAGTGAAAAAGTATGGCAACAAAAGCATAAAGGCCAGGAAGGCATAAATGAACATTATAAAGTCTTTATACTATATGCAAAGTGGTATTATTATACACTGTGTATATAATAATAATATTGTGTATACACTGTGTAATAATAATATTACTATTAACTGTGTCAATAAGCACATTAAAAATAAATGGTTTATACTGTCAAATTTCACTTATGTAAGGTTACTAGAGTAGCAAACTCCTAGAAACGGGGAGCAGAATGGCGCTTTCCAGGGGCTGGGGGAGGGGAAAATGAGGACTTATTGGTTATGGGAATAGAGTTTCAGTTTTGCAAAATGAAAAAATCCTGGAGACCGTTTGCATAATAGTTTGACACTGTTAACACTACTGAACTGTATACTTAAAATGGTTGAGATGTTAAATTCTGTTATGTGTATTTTACCACAATTAAAACCAAACCAAATCAAACAAAAAAAAATTTCATGCATTTCTCTGAGGCGAAAAAAAATTCTAAATGCTTTAATTAAAAGGCAGAGGTTGTCAGGTTGGATAAAAAAGCAAGGCCGGGGCGCCTGAGTGGCTCAGTCAGTTGAGTGTCCAACTTCGGCTCAGGTCGTGATCTCACGGTTCGTGAGTTTGGGCCCCACGTCAGGCTCTGTGCTGACAGCTCAGAGCCTGGAGCCTGCTTCGGATTCTCTTTCTCCCTCTCTCTCTGCCCCTTCCCTGCTTGTGCTCTGTCTCTTTCTCTCTCTCAAAAATAAACATTAAAAAAAATTTTTTTTCAAAGCAAGGCCACATAGAACTTTTATTTATTTCTTTTTAATCACAAATGTGTCTGTATTTTTATACATTGATATTTGTGTTTCAATATTAGTACTCCTTCTGTAATACAATGTATTATTATTTTAAACATTTCAAAAGATGGCTCTAACCAGGGATCCTTTCTCTTCTCCAGATGCTAAGAGTATCTCCACACAGTGAGAGTTTGGAAGTCCTGCCCTAAGCCTCACCTCATCCCTCATCTGGCCCTTCTTTCCTTGGATGCCTCATCTCCTTATCCATTCACAACAAGTGTTCTGAGTGTCCACCATGTGCCAGACATGCTTGAGTCACTAGTGACACAGACACATGTGCACTGATAACTACTTGGTCCTTGTCCTGCCAGAGGAGGGCCCACATCCACCTCACCCAATGCTGGAAAGGTAAGGTCATGGGGCTCAGAAAGCTCACAATGGAGGAAATTACTTTGTCCAAGGACAGTGGGCCTTCCTGGGAAAATGAAGTTAAGAGTATGACCCAGGGAAAAAGGAGGAGTTGCCTCAGCAAAGGTGGCCAAGTGGATCAGCAAATGAAAATGCCTCTGTTGAAGGAGCCCTCAGGAGGACCCGGGTCTAGCTCAGTGAGAGAGGGGGCCAGGAGCCAGAAGGGAGCAGGGCAGAGCAGCAGGACCCTGCACACCTTGTCAGGGATTTGGGTTTTCACCCTAGGAGCTATGGGGAGCATCCAAAGCAGGCAGAAGAGTGGGGGCTGCCATGGGATCAAGATAGTCATAGATACATTTTGAAATGATTACTATAGTAGGCAAGGAGAAGGGATTGGAGAGAGTGAGAGAGGAAGCAGGGAGATGAGCCAGGGGCTGCCATAGATGAAAGAGTCCAGAATACGCCACCGTGGCATGAAAATTATTTTGAGCTGAAAATAGTCTCTTTCACGAACTCTCTATTCTGTCTAAAAGCAGGCCTCCCAAAATAACCCAGTTGTCCTAATCCCCTTCCTAGGAGCAACCAGGGAAAGATTGGCTTTTATCACCTGATAAACCCTGATATTGTCACAAAACCATCAGTAATTCTTCTCATCTATTCTGTAGGCCTGTTCATCTTTCCTAAAAGTCATTTGTTTTCCTTGTAAGTAAGTACCTTCTCCTCCTCTGCTTCTCCTATTAGGTTGGTATATAAGCTCCCACATTCTAATTGCCTAGTACTTAATAAAAATCTTTTTTCTTGATAATCTGTCAGTTTAATCCACAGACCCTAGTTATGAATCTAAAAGGGTAGGGGGAAAGTTTTCCATTCTGCCTTGACATAGGTTTCTGGGAGACAGGTGGTCTTGAATGGGGTTGGGGGTTGGAGGTGAAGAAAAGTAGATGGGTTCAGAACAACATTTAGGAGATCATATATCATTGAAGTCAAGAGCACGGACTAGAGAGACAGCTTGCCTGGGTTCATAATTCTGGCTCCACCACTGTGTGACACAAGCTGTGTGACCTTGGGCAAAGGAAACACACTCTAAATATAAAGACACAGATGTCAAACAGTATAAGAGTGGGAAAAGATATACAATGCCAACATCAACCAAAAGAAACATGGACCTGGGAATATAATGGACAGCATGGTGACTATAATTAATAATACTGTATTTTTATATGTTTGAAAGTTGCTAAGAGAGTGGATCTTAAAAGTTCTCAACACAAGAGGGGCACCTGGGTGGCTTAGTTGGTTGAGAATCCGACTTCAGCTCAGGTCATGATCTCATGGTTCATGAGTTCAAGCCCCACATTGGGCTAGCTGCTATCCGTGCAGAGCCCACTTTAGATCTTCTGTCCCCCTCTCTCTGTCCCTCCCCACTAACGCGTGCTCTCTCTCTCTCAAAAATAAATAAACATTAAAATAAAAGTTCTCAACACAAGGAAAAAAACTGTAACAACTGTAACTATGTGAGATGATGGATGTTGACTTAATGTGGTGACCATTTCAAATCGAATCAATGTTATACCATGAAACTAATATAACATTATACATCGATTATATCTCAAAAAAGAGGTCTGTGGCTTGGAAAGATGTCCATGATATATTAAATTGAAAATAGTTAAGAAAGAAAGAAAGAAAGAAAGAAAGAAAGAAAGAAAGAAAGAAAGAAAGAAAGAAAAGCAAACATCAGAAAAAGTAGATTTCAGAGCAAAGACTGTCACCAGGTATACAGAATATCATTTAAAACAAATATCATTCCATGGGGCGCCTGGGTGGCGCAGTCGGTTAAGCGTCCGACTTCAGCCAGGTCACGATTTCGCGGTCCGTGAGTTCGAGCCCCGCGTCGGGCTCTGGGCTGATGGCTCGGAGCCTGGAGCCTGTTTCCGATTCTGTGTCTCCCTCTCTCTCTGCCCCTCCCCCGTTCATGCTCTGTCTCTCTCTGTCCCAAAAAATAAATAAACGTTGAAAAAAAAATTAAAAAAAAAAACAAACAAATATCATTCCATATCATAATGATATGGGGGTCAATTCATCAAGATGACTTAATTCTGAAAATTTTTGCGCCTAATAACAGAGTTTCAAAATATGTGAAGCAAAAACTGACAGAATGGCAAGGACAAATAAACAAATCACAATTACAGCAGGAGATTTTAATGCTCTCTCTTAATAAATGATATTGACAGGTAGAACATAATCAAGGGTATAGAAGAAAAACACCAGCATCAATCAACCTGACCTAATTCCTATTTATAGAACACTCTATCCAACAACAGCAGAACATACATTCTTTTGAAATGCACATGGAACATTTACCAAAATAGACCATATTCTGGGCCATAAAACAAGTCACAATAAATTTTAAAAGGGTCAAGTCATAAAAAATATGTCCTCTCATCACAATGGAATTAAGTTAGAAGTCAATAACAGAAAGATTTTTGGAATATCTCCCAATATTTTGAAATTAGACAACACCCTTCTAAATAACCCATGGTCAAATAAAAATACAAATGGAAAACTGGAATGTATTTTGAATGGAATGAAAATGAAACCAACATATCAAAATTTGTGGGACTCCACTAAATCAGTACTTGAAAGGTCTCAATAATCTCAGCTTCCACCTTAAGGAACTGGAAAAAAAGAAAATCAAATGAAACCCAAATAAGCAGAAGAAATGAAATTGTAAAGATCAGAGCAGAAATTAAAATATAATACATCAAAACAGTGAAGAAAATCAATGAAGCCAAAAGGTAGTTCATTGAGACATTAATCATACCGATAGACTGTTAGCCACATGGATCAGGAAAAAACAGAGGACACACAAATTGCCAATATCAGTAATGAAGGAGGTGACCTCACTACAGATTTTACAGGTTAAAAAAAGGATAATAAGGAAGTATTATGAACAACTTTGTTAATGCCAACAGTGAACAATAAATACCAACCAGACAACTTAGGTGCAATGGACAAATTCCTTGAAAGATAAAGTAACAAAACTCATTTATTTTTTTTTTCTTTTTTTTTTTTTTAACAAAACTCATTTAATAAGAATAGATAACCTGAATAGCCCAATATCTAAATTGACTTTCTAGCTTAAAATTTCTGCCTAACAAGAACTCCAGGGTTAGATAACTTTACTGGTAAATTTCACAAATATTTAAAGGAGAAAAAAAATAGCAGTTCTTTTTTTTTTTTAAGGATTATTTACTTATTTGTTTATTTTTGAAGTTCATTTATTTATTTTGAGAGAGAGAGATTACACGAGCAAGCAGGGGACAAGCAAAGAGAGAGGGAGAGAGAGAGAGAGAGAGAGAGAGAGAGAGAGAGAGAGAGAGAGAGAATCCCAAGCAGGCTCTGTGCTGATAGCACAGATCTCATGAACCATGAGATCATGACCTGAGCCAAGATCAGGGGCTGGACACTAACTGACTGAGCCACCCAGGGGCACCCAAAACACCAATTCTATACTAACTCAGAAAACTGAAGGGGAGAGAATCTTCTCAAATAATTCTGAGGCCAGTATTATTCTGATATTCTGATATTGAAAGTAGACAAACACATTTATAAGAAAACTACAGACCAATAGCTCTCAGGAACATAAATAGAAAAATTCCAAAGAAAATTTTAGCAAATCAAATCCAATAATATATAAAAAGAAAAAATACACCATGATCAAGTGGGGTTTATTCCAGGAAGGCAAGATTGACTTAGCATTAGAAAACCAATATACTTCGGGGCGCCTGGGTGGCGCAGTCGGTTGAGCGTCCGACTTCAGCCAGGTCACGATCTCGCGGTCCGTGAGTTCGAGCCCCGCGTCAGGCTCTGGGCTGATGGCTCGGAGCCTGGAGCCTGCTTCCGATTCTGTGTCTCCCTCTCTCTCTGCCCCTCCCCCGTTCATGCTCTGTCTCTCTCTGTCCCAAAAATAAATAAACGTTGGAAAAAAAAAATTAAAAAAAAAGAAAACCAATATACTTCACAATCTTAATAAAATAAGAGAAAACATGAGCATCTTAATAGATGCAGGAAAAACTTTTGACAACAATACAACATGAATTCCTGATGAAAAACTAAGCGAACAAACAGTAGAAAGGAACTTCCTCAACCTGATCAGGACCATCCATGAAAAACCTATAGCTAACATACTTAATGGTGAGACTAAATGCTTTCCCTCTAAGATGAGGAGCAAGACAAAGAATACTTGCTCCCATCACTTCTATTCAACACTGTATTAGAAGTTTTAGCCAGTGCGATAAGACAAGAAAAAAAATCGGCATTTATATTAGGAAGGAAGAAGTAAAACGGTCTTTATTCCAAGACAAGGATGATCCTTAAAGAAAAATTGATAAACCAGACTTAAAGAAAATGAAAAGTTCTGTTCTAAAAGATGCTATTGGGATAATGAAAAGGATTGGGATAAAAATGTTTGCAAAGCATTTAACTGATAAATTGTAGCTGGAATATGTAAAGAGCTTTTAGAATTCAATAATAAGAAAACAACCCACTTTTTTTAAATGAGCAAAAGCTTTAAATGGACACTTCTCCAAAGGAGACATCTAGGTGACAAACAAGCACAAGAAAAGATGCTCAGCATCATTAGTCATCAAGGAAAAGCAAATGAAAACCACAATGAAAAACCACTACATCCTAGAACGTCTTAAAAAAAAAAAAAAGATGAACAATACCAAGTATTGGTAAGGATGTGGAACAACTGAAACTTCTGTACACTGCTGGTGGGGACATAAAGTGAGGCAACCACTTTGGAGAAATGTTTGGCAGTTTCTTACAAAATTAAACATACTTACCATATAATCCAGCAATTCCACTCTTAGGTTTTTACCCAAGAGAAATGAAAACATATATCCACAAAAAGACATGCTAGAATATTTATAGGAGCTTTATTCATAATAGTAAAACACTAGAAATAACCTAAAGAGTCATCTTAGACAAACAAACTGTGGTGTATTCATACAATGGACTACTACTCTGCAATAAAAAGGGAAAAACTACCAATAAGTACCACAAAACAGGTGAATCACACAGATGTCATGCTGAGTCATAGAAGCCAGACACAAAAGACTACTGTTGTGAACTGAATTGTGTCCCCAAAGTCATGTGTTCAAGCTCTAACCAATGTGACTATATTTAAAGACAGGGACTTTAAAGAGGGAATTAAGGTTAAATAAGGTCATAAGGGTTGTGGGACCCTAATCCAATAAGACTGGTGTCCTTAAAAAACGAGGAAGAGACACCAGTGATGTGCCCACAAAGAGAAAAGGCCATATAAGGACATAGTGAAGGCAACCACCTGTAAAAGTCAAAGAGAGAGGCCTTAGGAGAAACCAAGTCTGTCAACACCTTGATCTTGGTCTTCCAGTCTCCAGAACTGTGAGCAAATAAATTTCTGGTGTTTAAGCCTCCCAGTCTGTGGTACTTTATGGCAGCCCCCAGGTACCTCCCCCCTCCACACCCCAATGTGTTTCTGCCCCAGTGATTCCTTCTGGAACCTGTGTTCTCCCCAAAGCTTTGAAAGTGTGCCCTCCTCACACCGCACCCCCAAACAATTTTTTTTTTAATAAAAGAAAGGAACATTAAAAAAAAAAGAAGGTACCTGATAAATGCAACTACATATTATATAACTCCACTTACCTGAAGTTTTAGAACAGGTAAAACTAATCTATAGTGGCAAAAAGTAGATCAATGGTTGTCTGGGGCCTGGGATAAGGAAATGGGCATTGACTGCAAATAGGCTCAAGGAAACTTTGGGTGTGATAGAAGAATTCTGTTTGACTGTGGTGGTGGTGGTGGTTACCTGGTATATACGTATTTGTGAAAAGTCATTGAACTATATACTTAAAGTTGGCACATTTTATTCATGAAAAATATGCTTCAATAAAGCTTTAAACAAAATATTATGTAAAAAGTACATACAAGAACACTCGAATGCAGCGTAAGGGAGTTGTGAAGTCTACCAATGTTTCCTATGTTTCATTTCGCAATTTTGGATTTTTAGAGAGGTGGCAAAGGAAGCTCTGGGGGAGTCTCAGCCCTATATCCAGAGACGGATGAAGGTAGAGCTCTCCCTTATAAAGGCCCATAGAGTTATAATCATGTATTTCCCACAATCTAGTCATGAAAAAGAGACAACAATAAGTATTAGCCAACATTCAAAGATATTTGGTACTTAAATTTATAATGTAAAATTTTGTATGTCTCTTACCAAGTTCCCATTTTTTTTTTTTTTAACGATTATTTATTTTTGAGACAGAGAGAGACAGAGCATGAACGGGGGAGGGTTAGAGAGAGAGGGAGACACAGAATCTGAAACAGGCTCCAGGGTCTGAGCAGTCAGCACAGAGCTCGACGCGGGACTCAAACTCATGGACCACGAGATCATGACCTGAGCCGAAGTCCGAGGCTCAACCGACTGAGCCACCCAGGCGCCCCACCAAGTCCCCATTTCTATCCTTGACTGGTTTTATTTAGCCTGGGGACAAGTCCTTCCTGGTGTCTTGTTCTCTAGTTTGGACTGGGTGTGGCCTCAAAGTCCCTCTGGGATGCTTGCCTAACGGGGGACTGAAGGCTCTGGCTGCAGGCCCTAGGAGGTGTCTGCCCCAATTAAGAGGGAAAATTACTATACCCTAACCCAGCAAGTCTTGCTTCTTTGCTTACCATAAGGAAGAAAAGAGAGAAGGGCACCTGGCTGGCTCAGGTTGGTGGAGCTGGAGCATGTAACTCGATCTCAGGGTGGTGAGTTCGAGCCCCACATTGGGTGTAGAGATTGTTTTTTTAAAAAGAGAAAGAAAAGAAAAGAGAGAAGACTTTGATTCAAGATTTTATAAGTGTTTTCTAGCTACTATCCTCTTGAGCCCATAGTAGGTTCTTTCATTGCTCCTCTCACACACTCACTCAACTACATGATGAGTTATATCTCCATGCTAAATTCTGTAGTAAGGGCTGGGGTTAAGGAGAGAGTGAGGACCTGTGCCTTCATACTGCTTACATTCCCGTGGGAGTTGGGGGCTATAAGCATCTCAAGTCGAAGTGGCTTAAACAATAAGAAATGTATTGGCTTGATTAGCTTGGGGAATCTTGGGCAGGAGGCTGGGCTTCACGGATGACTCTGGTGTAGTGAGGTTGGCACTGAGACAGCTGCCAGGGACAGTTCCCCGCCTCACTCCAGCCGGACAAAGTCTAGAGGAACGGTTCTCCCTCCCACGCGGAAGCACCAAGTAGACTAACGGGGCCTCTAGCTGACCGCTCATTGTGCCTTATTGGCCTGACTTGTGTCACGTGCTCTCTCTGAACCAATACCCTAGCGGAGGTGGGATTACTTTAGGCCAATCAGGATTCTCCTTGGAAATGGGTCTGGTAGTAACGCACTGTGCTTGTCTCTGGGACCAAAAAGGAGAGCCGCTAATGTATTCTAGCTGGGCTAAATTGACTCCAGTATGCATGTTGTAAGCTTCCATATTGGTTCCGGGCAGCTGATAACCCTTTAGCAACTTCCAGAAGCATTGGCTTCAAATACTGATTTCAACTACTTATTTCAAGGGAGTAACCTTAGACAAAACATACCAGGATGTCCAGAACTTTCACTACGTGACTGTGGAGGGGCAGTCGGGAAAGACTGCTGGAGATGGCTTCAGAAGCACAAGCTTGGTTTTGAGTTCCTAGTCCTGAGACTTTCTAACTGGGTTCAATCCCTTAAGTTCTTGGAACCCCAGTTCCTCTCCCATACAATGGGATTTGTGAGAGGACTAAAGGAGATAATATATGTGATGCTTTTTAGTACAGTGCCTGGCTCACAGTAAGCGCTCAGTATTACTATTTAACATGTGCAAAGCCAGACCAGCTGACAGCATCACTAGATATACCTGGATGGTTCTGTGTGTGTCTTGACCCACATCTTTATCTTCTCAGGATCTGATTTTAGGTCACAGTTGGTCGAGAATAGGAGTACTGCTTACAGGTATTTGTCAGGGTTCTGTCTTTCACCTGTATTGCTTTTCTCTTGCGTTCCTGCACCTCCCCTTTTAGGAGGCTGTATAGAGCTCTGAGGTCAGACTCCCTGCGTTCAAGTCCCTATCTTACCACTCATTCCCTGTGTGACCTTGAGTCAGATACTTAAGTTCTCAGTTGTAAAGCAGGTGTAAAAACAACATCTTTTATTTGTTTTTTAGTGTTTACTTTTCAGAAAGGGGGAGAGCAGGGGAGGGACAGAGAGAGAGGAGACACAGACTCCGGAGCAGGCTCCAGGCTCTGAGCTGTCAGCACAGAGCCTAACGCGGGCCTCCAATTCACAAACCTCGAGCTCATGACCTGAGCCGAAGTCAGATGCTCGACCGACTGAGCTACCCAGGCACCCCAAAACAACATCTTTTAACAACGTTGTAAGGGTGTTGTGAGAATGATAATAGCACATCCATGTGTGAAGGGCTCCCAAAGAGCCTGGCACATGCCAAGCATTTGATATGTTGTCTGGTATTATTAATACTATTTCATCTCTCAACCATGGCTCCCAACTCCATTCTTGTTATCCATTTGCCTCAGTCTCTCTCAATTTCAGCTGCTTATTCTGACCTACCTGTTAGACAGTTTCTCATAAGGATCCAACCAAAACTTCATTCTCCGCAACCTGTCCTCAAGGACACCTACAGTATACCACCCACTCTTTTCTTCCCCCAAATTCCCTCCTCCGCCTCCCTGCAGCCATTCTTCATCAACGTCAGCCCTGATGGAATGCGAGAATTCCAGATCCTGGAAAGCCTTGTTTCTCTCTCCTTTTCCCACACACTCTCATAGTTGGAGGGCACTCGCACCTGCTTGAGGGAAATGAGGACACAGTGACTCACCCAAGGTCACCAGCAAGTGGGCAGCCAAAGGAACTCAGGCTTCCTGCTTTTGAGGTGTCCCCTTCCACCACCCCACGGTTGTTTCTCTGTGCCACGGAACCACTTTGCCGCAGTTGCCCTAAGGGCCTTGGCAGGCTCGCAGTTCCTGGGGTTGGGGAGACCAGGCTGGGGGGGGGGGTCCTCAAGTAGTTCTTGAAACAATTAAAAATCAGATTTCGTAAGCCCAGTCTCCTGTTGTCCTGAATTGTGCACTGGGGAAGGGGGGAGAGGGTGGGCAGCGGGG
>NW_024412394.1:2078343-2101487 GCF_014898765.1 Herpailurus yagouaroundi | reverse complement strand
GGTTGGCTCCTCTGAGAATTTCTAAGCATTGTGAACAAAGTAAAACCGTAGGATGTGAATCATTCTGAGTGTGCCTCTGTTGGTCACCAATGGGTACAAGAAATGTAAATTCTGCAGGGGTTATTGTTGGTTTAGCCAGTGTTTTTCAAAGTAAGAAATTCCAAGCATGGAATTTGAGGGTGCCCAAGGGAGCCCCCCAAGTCTCTTCTTGCCGCCCCATCTGTCTTAGCTCTGACAGATCTCAGGTATGAAACGCTGTAGCTGATGGGTGTTCAACGGGGGCCACGTGCAGGCTACACGCAGGCTTAAGACACCAAAACAGCCTTCTACTCATTGCGTTTCTACTTCCTCAGACTGTTGAAGTCAGAAAATTCTTGCCATTCCTGAGCTCGTAAGGGAGACTCAGACCCAGTGACCTCCTTTTGTTCCTGCCGGGGCTGCAGCCCTCTCTGCCTTTTTCGCCCCGTTCAAGTGAGCTCCCGCTTCAGCTCCTAGACGCTGAGGGTGGAGGAAAGGGGAGTGGGGAGGCCGCAGTGGGAAGGGTCTACAAGGTGAAAGGAAGGTGGCCACACTTTCCCCATTCTCCTGCCACACCGTGGGAAGAAGAAAAGCCCCCGAGTAAAACCAGAGTTTAAAACTATCCCGTACTCTGTTTGTAGAAACAGGAGGTAGAATAGAGGTTATCATGGGCTGTGAAGGAGGGGGTTGGGAGGAGGGGAGGGAGGCTTACTGTTTAATGGGAAGAGTTTTTGTGGGGGATGATGAAAGGTTTTGGCTATAGATAGTGGTGATGGTTACACAATCTTGTGAATTTAGTTTATTGAATGCCACTGGGTTGTACACTTTCAGTCGTTAAGATGATAAATATTGTGCTATGTATTTGGCCTCAAAAAAATCGACAATAATTTTTTTTCAAAACCCCATTCTCTGCATTTCTTTTGAAACTGACTTCAAATAGACTGGCCTTCAAATCTGTGCAGCCGGATTCTTTGTCAGGAGATCATTATACTTTGCTTTAGGCTGGTGGTTCGAGAGAATTATGGATGACAGGACTGATTGAAACTGATTTATTTCTCAAGTGTTTGAGATTCCTTCATCCCTACCCACTAATGTCTATTCAGGAAGGGCTTGTCTTTACCAAAGACAGAAAAATAAAAGAAAATATACAGGCCACCATCTAAAGTGGGCCTGGTTTAAGAAAATCTCCTATGTGAAATCTCAGATTTGGAAAACAAATTGGTGGCTGATGATTTGCCTTACAAAAGACTGATTCACTTAACAAAAGAGTTTCCTCAAAGGTTCCTTTAAGAAGTTAGCCCCCTGATGCATTTAATGATATTATTGGATTAAAAAAAAAAAAAAGCCATCCCGACCATTCAAGGACACTGCACTGTAAATACGTGAATGCATTGTATTGTGTTGTAAGAGTGGGAATAAAGGAGTCAGGACTCTTTGACAAATGGACCATTTTGGCCCAGAGTAACACAAGGGTGGGGGGGTGGGGGGCACCAGCAGAGCAAGTTTTCTTGGCCTAAAATCCAGGCGGCTTTCTGGGGAGGCTTTGGGAGTTTGTGATTTATTTAAGACCAGCTAAGCCCAAGGCCTGCAATGTGTCCATTTTGAGAACTTATGGTCAAAGTTGTACCGCTGCTCATGCTGACCCCCCATCACCTGCCCTCATCATAAAGGCTCTCAGGTGTGAGTTCAACTCTGTCCTGCGATGGTAGAAAAATATATCTATTGCCAAAAAGTGGATTCTCTCTGGTGATGAAGAATGATCCTTATTTATGTCTGCATAGGTACATTCTGGGGCCCATAAAGGTTTAATTGTCCCTCTAACTAGTTTTTTTTTTTAAAACCCACAAAGAGGCTGCCAGCTTTCCCCAGAGTTTAAAACCAACTGAATGCGGTTCTGTGGAAACTGCTTTAAGTGTGGAACTCGCGCCGTGTCCTGGGGCACAAGGCGTGATTGTTTTGGGGAGTCGAAAGATGCAGCTCTTAGGAGGACTTTTAAAGTCAGTTTTTGTGGCTTTGGGCTGCTGCTGACCGTGGCTTGCTCTGCAGAGAGAGAGAGAGAGAGAGAAAGAGAGAGAGAGACTCTCATCAGGAGCCTGTTTCTGGAAGTTACTCCCAGGGTGCCACTGCCCTCTACTGCCACCATCCGGTTCAAGGGGGACCTCCCCGTCACAGGACGCTAAACATTCCTCTTCTCTCAGATGTTGTCTTGGAAGATTTAAAAGACTCACAGGACAGGGAAGAGATGGAAAGAGAGGAAACATGTCTCTGAGACAAAAAAGAGAAGGATGGACACTGGTAACTGAAACTGGGTCCAGACACAGACACAGTGTGCCTGACTTCTTGAGTGTGTGTGGGGCTGGGGGGGGGGGGGGAGGAGGAGCAGGGGGAGCAGGGGCTCATTCTGCTCCTCCACGCCGCCACCCCTGTTCATGCCTGTTTGCTCATTCTGCATCTACTACGTTCCAGGCACGGTGGTAAATGAAGTGCATGCAGTCCCTGCTCTCAGGAAGCTTATGGTCTCATGGTGGAGTTAGACATTTGGTGAAGTTAATTTTGCTAACAAACATACAATTATATACTGTGGTAAAGGCTATGAAGAAAATGTATGAGAGAAGCTAATCAGGTTCATAGAAGTTTCTCTGAAGAAGTTAGACCTGACAATCTAGACCTGAAGAATGAGGGAGTGAGTGAAGTATGAGGGGGATAGGGGAAGGGGAAGGATACCAGATGGAAGGGACAGCATGTGCAAAGACCCTGAGGCAGGAAGGACCAAGGGTCTCTTGAATATTGCTGATAGAGTGAGATGTGGCTAAAGAGGTAGGATGTTTAATGCAGCTGCCAGAATCTTCTTTATCCTCTCTTCGAGCCTGCTTTCCTTAAAAGACTTGTAATGGTTTCTTCATCTATCACACTTCACTTTGAGCTTCAGAGGGCTATGTCCAGATTGCCCCCAGATTACCTAAACCTTTCTCACCCTCCTCTTGGGCTCTATGAGGAAAACACGTTTATCAAGAGACTAAAGCAAATAGTTTTGACATGTGGTTCTGTACCATAAGGGAGGCTATAATGAAGTCAGCCCCGGTTTACATGACTCCAAATGGTTTCATTTAAATGTCCCACCCTGTATTTAGGCGTCCCTACCACTTTAGTTGACTGTTTATCTTCCAGTAGAGTCTACTGTACTTGCAGTCTTGGCCTCTATTTAATTCCGTCTCTTACTTTTTCCATTCCATGGCCTGTCATTTACATTTTTCTTTAGGAAATGCAAATATTTATTTACAGTATTAATTTTTACTCTTGCTTAGCACTACATATTATAAACGCTGTGATATGAGTTCTAGTCCTGAATTTTCCATAAACTGGTGGTGACCTTAGCCAAGTCATTTAACCTCACTGAGCCCAAGTTGCTTTGTAAAATGAGGTGTTTTTCATGTCTGTTATTTTGTTTTGTCTTACAAAGCTAGCAGATCCATATTCAGGATTCCTCTTAAATTCTGTGGTTCTGTCCCTCTTACAGTCATCCAGGAGTATTTCTCTTACGTTTCTGTCTTTGTCAACCCCTCTTTCAGAATGTCTTTGTGGGTAGGACCAACTTTCTGTATAATTGCTTTTGTGTGGTGACACACCCAGAGTAGTATTTAGCAAATGAAAACAGATCATGGTGTTGGGCTTGGGTTAAAGCTCACATATGGGGGAAGTGGTTGAGAAGCAGGAACATTCTAGCTGCAGGCCCGAGATTCCTTAAATTGCTTCTCAGTCTGGGGTGTATGAACCCACAGGGGTATATAGAGGTGTGCCAGGATGTATAGGAAGCCTTTCCTTCTGGAACAAGAATTCTACTCCAAGATTTGAGGAGAGAAAAGTGACTCTAGTATGAAGGCAAATAGGGAAATATTGTAAATAGAAAATAAAAGTTATATGATAGCTTAATATAAAAAGGGAACCTGGGGGGTGGTCACATGTGCACTGCAATGTGAGAGGAAATGGGGCTTTTACTTCTGTCCTTGAGTTGCTTGCCTCATGCATCTTTTGAAATATGTACACTTTAATAGAGTAAAGGTGCTAAGTCACTTGAGAAGGGCATTCCTGATAAATAGTGGACAAATGTGGAAAATCCAGTTACACCCATCAGGAGAGTTTAAAGAGGGTCCTGAGGTTGAGAGGGAACCAGGTTGAACAAAGACCAAATCAGTTATACAATCTTGCTTGGTATCATGGCTGAAGGCTGAGTCTGAACTGATCCAAACATCTGGAGAATCTCTCACCCTTTCTCTGACCTCCAGGATCACTTGTCTGTACCCCCAGCTCGGATACCTACCATACCATTTTATGTTAGTTATATTTTCTTGTTTATACGGCTTCTCAGCTAGAATCAGAGAGGTAAGGCGAATTAAGAAAAAGTATGTGATTGACAGTCAAGCCCTTACTTGCCATATGACTTTTGGTTACTACCTGAAATCTCTCTGATTCCCAGTTTGCTCATCTATTAAATGGTGCAAAATAACACCCACCTTGCCTACCGAACAGGTAGGATTGTGTACAGAGCATATGGATTTGCAATGTAAAAGCATTCTGCAAATCATTAAACACAAATCAGTTATTATTAACTAAGACCCCAAAGGGAAGGTGGGTATATCTCTCACATCATCTTTCTATTCCCCTCAACTTTTAACTTTGCCTAGTTGGTTCTGATAACTATTAGTGATAAAGATCATGAAATGCTGTCCCCAGGCTGACCCTGGGAAAACGAATTCTTTCTCTCCTACCCCCATCCTTTACTCCTTTTCTGGCTTCAGTCCCCACCCCCACCCCCAGGTGCTGCCACTCTGCTGTTTCTTCCTACTGCCCCGTCCAGAGAATTTGGGTATTAAGAAGACATTTAAAGAGGCTGTGTAATATATATGCATGAACTGCCGGAGGTAATTTCAGGCATCAGCAGGGAAAGTTTTATGGCAATGCCATTTTTGTGGGCAAATGAACTGGTGTCATTCTGGAAACTTTCTCCCAGAAATAAAAATGCCCAAAAAGAAATCTGGATTTTTCTCTCTCTTTTTTTTTTTAAGAGACCCAACCTAAATATTTCCTTATGTACTAATGAAGAACCATATTTTCATTGAACTCTTTACTGAAGTTGGACAATTCCTCTCCCTTCTGAGTTTGGAGTGAAGGTCAACCTGTTTCATATTTGACATCTCTGAGGGAAATGCCAGGAAAGGTTGAGGAGGGGGTAATGGGCAGATTTAGCGTGTACTGGTTTAAGAACTCCTCAGCTGGGGCGCCTGGGTGGCGCAGTCGGTTAAGCGTCCGACTTCAGCCAGGTCACGATCTCGCGGTCCGTGAGTTCGAGCCCCGCGTCAGGCTCTGGGCTGGTGGCTCAGAGCCTGGAGCCTGTTTCCGATTCTGTGTCTCCCTCTCTCTCTGCCCCTCCCCCGTTCATGCTCTGTCTCTCTCTGTCCCAAAAATAAAAAATAAACGTTGAAAAAAAAATTTAAAAAAAAAAAAAAAAGAACTCCTCAGCTAAACAGTAACTTTACTAGGCCATTCCCTTCATATCTGCCTTGGCCTCAGAGAAGAGTGGGCTTTCTTAACCAGAAATGTTTTCAGGGGCACCTGGCTGGCTCAGTCAGTAGAGCATGCAACTCTTGATCTCAGGGGTTATGAGTTCAAGCCCTATTTAGGTGTAGAGATAAGAACGAGAGAGAGAACTGTTCTTGGGCCTTTTCATAATTTTCCCCTTCAAAATGCATGAATTGTGCAAGAAAAATCCACATTCCACACTAACAAAGCAAGGGTTATAATACCTTGATTTCTTACAGGCAATACTTTCATCTTATGTTTTATTACTTTAAATCAAGCTTTTGTTGTAAGAAACAAAGTCATTTAATAAAGAGGGGTAGGGGTGTACGGAGTGGATGCTTTCTTTTCATTTTTTTCCCCTCAAAGTGCAGGGATTGGAGGGGAGGGTGGTCGTTCCAGGTCCTCACATCACTCCAGGGGCAACAGGGCAGACCCGTAACCAACGGACTTGGAGCCAGGAGCGAGGGCCAGCCCTCCAGGTCCAGGATGAGCCCAGGCCAAGAATTCAGTGGAAGAGCCTACAATGCTGCCCAGCTCCCATGCCTCCACGGACCTGGACCTCAATAGACCTGGCCGGGAGTCTCAGTTTCCACACCTGTAGAATGGTAGCATGGCCTTGCTCTCTCAAAAAGAAACCGCCCTCCTGGGTGTGGTTCTGTTTTTCGGGCTATGAGAGCAGGCAGAAGAGAAACAAAGCACAGTGCCCCTCCCTCCCTAAGCAGTTCCAGGTGATCTTTTTCGTAGGGAGCCAGAGATGCCAGGCAGAGACCAGCCCAGCGACCACGCAGGGTCTGATGGGCTTCGTGCCCACGACGACCCAGCACGAGCCTGACCGCCTCGGCCCCAGCAAGGCGGGCGGCGGGCGGGCGGCCGACTGCGGGGTGGGCACGTGATCCCGCCCGTTGCCCCAGGAGACGGGAGGCGCTTTGTTCTCAAATCCCGGACTCTCCCACCGAGCGCCCCCGGCGTGGCGGGCGGGGGTGCGCGAGGGGTTCGACCAGTCGCTTCCGCGTCTCCGTCCTGCCCCTCCCGGCTGCCCGCCCCCCCGCCGCAGTGGTACAGCCCGGGCCCCGAGGCTGCGCGGCCGCAGCCCTGACCCCAGACCAGACGGCGGGTTGCTGGGGAGGAGGTGAGCGACGGGAGCCGGGTCGCCGAGAGCTCCCCCTGCTGCCGGAGCCTGAGAGGGCCTGCGGCGGGCGACCCGGACGAGGAGGGCCGCCCGCATCTCGGCCTGCTGCCTCCTCGTTGCGCGTCCAGAGCCCGACTTCTGGCTCCCCGCACCGCTCTTCTAGGCTCCTTTGTCCCGTCTGTCCCCCGAGAGGCCCCGAAGGTGCCCACCCTACTCTTCTGGTCTGTCCGGGTCGGGCGCGACGGGCCAGGCTTCAGCTCCCTGGTCGGCAATTGGAGAGTCCCCTTCCCCGACGCCAACGGCGCGTCATTTCTCCCAGTCCAGATTCCATCCGCAACATGCCGGACGTCGAGGAGAAAGTGCCTCTGAAGGACCCAGGCGATGCAGAGTGCGGGTCCTGCAAGCTCGAAGCCTCAGCACCGACCGGGGAAAACGAGATCGGCCCCAAGGACCACCCTCCCTGTAGGTCCCGCCCCGCCGGCCTTTCG
The DNA here is from genome assembly GCF_014898765.1 of Herpailurus yagouaroundi. Taxonomy (NCBI): domain Eukaryota; kingdom Metazoa; phylum Chordata; class Mammalia; order Carnivora; family Felidae; genus Herpailurus; species Herpailurus yagouaroundi. The sequence continues at coordinate 2,094,275 of NW_024412394.1, read as the reverse complement.
CCGCTCGGCCGGCGCCCAGTGTGGGGCCGGCGGGGAGGAAGGGCCCACGATCCTCCTGTCGTCCTCCCGTCCCTCTTGCTTTGGGCCCCCTTCGCCTGGCCTCCCACCACCCAGTCTCTGCCCACTGGCCCTAGGCCCCCTATGACCCAAAGGTCTTCAAAGAGTTGTTGTTCCAGGAAAAAGAAGTGAGCCAGGTGTGATTACTTGAATCTGACAAGATTTGACGCCGTGTTCGTTCACAGCCGTTGTCGTTGTAGTTTGAATTTGTAAGTGGAAAATGGCGGACCCTTGGAGTAGCTTTAAAGGACCCAAGTGATCCCGGATGGGAATTGTGTTCTTTTGGCGCTTCGTTGACTCAAGAGGTTACTACTGCTTTGGGCTCCTGTGCTTGAGCTCTGTACTATAGATGTACTCTTATGTTCCTATTGGGTCACAAGGTCTCTCCCACACTTCGGTAGGTCCAGCCTCACTAGGATGCATCCTGTATTTCTCTTATGATAATCTCTAGAGAATTTAAATAGGCATCAATCCGAAGACCTGTCCACATGCAAGAGTTTAACCTGAGTTAAATTCTTGAAGATTGAAAAGGGAAAAATTAGTTGAACGCGCTGCTACTAAGTTGAATTACACTTGTTTCTCCTATAGCCACATGGGGGCGCTGCTGGCTAACAGAATGGGCCCAAAGTGGCAAATTGGGTGCGGTGGAATTTATTTAGCTATGAATCTGATATGGGGGTGGAAGCCAGTATTTTGTAAATACAGTGTAAACAAGTTTTTCAGGTGGCTGGATTTTAAAAATCTGCATTAGTTGATTTTACCTCTCATTTCTCTCTCGGCCCGCCCCTTTCCTGAGTTTTACAGCTGTTGGAGTTGCACAGCGCCACCAAACTCGTGAGCAACAGAACAGTCTTGTCAAAGTATGTTATGAACTTTGACTTGTAGTTGGAAAGTGTTTCTCTGTGTGATCTTTCAGTCCTTCAGTAAGCTGCTGTAGTTCACTCTCCCTTTGAAGATGTTCTCTTCTCATTTCGCATTAGGGGATGGTCCATTTACATATTTGACTGTGTTTTGCCATTTTGGCTGACCCTAAGGGCTTCAGAGGGGCTGCAGAAATAAAGGGAACTTCCAACCCTGCATGTAAGGTTCACTTCATCTTTATGTTTACCTAAGCAAGGGCTCAGTGGCTTTTTGGTAAATTTGCGATCACCTTTTTACCCATAAATTTTTTATTTAATTTTGAATTTTGAGATATTTCAACTTTGTTGAAAAGTAAACAGAAAGCGCAGTCCATGTCCACATTGTCAACATTCTGCCACATTGCTCTCTCTTTCTCATATATATGTATGTATTTTTTTCCTTTCTTGCTGAGAATTGGAATAATGACTACCTCTAAAAACTTCATCATGTATTTCCTAAGAATAAAGGCATCTTATGTAACCCTTTTTCTACAATAACTATCTTTCCTTTTTTCCTTTTGTTTGTTTTTTTCAATAGACTCCTGGCCCTGAGATCAAGAGTCGTGTGCTCTACCCACTGAGCCAACCAGGCGCCCCTCCTTTTTACATTTTGAATCTTCTTCCTTATGGAAAACCGGATCATTTACAAAAGTATAGTGACTAGTATCATGAACCATATTTACTCATCACCCAGCTTCAACAAAGATCAACTAACTCACGGCCAATCTTAGTTCATTTATATCTGCTCCACATCTTGGAATCGGAGACTTTGCTGGAAACAAATTATGAAGTGATGGTGAAAGAGAATGGGAAAATACGACTTAGCTGTGTGCAGCTTCGTTTCACATACAAGTGATCATTATAACTCTCATGCCTGTTATGTGAGAATGTTGTCAGCTGGGTCTGTGCTAAGACTTTAGAGCAGTGGTTCCCAACAGCTAGTGCTGGTTCGTGACAAAATTCCTAGCAATATTTAGTGAAAGAAAATAAAGATGTTGTAATGAGTTTTTTCCTAAAGCTAAATTGATTCAGTGTAAAGGACTATTCTGACAATATTCCCATTCTGGTTTTTTGTTCTTATGTTTTTTGGGTTTTTTTTGTTTGTTGTTTTTGTTTTTGTTTTTTTTTAGAGGTTATTCTGTTATGAAATGATGGCTTGGTGGTGGTAGAGTGGATTTTTTATTTGCTTAGTTGCTGGTCTCACTGTCCATACTTGGCAAAACAAAAGCTGTCCGCTGCTCAAAAGTCTTTTTTGGAAATGTGATTAGTCTGTGCAATCCTAACATCTGGGAGCTACTGCTTTATGAGACCAAATGACATTGGTGCAACTCAGTACCATCTATATGGAGATGTTAACTCTCATCAGAGGCTGGAAGAGCAGAGTAGACTCAGTCCCCTTAGATAAATGTTTATTTTTGCAAATCACAAATCATTGTTTCTTTGCTGCTTTCATAATCATTTGGCTTGTTTGTTATTTGTAAAGTAGCTTCTTTGTCCTCCCTTACCCCCACGCTGGACTATTCCGCGAGGCACTGAGGCCTAGGACAGTTGGCTACAACATGCCCGACTACAGGCACAGGGCCTGGAGTTCAGGAAACAGAAATGACTAGAATGGTTGAATGAAGTTTGTGTAAGATCAAGTTGATGAATCTAAATTTGGGGCCTACCCAGAGTGAATCTCTGAATAAAATAGAAATTTAGGCTTGTGTCCACCATAAGTTTTTGTTTTTTTTTTTAATTGAGGTAGAGTTGATGCATGAAACGTGGGTTTCAGATGTACACCATAAATTCTTTGTATCACAGGTCCAATAGACACAGTTGACAACGTTTCTAAGCTGAACAACAATACTGGAATGAATCGTGATTTCCACATGGAAGAAAAGGTTTTACCTCCAAGCAGGTACCGATTTTCTGATTTTCCCATTTTATTCATCCTGCCATAGGTTTTAGCACTAATGGCTTCTGACCAGACTTGAAGCATTTTTATTTAATAATACAGTCAGTGCTTTCTCAATAAAACTGGAGAAAATACAGTGTCTGAATATAAACCTTAAGAGGTCTCAACAATTTAAACAGAAGAGTAATTATTAGTATTAGAGAGTCAAGAAGCAAATGTTATTTAGTGAATCAACCAAAGTAATTACTATTGGAATGTTGATTTTGGGACACCCCACTAGTAATAAAATATCAATAGAGTGGATTTCAGATCTTCTTTGATGGGTGTGGAGGAAGCAGCCTGTGCTGCTGGCTGTGCTGTAGGCTGGCTATTGTGGCCATCAAATGATCCCAAAGCTTGGTAGCTAAAACCATGTTCGTGATCTCACAGTTTGCGTGGGTCAGAAATATGGGCGTGGTTTAACCGTGGGCCTCAGGCTCAAGGTCTCTCTCTCATGACGTTGCGGTCAATGTGTTGACTGCTGGCCAGAGCCCCCCTCAGTTTCTTGCCACGTGGCAGCTGGCTTCCCTCTGAGTGAGAGAATAAGGGTGTGAGAGATGGTGCCCACGACAGAACCCACAGTCTTTTGTTGCCTCATCTCAGAAGTGCCTCCTGTTGCCTCTGCTGCGTTCTGTTTGCTAGAAGGTGGGTGCTGAGCCCAGCCCACCCTCCGGACATGAGATGACACCAGTGTGAATGCCAGGAATCCTACATCTTTGGGGTCATCCTCCTGGCTGCCTACCTTATAGCTCCTTTCAATTACTCTCTTAAGTGACTGCAGATTAAACAGGCACAGATAAAATACTAGTTTTCTCATAGTGGCGTTTTCAATTGTCTTTTTGGCCGGCTCATAAATCAGTTTATTTTAGGAATCGGGATCAGAACTCTGTTGATAAATAATGCTCCCCCACCTCCATCAAGCTTCACTTTGATTGTTCGTTATATTGGCAGTGTAATAAATAAGAACCATCTGGTAAGTGTGAATTAAGTGGCTCTGCTGGTTTATTGGCAGTTGAATGGGTAAAGTCGGTGTCAGATTTTAAAACAGTTCTAATTTCCCACCAATGGATACGTGAGGGCAGCTGTGATTAGTCAGCTTCCTTAACTGGTTTTGTTATGTGGCAGCTTCAGGGAATCTGTGACTAAAGGGCCATTCTCTGTCACAGGCTGTTCCCCTCCCTCCTCTCTGTGCTCTGATTTGCCCATGGACCAGTGGGGGTCCATGCCAAGCACAGCTTCTATGGGAACAGGTTTTCACCAAAATCCATATTTCCTAGCATCTCTCTCACTGCTTAGATGTGTTTGTTGCTTGAAGGGAAGGAGAAAAGAAAGAAACTGGGAGTGAAGGTCTGCCAAAGGGGCAGTAGTGAGACAGTTGGGGGGAGGGTGGATAGAAGCGATGCCAGAGGGAGAAGTGAAATGGGAAATACTATGATTCAGAGCTGGGTTTTCACGTAAGGTAACACCAAATTCATATCAGGAAAAAGGTTGAAATAACAGTTAGAGGTCACTCATTATTGGCAATTGGCTTCCCTTGTGCATAGGATGGTGTTCGTGACAAATGCACATTCCGAAGGGAAGTCCCATGTTTGGGCATTCATTCAATAGGTGTTATATTGAGTCCTTATGTGGTAGGCAAAAATGGGGAGTGCTGGAGATAAAGATATCATTATTGATAAATAAGGTACTGTCATTGCTGTTAGGAAGCTTTTGTAGGAGCGACAGTTGAGTAACAGTAAAGACTGGTAAATTCACTCATAGTTGTGTATATAGAGTTTCATGAGAGTCCTCAGTTGCTTAAGGAGGGTCAGAGAAGATTGGCCCACAGAGGAAGACTTGAGTTGCTTATGAAGATTTGAGCTGAGTCTTAGAAGTGGAATAGATACTTTCCAGATGGTCTAGGTGTGAAAGAATGCTCCTGGCCGAGGAAACTATGTCAGAGGCAAGAATATAGTATGTTCTTTACAAGTTCCTTGGTGTGGTTGAGCACAACATACTATGAGATAAGAGGAGATGAAGTGGAAAAGGAGAAAGGAGACAGAGCAATATCCAGATGGGTCCAGGTAGTGGTTTATGTTGCTGATGAGGGAAAGCCCCTAGAGGACTTTAAATGAGCATGGCATCGTGATCAGAACTGAATTTTAGGAGTATTTTATTTTATTTTATTTTATTTTATTTTATTTTATTTTATTTTTGAGAGAGAGTGCATACATGCATATTGGGAAGGGGCAGAGTGAGAGAGAGAGAATCTTAAGCAAGCTCCTTGCCCAGAGCAGAGCCCAGCATGGGCTCCATCTGACGACTGTGAGATCATGACCTGAATTGAAATCAAGAGTCTGACGCTTAACTGACTGGGCCACCCAGGCGCCCCAAGAAGTCCTTGATTTTAGAATGAATTGGTGGAGAACAGATTAACAGGGGACAAGACTGAAGGCAGGGGGACCAGTGAATAGGCTACTGCAGTCGTCTGGGTGAGAGGTGCTGGGAGGAAGGGATGGATTTCAGACACATTTAAGATGCACAGTTTATGGAACTTGGAGATGGATTGGTTACGTAGGATGAGGAGAAAAGAGTTGAGAACAATTCTAATGCACCTTAGACCATTGGACAGATTATAGTTGGTTACCTCTGATGATTGGGAATGGTGTGTTGGGAGAGGAACTTTGACTTTTTGTTCTTTTTCATCTTTGTATTGCTGAATTTTTGTTTTACAAGAAGCATGCATGACTACTGTATTTTTCTGGGGGGGGGGATGTTTAATTCAAGAAAACCAATAGTTACTTGGCAATGACTAGGTACAGCCTCAGACTTTTCAAATGGTTCCTTTTCTTATGAGTCTAACTCTGTAGATTTAGAGACATCATTTAAATAAACTTACAGAGGAAAATTAATTCCTGTCATTCTTTTTTTAAATTAATAAACATTAAAATTTTTAATGTCTATTTATTTTTGATAGAGAGGGGGAGAGTATGAGTGGGGAAGGGGCAGAGAGGGAGACACAGAATCCGAAGCAGGCTCCAGGCTCTGAGCTGTCAGTGCAGAGCCCAATGTGGGGCTTGAACTCAAGAACCATATCATGACCTGAGCTGAAGTTGGATGCTTAACCAACTGAGCCACCCAGGTGCCCCAACACATTTTGTTAAAGTAGTTTTGTTTTGCAGAAAAATGATTGGAAGGTACAAAGTTCCCACACAGCCCCTCTTCTGCCCCATTGTTCATATCTTGTAATAGGTCACTTGTGACAATCGGTGATCTAGTATTAATACGTTGTTATTAACTCAAGTCCATAGTTTACATTAGGGTTCATTTTTTGTATTATATATTCTATGGGTTTTGAAAAGTGTGTAATGTCATGAATTCACCATTTTTGTATCATACAGAGTGATTTCACTGACCTAAAAATCTCCTGTGCTCTACTTGTTCGCCCTTTAGTCCCTGCTCCACGAATCCTTGGCAACCACTGCTCCTCTTACTGTCTCTGTTGGTTTCCAGAATGTCCTATAATTGGAATCATACAATATGTAGCCTTTTCAGATTGGCTTCTTTCATTATGTAATATGCATTTAAGATTCTTCCATGTCAGGGCACCTGGGTGGCTCAGTCAGTTGAGCGTCTGGCTCTGGCTCAGGTCGTGATCTCAACAGTTTGTGGGTTCGAGCCCTGCGTCGGGCTCTGTGCGGACAGCTCAGAGCCTGAAGCCTGCTTCAGATTCTGTGTTTCCCTCGCTCTCTGCCCCTCCCCCGCTCACGCTCTGTCTCTTTCCCTCAAAAATGAATAAATGTTAAAAAAAAAATGTAAGATTCTCCCGTGTCTTTTTGGGGCTTGGTAGCTTATTTCTCTGTAATGCTGAATAAAATCCCGTTGTCCAGTTGTACCACAGTCTGTCTGTCCACTCAGCTACAGAAGGACGTCTTGGTTGCTTCCAGGTTTTGGCAATTACGAATCAAGCTGCTATAAACCTCCCTGTGCAAGTGTTTGTGTGGACGTAAGTTTTCAACTCATTTGCTTAAATATGGAAGAGCACAGTTACTGACAGGAGTATGTTTAATTTTGTAGGAAACTGCCAAACCATCTTTTAGAGTGGCTGTACCATTTTGCACCAGGAATGCATGAGAGTTCTTAGAGTTGCTTAACATCCTCACCGGCATTTGGTGGTGTCAGCATTTGGGATTTGGGGCATTCTCATCGATGTGTATTGTTACGTCATTGTTTAATTTGCAGTTCCCTGATGAAATGATGTTGAGTATGCTCATTTTTCATATGCTCATTTGCCATCTGCATGACAACTTTGGTGAACAGACTTGAGTGTCTCTTCAGATCTTTCCCTGTCTTAAAACTGGGTTGTTCTCTTCTTGTTGGGTTTTAAGAGTTGTTTGTCTATTTTGGATACTAGTTCTTTGTCAGATACGTGTTTTGCAAAGATTGTGCTTTGTGTTTTCATTCCCTTAACAGCGTATCTCACAGAGCACAAGTTTTCCAACTTGCCAGTTTTTTTCTTTCATGGATCTTGCTTTTGGTGTTTTATCTAAAAGGTTGTTGCCAGGGGTGCCTGGGTGGCTCAGTTGGTTAAGCATTTTACTCTGGCTCAGGTCATGATCTTGCAGTTCACAAGCTCGAGCCCCACACCGGGCTCTGTGCTGACAGCTTGGAGTCTAGAGCCTGCTTCAGATTCTGTGTTTCCCTCTCTCTCTGCCCTTCCCCTACTTGTGCTCTGTCTCTCTGGCTCTCTCAAAAAAGTAAACATTAAAAAAATAAAAACAAAAATAAAAAATATAAAAGGTCATTGCCAAACCCACAATCCACCTAGATTTTCTCCTGTGTTATCTTCTGGGTTATCTACATTCTACATGTAGGCCTGTGACCCATTTGTGGAAGGTACCAGGTCTGTGTCTAGACACATTGTTTTTGCATGTGGCTGTCCAGTTGTTCCAAGGGCCACATTCTGAAAAGACTGTTCTTTCTAAATGGAGTTGCCTTTGCTTCTGGTTTTTTTTTTTTGTTTGTTTGTTTTTTGTTTTGTTTTTTAAGGGGAAGAAATGATGGATCTTTCTGGCCCTCATGACTGGCTACCTGGTAGTACCAGTGAGATTGGGAATACAGGAGGAACAGGTTTGGAGGGAAGATAGCAAATTCATGGGGCGCCTGGGTGGCTCGGTCGGTTAAACGTCGACTTTGGCTCAGGTCACAATCTCGCAGTCCATGAGTTCGAGCCCTGCATCGGGCTCTGTGCTGACAGCTTAGAACGTGGAGCCTGCCTCAGATTCTGTGTCTCCCTCTCTCTCTGCCCCTCCCCCATTCATGCTCTGTCTCTCTCTGTCTCAAAAATAAATAAACGTTAAAAAAATTAAAAAAAAAAAGATAGCAAATTCAGTTTTGGATCTGTTGATTTGGAAATACGTATATTCGAGTATTATCAAAGAAGGAAAATCCTGTTTTTCATTTTAGGACTGTAAGAAAATAAAAGATCATTTAGTTCATTGCTATATGTATACATAAATGGAAACTAAGTCACATATTATCTAGGTTAGATGCAGTGTCAGTGCTAAAGCTGGCCTGACATGTCTTCAGGATTCTTCATGTTGCAGGGCGGGGAGGGCTGCTTGGAATCATGAAGAGCCCTTCTGAGAGCTTTTACTGATGCCCTTGATGACATTCAAGTCTGGCCCCAGCTTGTCAACTTTGCTACAGTCTATACACAGTTCCTGGCCTTTCCCTGCCAGTATAATCGTCTTTTGTCATATCAAATGCTGTTTGTTTGGGGCTTAGGAGATAATGACCTTACAACAGTTTTTGGGTAGGGAAAGTAATTTGCTCCTTTAACCCTCTTACAGTTTGGAAGGCAAGGTCAAGGAGACAATGCATAATGCCTTTTGGGACCATCTTAAAGAACAATTGTCAGCTACTCCCCCAGACTTCAGTTGTGCTCTTGAACTTCTGAAAGAAATTAAAGAGGTGAGTGACAGACTTTCCATTTGTAAATGTGAATGTCCTAGACATCTCCAAGGTCATTGGAATGTCAGTGGCTAGCAGATCCTAACTGAACACCGCCCATGAATCAGTCTAATCAGTAGATGGAAATCACACAGTTTCAACAAGGGAGTTTTTTATTTACTTATTTATTTTTTTGAGAGAGAGAGAGAGGGCACAAGTGAGCGAGAGGGAGAGAGAGAAGCGGGGCTCAACTGAAGTGGGACTTCTGTTCACCTGAAGCAGGGCTTGAACTCACAAACTGTAAGATCATGACCTGAGCTGAAGTCAGATGCTTAACTGACTGAGCCAACCAGGCACCCTCAACGAGGAAGTTTTAATATAAAAATTATTATGGGGCACCTGGGTGGCTCAGTTGCTTAAGCATCCAACTCTTGATCTCAACTCAGGTCTTGATCTCAGGGTTGTGAGTTCAAGCCCCGTGTTGGGCTCCACACTGGCATGAAGCCTACTTAAAAAAAAATTATTATAACATGGAATTGGAGAAACAAGATCTTTGAACTAGTGAGAAGCAAAGAAAACTAAAGTATACTAAGATATCAGATCTAAGGAGAATATATTATGCTCCTATGGCTGTGCCAGGGGAGGCTACCAGCCTGTGGGCTGCTGACCACTGGGCACTGCAGGACCTGGGTGCTGCAGCAGGAGCCTGGTCCTGGACAGGTAGACACTTGCTCTGCAGGAACTGAGCCCCGAGAAGCCACTCAGGCTGTGGGAGCCAGCTACTGGCAAAGCCACACACACACACACACACACACACACTGCATAATGCCAAGTGAGGATTCCAGAACCAGGAAGGGAAGCTCTCGCCTTTTGCAGTGTCTTTCTAGTATGTGGTAGGCACATCCTAAGGTGTCCCCCAGTGATCCACGCCTCTGTATAATCCCCTCTCCTTGAGTGGACAGATCTGTAGCTTGCCTGTAACCAGTAGAATATGCAAGGATGATGGGATGTCTGTCCTAGAAATGCATTTCACTACGAAAGACCCCATCTTAGCAGACTGGAGAAAGTCTCTTGCAGCCTCTAAGAAGCAAACAGGTGTGTTGTGAACTGCCCATGGAGAGGGTCTCATGGCAAGGAAATGCAGGTGGCCTCTAGGATCTAAGGACAACATCCATCTAACAGCCAGTAAGAAGCTGGGGCCCTCAAGTCTACAGGTGGAAGGAGACAAATTCTTCCGGCAATTGGAATGAGCCTGGTGACAGCTTCCTCTCCAGTGCAGCTTCCAAATGGTCATGTAGGCCAGACAACCCCTTGACCGCAGCCTTGTGAGACTCTGGATGAAGGACCCAGCTAAACTGTGCCTGGGCTCCTGATCCACAGAAATTGTGAGATAAGAAATGTATGTGCTGTTTTAAGCTTCTAAATTTATGCTAATTGGTTAAGCAGCGCAGAAAACTAATAGTGCCCTCTACAGATGAGGCTTAACATTGTGCCACCGGATTAGGAAAAATATTTAAGGGACTTACTCATTTTCTCAGAGCAGAGAAAAAAATGATGGACTTGGAACTGAGAGACAATAAATTGACAAACGTTACATTCCATTCCTGTGGCCGCTCAGCTTCTACATGCACCCTTCCACACACATTGCAATTTCTGAAAAGAACTCTGTTTCTACCTATTAAGATACAGCTGTCTTACAAGTTCTCGTTCTTTCCATAAAATGAGACTCACATTCCCAACAGTTACTGTAACCATTGCTATCTGTATTGCTCCTCAAATCCAGCCACAGTCCTTCTGAATATTCCGTTACCTAAAGTCCAAATTGTAAGGTTAACTTTCAGTAACCGATCTGTTAGATAATGGAAGGAGAGAGAAGAACATGGTTAGCATATACAAATAAACCCATACTTGTAACAGGCAAAGAGAAAATCTATAGTTTTTGTTTCTGTAGTTGGTCACAAGGCTATTGTTGACCTATGGCTTCCTGCTACTGTTGATTCCATATTTCTCTTGTCCACAGCCAGAGCCTCAGCGGTTGGGTTACTTTACATGCTAGAGTGACCCAAACCTTCATCGCCAAAGAGACTGAGTCCTTAAAGCAATTTACTGTTGTTTGTATGCTGTGGTTTTCTGTTAACCTTTATTATTAGGTGTGGAAGTACCAAGAGGAACCTCAGAGAATCTTCTTGCGCTCATTGTGTAGCACCAACCTGGTTTCCTCTCCACAGCCAGGTCATTTGCTCTAGCCAGTAGAAGAACTCCTTTTTTCAGCCTATTGGTTCAGTGGTCTGAGGAGCTCAGAATAACCAGGTGCAGCCACATCTTCTGATCGCTGGAACCAATGCCAACTGAGCATCAGCAGAGCCTAAAGTTAGCAGGATGGGAAACAAAAATTCTCCAAGTAGGTTATTAGGTACGATAGTAAGAGAAACCAGTCCTACCTCTACTCCCTGATTCCTAGGACCATGTTTTCTGGCTTTGGGAAACTATACCATATGATGGTCTTTGATTCAAAGACTATATTGCATCTTATCAGACAGAACCTCTTCCTTTCAGGGTTTTGTCCCTCAACTCATGCTGTGATCGAGTCAATAAGCCATTCCAGTTTTCAGTTAAGGCCTGTTGATTCAAGCGGGGAGGTGGGTATGAACCCAGTGCTGCACTTCCTTTGCTAGAAGATGCATCCTTGATCAGATGGGGCAGGACAGTGGATAAGACATTCTATTAGTACACAGATGTTGGTGCTGATAGAAGCATTCACACCCATATCCAGAATATGTGTCTGTTCCAGTGAGGATGAATCTGTCCTCTCCTCGGTGGAAGAGGTCCAGAGAAATCATCTGCCATCAGGTGAGGTGGTTGGTTGATCCTCACTGGGGAGTGGTGCCTTATTAGGCGCTTTGTATTTTTAAGGATTTTTAAAATTGTAAACATATGTAACAAAATTTTTACCATTTTAATTTTTTTTTCTTTTTTTTTTTAAGTAGGCTCCATGTCCAACCTGGGGCTTAAATTCATGACCCTGAGATCAAGAGTTGCATGTTTTATGGACTGAGCCAGCCAGGCATCCAGCTGTCTTAATTATTTCTAAGTGTCACAATTCAGTGGCATCACGTACATTCCCAATGTTGGGCGACCATCATCCCATCCATTTCCAGAACGTTCTTATCTTCCCAAGCAGAAACTGTACCCATTAATAGTAACTCTTCATTACCTCCTTCCTGCAGAGTCTGGTATCCTCTATTTTACTTTCTGTCTCTGTGTTGACTATGCTAGGTACCTCATATAAAGAGAATCGTATGATATTTGTCCGTTTGTATGTGGCAGATTTCGCTGTAGCGTAATATTTTCAAAGTTCATCCGTGTTGTAAGCAAGTGTCAAAGTTTCATTCCTTTTTATGGCCAAATAAAATTCCATTGTCTAGATACACTACATTTTGTTCATGCATTCATCTGTTGATGGACATTTGTGTTGTTTTCACATTTTTGCTATTGCGAGTTGTACTCATTTGAACATTCATAGACAAGTTTTTGTTTGAACACCTATATTCTGCTCTTTTGGGTACATACCCAGGGATGGCCTTGCTGAATCATCTGGTAACTCTGTTTGAGAAACCACTAAACTACTTTCAATGGTGGCTATACCATTTTACATTCCCACCAGCAAGGCATGAGAGTTTCAGTTTTTCCACATTTTCCCCAGCTCTTCATTTCTTTTGTCATTATAGACATGTCTTGGTGGACATGAAGTAGGATCTCACTGGGGTTTTGATCTGTACTTCCCTGGTGGCTAGTGGTGTTAAGCATCTTTTCCTGTGCTTGTTGCCCATGTTCTGTGTCATCTTTGGAGAAATGTTGATTCAAGTCCTTTGTCCATTTTTAAATTGGGTGGGTTGTTTGTTGTTGTTATAAGAGGTCTTTACATATTCTGGATAGTAGCCCCTTGTTAGGTAAATCTTTTGCAAATACAGTCTCCCATTCTGTGGGTAGTTTTTTCACTTTCTTGATAATGTCCTTTGCACAGAAGTTTTAATTTTGGTGAAGTCCAATTTATCTGGCTTGTTCCTTTTGCCTTTGGTGTCATATCTTGCCAAATCCAGGATTATGAAGATTTATCCCTTTATTTCCTTCTAAGAATTTTAGGATTTTAGCTCTTCTGTTTATGTCTTTGATCCATTTTGAGTTGTTTTTATAAGATGTGAGGTAAGGGTCCAACTTCATTATTTTATGTGTAGCTTGCCAGTTTCCCCAGCACGATTTGTTGAAAAGACTGTCCTTTTCCTAGTGAATGGTCTTGGCATTGTTTTAAATTTTTTTTTTTCAACGTTTTATTTATTTTTGGGACAGAGAGAGACAGAGCACGAACGGGGGAGGGGCAGAGAGAGAGGGAGACACAGAATCCGAAGCAGGCTCCAGGCTCTGAGCCATCAGCCCAAAGCCCGACGCGGGGCTCGAACTCACGGACCGCGAGATCGTGACCTGGCTGAAGTCGGACGCTCAACCGACTGCGCCACCCAGGCGCCCCGGCATTGTTTTAAAAAATCATTTGGCCACATATTCAGGTTTTATTTCTGGACTCTGTTCTATTATTTTGCTCCATAAATCTGTCCTATCCCAGTATATGCTTGGTCTCCTATGGGCCATTTCATCTGATGATCGATTGCTGTGGTGCAGGCCTAATCATATGGTTAGGTAGGTCAGACAACACATGGTTCTTCCTGGGAAGCACAGGCCACCTGGCCACCGAGTGTCTTATGGTGAGGTGTTTACTTCTGCAAAAGCCCAGAGGCAAGTCAAAAACTGTTTCTCAAAAGGCAAATAGTGATTTGCAGAGAGGGCATAGACTCGCTCTAAAACTCTAGAGGTCTGTGCTGCGATGCTCTTACTGGTGCCTGCCAGAGGCTGTGTAACAGCATCCTTACCTGCCATGGACACTTTAAGTATCACTGAACCTGTAGGATCATGTGGCCCAAATGGTACTGCAGCTTGTATGACAGCCTGGACTTGGCTGCTGTAGGGACTACTCTCACTCTGGTTCCCGCTTGAAATTGGAAACCTTATGAGTGACCTTAGATGAGTGTTGCAGGAGCAAATTCACTTGTGGTATATGTTGCCTCGAAAACGTAGAAAGGCCTGCAAGTGTTATGCCTCTTTTTTCATGGTGGGTGGTTTGAGGTACCACGACTTGTCCTTCACCTTGGAGGGGTTAGCTAGACAATGTGCAGACCACCGAAGCTCTAGCAACTTTGCTAGGGTGGCAGGCTGCTGACATTTTCTGGGGATTATCTGCCATCCTGTAGTTTGCACGTCTTCCTGAGGCATCTAAAGTCCTTGCTGCTTCCTGCGCCACAGATCCAACAGGTCTGTGGCCTTTTGAGTTCACACGTCACCTGTGCTACCAGTTTGGTATCTGTTAGGGTCCAATCAGAAGAAAGGACCCAGAAAGTAATGTGAACCGAGAGAAACCACAGTACCGCAGGAACATGCTGTGGAGGCGCCCGCCAGAGCCAAGAAGGCAGGCCTCTTCCTCCTTTGGGCTCTCTCTGGCTCCCTCTGCAAACAAGACTTACCATTAGGCTAGCCGGCCGGCAAAGTAAAAATACTTCAAGGGCCTGGCTCTGTTTTCCCAAAGTAGGCCCTGGAGGGTACACTTGGCACTGAGAACCTCCAGCCGGTAACTGGCATAGTTTACCATTTACGTGTTTTTTGGGTTTTTTTAGTGTTTACTTTTGAGAAAGAGTGTGCGCGGGGGCGGGGCAGAGAGAGGGGGACAGAAGATCAGAAGCAGACTCCACACGGACAGCAGAGAGCCCCAGGTGGGGCTCGAACTCACGAACTGTGAGATCATGACTTGAGGCAACGTCGGCCGCTCAACCAACTGAGCCACCCAGGTGCCCTGACCATTTGGATAGTGTGGACAGACTTGTATTTAAGACGAGTCCGAACAGGTGGGAAACGTGGTACCACACAGTACTCCTCTCAGTTACACAGGTATGCGTTGAACCTCACCCTCACCCCCACCATGTTCTCTGTGTTACAGAGGTACAGGGATGAACAGAGTCTCTTTTCACAGGGAACTTACATTTTGGAGTTAATAGGCTATTTCCAGTGCCCCTTAACTGTTCCTTGGCCTATTTCTTCCTTGCCCTTTGAAGTAAAATAATCTAAAAAATGTCTGCTTTTTATTTTTTATTTTAATACGAAATTTATTGTCAAATTGGTTTCCATACAACACCCAGTGCTCATCCCAACAGATGCCCTCCTCAATGCCCATCACCCACTTTCCCCTCCCTCCCACCCCCCATCAACCCTCAGTTTATTCTCAGTTTTCAAGAGTCTCTTATGATTTGCCCCCTTCCTTCTCTATAACTTTTTTTCCCCCTTCCCCTCCCCCATGGTCTTCTGTTAAGTTTCTCAGGATCCACATAAGAGTGAAAACATATGGTATCTGTCTTTCTCTGTATGACTTATTTCACTTAGCATAACACTCTCCAGTTCCATCCACGTTGCTACAAAAGGCCAGATTTCATTCTTTCTCATTGCCAAGTAGTATGCCATTGTATATATAAACCACATCTTCTTTATCCATTCGTCAGTTGATGGACATTTAGGCTCTTTCCATAATTTGGCTATTGTTGAAAGTGCTGCTATAAACATTGGGGTACAAGTGCCCCTACGCATCAGCACTCCTGTATCCCTTGGGTAAATACCTAGCAGTGCTGTTGCCGGGTCATAGGGTAGATCTATTTTTAATTTTTTTGAGGAACCTCCACCCTGTTTTCCAGAGCGGCTGCGCCTGTTTGCGTTCCCACCAACAGTGCAAGAGGGTTCCTGTTTCTCCACATTCTTGCCAGCATCTATAGTCTCCTGATTTGTTCATTTTAGGAGTGTCTGCATTTTAAAATTAAGAGTACCTCATCACTGTGTGATGTGTGTATTTTATATTTGTTGTTCTTTGTGTTTCTTTTTACCACACTCCTTGATTTTACTGGTCTCTTTATCTCATTCTGCCTAGAAAACGATGCACTGTTGCTATATCGATCCCCTAAAGCCTTGAACTCTTTTTTTTTTTTTTAAAGTCTCTGAAGACTATTTCTTTTTTTTTTTTT
>NW_024412394.1:2053518-2077943 GCF_014898765.1 Herpailurus yagouaroundi | reverse complement strand
CCACCCAGGCGCCCCATAAAGCCTTGAACTCTTATCGGCCTCTCAACAAAGATAAATAATGTTCTCTAGGAAATTTAGGGACCCCACTTCTTGGTCCCCAAAAGACAGGCTGACGTCCTTGACTGAAGGGGTTGTCCATTAGGGAAGGTTCGGGGCTTTGCACAGAAAGTGACTCCCTTTGATTTCTTTCCTGGGCAGATCTTGCTCTCACTGCTGTTACCACGCCAGAACCGCCTAAGAAGTGACATTGAAGAAGCACTGGACATGGAGCTCCTCAAGCAGAAGGCAGAACATGGAGCTCTGGATGTCCCGCATCTCTCTAAGTATATTCTCGACACGATGACTTTGCTGTGTGCGCCAGTTCGAGATGAAGCAGTGCAGAAACTAGAGAACATTACAGACCCTGTTTGGTTACTGAGGTGTGAAACTTGACTGCCGTCCCTTGAAACCTGCCTCAGTCCCTGGGCCAGGAAAGTGGGGTCAGACACTAGATTATAGCCCCTGTCTTGGCTGGCTCTTCCCTACTGAAGACCAGACTAATTCGTCTCTTTTCTCTTTGCTCGCCTATTAGCTATTTCCCCGCCCCAAATGGCCTTAGGTTGGTTGGGCCTCCCATATAACATCCTATCATGAAACATTATATAGAGTATGTGTTGAAACATCTTTTCCTCAGGCTTTCACAGTGTGAGGGGACAGGGATGGGAGGTTATTCCTGTATAATAGCTAAAGAAAGCAAGACCCAGACAGTTGAAAAAAAAAAAAAGAGAGAGAGAGAGAGAGAGAGAGGAGTGATTGGCCTAGAAATAGCATCACCTATAATCCCATTTCCCAGAAAGATTCATTAGCATGCTGGTATATTCCCCTTTGCTGAATCTACCTTTTATTTATTATTATTTTTTAAATTTATTTTGAGAGAGATAGAGACAGCACAAGTGGGGGGGGGGGGGGGGGAGGAGAGAGAGAGAGAGAGAGAGAGAGAGAGAGAGAGAGAGAGAATCCCAAGCAGGCTCTGCACTGCCAGCACAGAGCCTGATGCAAGGGCTCGAACCCATGAAGCCATGAGATCATTACCTGAGCCAAAGTCAGATGCTTAACCAACTGAGCCACCCAGGCGTCCCTGACTCTACCTTTTAAAACAGACAACAGAATGATCATGTGGAGAGAGAGCTAGCCTGGAGGCTTCAAGGTCCAGAGACTTACCAGTTCCTCACTCCGCCATTCACTTACTCTGGGCCTTGGGTCGTGAGTCCCCTCATCACAATGTTATCTTCTGTAAACTTAGGAGGTGGGACTAAGTTAGTTTTAGAGCTTCTAACTCTGGAATACAGTGATTTAATGACACTTTCTGTAGGTTCCCCTCTCACTAGATTTCTTTTCGGAGTATATTTTATTTTCTATGTCAGGGGGATCTTCCAGGTCCTGGGCCTGATGAAAATGGACATGGTGAACTACACTATCCAGAGCCTTCAACCCCACCTGCAGGAACATTCCATCCAGCATGAACGGGCTACGTTCCAGGAACTCCTCAATAAGCAGCCAAGTATGTAAATAACTCGAGGGCAGGAGTGGAAAGATAAGATCTTGGGTCTGACTGCTATGATGTTAGAGAGTATTTTGCCTCTTGGGAGCAGAAAATTTCTTCCTCAGGTAGCGGGAGGGAGAAGGAAGAGTTGTCTGAGACAGACACCCTCCACCCCTGCTGCCACCGAAGCTCTGATTTGTTGACCAGGAGCATATCTTGAAGAGAACCTTAGTCTTGGAGCTTTAGGGATGCGGATGCTGAACACATTTCCCCACTTCCCCACTCTCTTCCTATCACAGGCCTCCTCAGTCACACCACCAAATGGCTGACCCAAGCAGCGGCGGACCTCACCACACCACTTCCGACTTGCCCTGACACTTCTGACTCCGCCAGTGTGGCCAGCTCCTCTCCGAGCGAGGCAGCCATCAGCCCTGAGCCCCTCAGCCCTACAATGGTGCTGTCCCAGGGTTTCCTGAACCTCCTTCTCTGGGACCCTGAAGATGAAGATTTCCCTGAGGTGGGTCTGTGGAGGGCATCGCTGTGTTTTGTGTTCAGGAGCCTCATCTCCTGACAGCCTGTTCTCCCTGCTCCCCCAGACCCTGCTGACGGATAGAACACAGCTGCAGGAGCTCGAGTCCCAGCTGAGCCAGCTAACCATCCTGGCCTCAGTTCTGCTGGTAGCCAGTAGTTTCTCTGGCAGCGTGTTGTTTGGCTCACCCCAGTTTGTGGATAAGCTGAAGCGTGTAACCAAAGACGTGATGGAGGAGTTTAAGTCCAGGTGAACTGCACAGATTTTTTTTAGGGTAGATGGTAATTGTGGTACCAGAACATGGACAGGTCGTGAATGATGCTTACAGTTCTACCACAGACCACAAAGATTGGGACCATCCACAAAGACTGTTGATGTCTTTCCATAATGGTCTTGAGACTTGTGACAGAGAAAAAGAAAGCTTTCTTCCAAAAAGGGTAGTGTGGAGGATAGTTTACTACATAATGATTCATTATCTTGTTTGCTACAAAGCAGTCATTGTCTCGCTGAGTGGATGCCAGTGAGCTGGGCTTAGGTATATCCAGGAGTGTTGATTGAACATCCACTGTGTGCAGGAGTCACACCAGACGACAAAAAGGAATCAGAAGGCCAGGTCTGTCACTGTAATTGGTGATAGTAGGACATGTGACCACAGAAAATGTCCAAGAAAGGGTTAAAATTGTATATACCCATACATAAATAAACTCCATAGGGCTAAAGAATTCTGAGTGGATACCAAACTCACGTCCAGAGTTGACTTTATAGTTTATCTTGTTTCCTAAGAAGCAGAACATGGTATCAGAGAGAATAGTTGGCATCTGGAGCATAGTAGTGAAGATGCTGAGCCTACCCACTGGGCCCTGCTGCTACCAGGGACTGGGGTGAGGGCAGGAGGATATCTGGGGGTCTCCCTCCAGTGGGCCCAGCTCCTGGTGTGGGGCTTCCCTGGCTCTGGGCCTATGCCAGGGCCATCTGCTGGGTACCAGCTTACTCTCCTTCATGGTGTAGGCCTGAGGAGGCTATGCAGACCGTGAGTGAACAGGTGTCTCAGGAAATCCATCAAAGCCTCAAGAACATGGGCCTTGCTGCTCTGAGCAGTGAAAACACAGCGTCTCTGATAGGACAGCTCCAGAACATTGCCAAGAAGGAGAACTGTGTCCGCAGTGTCATTGGTAAGTATGCCTGTGGGGATGGTGAGAATGTTCTGGTGAGAGGTAGATCCCATCCCTGGAAGTCAGTTACTAAACCATTTAACAATAAAAAGCATGACCACTGGGCGAGTCACTGTTTAGGCTTTAGTTTTTTCAAAATGCTGGGTTGAGAATATATTCCTTTTAGTTTAAAGACTGATTCTTGTTCTAAGGAAGATTTGCATCCAGGAATTCATGACTTCTGAGTATGGCATGCTGCCCAACCAACCTGGTTAGGTCATCCCTGGCCTTCTGGGTCGTTTCCTGACTGTAGTCCAAGACATGTGACATCTACCCCCCACGTCCCAGCAATAACAAATTGATGCTGAATTAGCCAGAGGACATTTTCCCATAGCAAGGACTTATCCCTGTTGGAATGGAGGGCATGAACTTGACCTTGTTCTTAACCTCAGCCATCCGAAGGATTGGTCTAAGATCCTCGTGATAAATACTCACTAGGATCTACTGATAGATGCTTAGGTAATCTTTTGAATAGTCTAAAATTTACTAGCCCACTAGTTTGTGATATTTGCTATGTCCTTGGGAGCCACATAGCAGCCCCCTTCCCAAACAAAACAAATTTCCTTATCTCTGGGTGAGTGGGTCGACTAGTAAATATCTCAGTTAACTCGGAGCTTGAGTGAGTAGAGTTGCAGGGGTAATGTTGCCCCCTGAAAGTTGTTTGCCTTTTCCCTACTCACTGTCGTCTCCTGCTCACAGATCAGCGGATCCATTTGTTTCTCAAATGCTGTTTGGTCCTTGGTGTTCAGCGATCTCTGTTAGATCTCCCTGGAGGCCTTACCGTCATTGAAGCAGAGCTGGCAGAATTGGGCCAAAAGTTTGTCAGCCTAACGCACCACAATCAGAAGGTGTTTGGCCCGTACTACACGGAGATCCTAAAAACCCTCATCCCTCCCGCTCAGGCACTGGAAACAGAAGTGGAGTCTCTCTGATAGCACCAGCTCAAAGCCCTGGCGCCTTGGACCCAGGAGAGCTCCTTATCACTCTCCTGGGGTGACATCACCACTGACCATCAGAGCAGGAAGCCCTCCTCCCCTCCTGCAGCCAGTACACCCAGGGCTGTAGTGTTCAGCATGTAAACACCAGCTGGCCCAAACTCATTCATTAATAAACTTCTGAACCACAAGCAAACCTCCGCTCTCCTGTGCTTCAGCTGTGGCTGAGCCCTGTGCTCTGGGCCCCCAACTAGCCGAGACGCCAAAAGACCCCCAGCTTTTCCTCTGGCCGGGGGCTCCCTTCAGCATGCAGAGCTGAGAAGCCAAGACACTCGGGTGCTAGCATTATTTCTCTAAGGGTAAAGCATTTCTCTGAGGGCTCTGAGAATCTGTAGGATTATCCAAAATGTGACTATAACGGCTTCTCTGGAAGTCAGAAATTTTTGTCCAATTCAGCTCAGGATTGGGTGCGGTTGAAATAGGTTACTAGAAACCTCATTTCTAGTACCAAATTCCCCTGAAAATTTCAAATGATGCAACAAGAAATCAAGAAATAGTAAGAGTCTATTGCAGGTCTGCAGCAGGGTGAAACTGAGGCTGCATGGAGATGATACTGGCTGCTAGCAAGCATTCTGTTGAGGCAGGTTTCAGAGTTCGTGGGATTTCTCTCTCTGGAATATCTAGAGTTTATTGTTGATCCTGTTCTCCAGCTGCGTGAATTTCCTGTTCCCTCATCTCTAAGCTTAGACACCCCATTCTTACGGAGGTGACATGGGCATTTAGAGGTGGTGCAGCCTCCATTCTTCCTACTTCCTGTCTGGGACTGTAATGGGCAGGTGCGTTGTGAGCTCCTGTTGGCATCACCAATGAGGGAGGTTCTGGGAAGGGCCTGGGCTTGTCCCCTGGCATCATAGAGCACCACCATTCTCAGGCTGGCTGCACCAGAGCAGTCCTAACCTAGTAGAGCGAAATGAGGAAAATGTTCCATTTAGATTGGCCCTTTTCAAATAATGGAGAAGAGGGGCACCTAGGTGGCTCAGTCAGTAGAGTGTCCGACTTTGGCTCAGGTCATGATCTCAGGGTCCGTGAGTTCGAGCCCCGCGTCAGGCTCTGTGCTGACAGCTCGGAGCCTGGAGCCTGTTTCAGATTCTGTGTCTCCTTCTCTCTCTCCTGTTTGTGCTCTGTCTTTCTCTGCCTTTCAAAAATGAATACATGTTAAAAATATATATAAAGTAAAATAAAATAAAATAATGGAGAAGAGAAAATGAAAATTCACTTATGTGCTCTCCAGGTAATGTGAAGAGAAACAAAGGGTGAGAACGTTTCAGGAATGGAGTGAGCTGCTGACAACACATGGAATCTAGGACCAACAACAGAAGGGGGATTTGCGCTCCGTTAACCCAGGGCTTCTTCCTCATTGACTTCCTTTTTAGAGGGAGAGCCTAGATGGGTGACACAGCTGGGGCAACAGTGCAGCCGTGACCAGAAGCGCTGGAGGGCCTGGATAGACATCCTCAGGATGGGGAAGCCCCGCAAAAGGGTATGTTTAATAAACAGTGAAACTTGCCTAGATGAATTTCTCTGATTTGCAAGGATTAATTTGAATTTCTTAAAAATCCACATTTTGGAAGCCTCATTATCTTAGAGGCAGAAGTGTTCTGAAGGGACACCCGTGAGAAGGTCTGGTCGGTGGATGCAGACACTAAGCCGACAATAGAACCTTGCTTTATACTTCATAATTAAAATCTGGAATGATCGATTTCTTATTAATTTTGAGTTGATTTTCCTGTGCTTCCACATAGAGGAGAAAGGGCTCCTGCCAATGGTTTCAGGGCTAAATACTCAATGTTGTGGAAAAATACACAAAATTTACCATTAGTGCATTTAGTACATTCGCAGTATTGTATAACTATCACCACTATCTAATTTCAGAGCATTTTCATCATCTCAGAAGGAAATCACACTCAAGAAGCTTGCTCTTTTGTTTGTTTGTTTAATATTTTATTTTTGGGGCGCCTGGGTGGCTCATTCGGTTAAGTGTCCAACTTCGGCTCAGGTCATGATCTCACGGTTCGTGGGTTCGAGCCCTGCGTCGGGCTCTGTGCTGACGGCTCAGAGCCTGGAGCCTGCTTCGGATTCTGTGTCTCCCTCTCTCTCTGTCCCTCCCCCCACTTGCAATCTCTTTCTCTCAAAAATAAATAAACATTAAAAAAATTAAAAAAAGATTTTATTTTTAAGTAATTTCTCCACCCAACATGGGGCTCAAACTCACAACCCAGAGATCAAGAGTTGCATGCTCCATGGACTGAGCCAGCCAGGCACCCGGAGTTCGCACTGTCTCTTCTCGCCTCCCCCTAGCCACTGGCATCCACTATTCTGCTTGTTTCAATGAATTTTTTGCCTCTAGATAAATGGAATCAGAATATGAGGTCTTTTGTGACTGGCTTCTTTCACTTAATAGAAGGTTTAAATTGTATCATGTCGTGGCAGGTATCAGCACTTCATTCCTTTTTATGACTAATATTCCGTGATATGGATATACTACAATTTATTTATCCACTCATCACTTGATGGACATTTGGTTGGTTTTCACCTTTTGGCTTTTGTGAATAGAGCTCCTGTGAATATTTGTGTTTGGTGTAAGTTTTTGTTGGAACACTTCTTTCTTTCTTTCTTTCTTTTTTTTTTTTTTTTGTTTATTTTTGAAGGAGAGGGAGAGACAGACACAGAGACAGAGACAGAGACAGAGACAGAGACACAGCATGAATGGGGAGAGGGGCAGAGAGAAAGGGAGACACAGAATTTGAAGCAGGCTCTAGGCTCTGAGCTGTCAGCGCAGAGCCCAACGTGGGGCTCAAACTCACAAACCGCGAGATCATCACCTGAGCCGAAGTCAGATGCTTAACCAACTGAGCCACCAGGCTCCCCTGGAACACTTATTTTCAATGCTTTAGAGTATATTATATCCAGAAGTGGAATTGGTGGGTCAGGCAGTAATTCCGTGTTTATTGAGAAACTACTAAAATGTTTTCTACAGTAGTTTCTGCATCATGTTTACCTTCCCACCAGCAGTGTGTGAGGGTTTAGTGTCTCCACATTTCCACTAACAGTGATTTTTTTCTTTTAATTACAGAAATCTTGGTGGGTGTGAAGTGAAATCTTACTGTGTTTTGATTCACATTTCCCTGATAACTAGTGATGTTGAGCATCTTTTTCATGTGTTTCTTGGGCACTTATAGATCTTCTCTGGGGAAGTGTTTATTTTAGTCCTTTGCCCATTTGTGAATTAGGTTGTTTGCTGTTGAGTATAAGAGTTCTTACATATTTTGGATACTAGATCAAATCAGATCTGATGTGTCAGATATGACTTGAAAATATCTTTTACCATTCTGTGGGTTGTCTTTTCACTTTCTTGATAATGTCCTTTGATGCACAAAAGTTTTAATTTTGATGAAGTGTAATTTATCAGGCTTTCTTTTTATGGATTGTGCTTTGGCCGTTAAATCTAGGAACTCTTTGCTTAGCCCTAGATCCCAAAGATTTTCTCCTGTGTTTTTTGCTAAAAGTTTTGTGTTTTACATTTAAGTCTATGACCCATTTAGAGTTAATTTTGTATAAGCTGTGAGACTTAGGTTGAGGAACTTTGTTTTTCTTGCCTATGGATGTCCAGTTGCTCCAGTATCATTTGTTGAAAAGGCTGTCTTTCCTCTGGTGAACTGTTTTTGCACCTAATAAATTGGGCATATTTGTCTGTGTCTCTTTCTGGGTTTCTATTCTATTCCACTGATCTATGTGTCTGTCTCTCTTCCATACAACACAGTATCGATTACTCTAGCTATATAAATAAGTCTTGAAATTGGGTAGACTGATTCTTCCCACTTTATTCTTCTTTTTCGAAGTTAAAAAATTTTTTTAATGATTTTATTTTTGGGGGGAGACAGAGAGAGAGGGAGACATAGAATCTGAAGCAGACTCTAGGCTGTCCACACACAGCCTGATGCAAGGCTCGAACCCATGAACATAAGATCATAACCTGAGCCAAAGTCAGACGCTTAACCAACTGAGCCACCCAGGGGCCCCTCAAAGGTTTTTTTTTTGTTTTGTTTTGTTTTTTTTTTTTAAAGATATTCTAGTTTCTTTGCATTTTTGTAGACTAATCTTGTCTGTATCTACAAAAAAAAAACTTGCTGGAATTTTGATAGATATTATGTTTAAACCTGTGTATCAATTTTGGGAGGATTGATACCTTTACTAAGTTGAATGTTCCAGTCCATGAATATGGTATATCCCTCCAGTTATTCTTTCATCAGGACTGTGTAGTTGTCTTTGTTTTTTTTTTAAGTTTCATTTTTTAGTAATATCTATACCCAACCTAGGCCTCGAATTCCCAACCCTGAGATCAAGAGTCACGCTCTTCTGACTGAGCCATCCAGGTGCCCTAGGACTGTGTAGTTTTTATACAAGTCCTGAACATGTTAGATTTACACCTAAGAATTTTTTTTTGAGTGATTTAACCGGTGTTTTACTTTTAATTGTGTCCACATGTGCATTTCTAGAAATAGAATTAACTTTTGCACATTTATTTTGTATCCTATGATCTTGCTAAACTCACTTATTTTCTTGTAGATTCCTTGGAATTTTCTACAAGGATAATCATGTATTCTGCAAATAGGGCCAGTTTTATTTCTTTTCTAATATAAATGCCTATTATTTCCTTTACTTGCCTTATTGCACTGGTTTGAACTCCTAGAATTTTAAGACTGGTAATAGTGAAATCCTTTCCTTGTTCCTAGTTTTAAGGGGAAAACATTCAGTTTTTCACTATTAAATATAATGTTGGTTGTAGGTTTTTGTAAATGTTCTTAATCAAGTTGAAGAAGTCCCTGTCTGTTTTAAGTACCACAAATTTAGTGCCTTGAGACAAGCCAAATTTATTATCTACAGTTCTGGATGTAAGAAGTCCACAGTGGGTCTTATGGGCTAAAATTAAGGTGTAGGCAGAGCTGCATGAGGCCCTAGGGACGAATTAGTTTCCTATGACTGCTATAAAAAATTACCACAAACTGAGTGGCTTAACAAAACCAGAAATGTACTCTCTCAGTTCTGAAAGTCAGAAATCAGTCAGTTTGGGCTGAAATCAAAGAGTGGTCAAGGCTGTACTCCTTCTGGAGACTCTAGGGAGAATCTGTTCCTTGCCTCTTCCAGCATCTAGTGGCTGCTGGCATTCCTTGACTTGTGGCTGCATTACTCAAATCTCTGCCTCCCTGGTCACATGGAGGTTACATGGTCCTCTTCTGTGTGTATCTAAGCTCCCTTTTCCTCTCTCTCTCTCTTTTTTTTAGTTTATTTTTTAACAGTTTAGTTTATTTTTTAATTTTATTTTTCATTTTTTAAAATTTACATCCAAATTAGTTAGCATCTAGTGCAACACTGATTTCAGGAGTAGATTCCTTAGTGCCCCTTACCCACTTAGCCCATGCCCCCTGCCACAACCCCTCCAGTAACCCTCAGTTTGTTCTCCATATTTATGAGTCTCTTCTGTTTTGTCCCCCTCCCTGTTTTTATATTATTTTTGTTTCCCTTCCCTTATGTTCATCTGTTTTGTCTCTTAAAGTCCTCATATGAGTGAAGTCATATGATTTTTGTCTTTCTCTGACTAATTTCACTTAGCAAAATACCCTCCAGTTCCATCCACGTCATTGCAAATGGCAAGATTTCATTCTTTTTGATTGCTGAGTAATAATCCATTGTGTGTATATATGTATATATATACGTATACATATATACACACCACATCTTCTTTATCCATTCATCCATCAATGGACACTTGGGCTCTTTCCATACTTTGGCTATTGTTGCTAGTGCTGCTATAAACATGGGGGTGCATGTGTCCCTTCGAAACAGCACACCTGTATCCTGTGGATAAAAATACCTAGTAGTGCAATTGCTGGGTCGTAGGGTAGTTCTATTTTTAGTTTTTTGAGGAACCTCCATACTGTTTTCCAGAGTGGCTGCACCAGCTTGCATTCCCACCTCTTCCTCTCTTTTACAAGGATACTTGTGATTGGATTTAGGGCCCATAGTCCAGGGTAATCTCCCCATCTCAAGATTCTTGGTTTAATCAGATGTGTGAATTATCTTTTGCCATGCAAGGTAACATATTCACAGGTTATGTGGATTAAGATGTGGACATCTTTAGGGAACTATTGTTCACCCTCTATTTCCATTTTTTTCTGAGAGTTTTTAAACATGAATGGGATTTGAATTTTGTCAGTTTTTTTTTCCTGCATCAATAGATACTATGGGATTTCTTTCTTTCGATTGTTAATATATTGGATTACATCGACTGATCTTCAAATATTGACCAGCCTCCTGTCCTTGGAATTAATTTCAGTTGGTCATGGTGTATAATTCTTTTTCTACATATCTGAATTGTATTTGCTAATATTTTGTTACTGATTTTTTTGTGCCTATATTCATGAGGGGTATTAGTTCATAGTGGTTTTTTTTGTTTTTGTTTTTGTTTTTGTCTTCTTGTACTTTGGTTTTGGAATCAGAGTAATACTAGTTCATAGAATGAATTAGGAAGTGTTCCTCCTCTTCTGTTTTCTGGAACAAATTGTGTAGTACTGGTGTTAATTCCTCTTTAAACGTTTGGTAGAATTCTCCAGTGAATTCATCTAGTCTTGGAGACTTTTTTAAATTATGGATTCAATATTTATAATGCTATTTGAATTATCTGTTTCACCCTGGGTGAGTTGTGAGTGTTTTTTGAGTAATAGGTCTATTTTGTCTAAGTTGCCAAAGTTATATTATATGTGTAGGGTTGTGCATAGTATTCTTTTTTTATCCTTTTGATGTCGACAGGGTCTGTATTGATAGCCATTGTTTCATTCCTGATATTGGTAATCTCGGTCTTCCTTTTTTGTCAGTTTGGCTACAGGTTTGTCAATTTTATTGGTTATTTCATAAAACAAGCTCTGTTTCATTGATACTTTCCCAATTTCTGCATTCATTTTCATTGATTTCTGTTTTTATCTTTATTCTTTCTTTCCTTCTCCTTGCTTTGGCTTTATTTTGCTCTTCTTTTTTGAGGCTCTTGAAGGTAGTTAGAATATTGATTTAAGACTTTTCCTCTTTTCCAATACATGCATTTGGTGCTGTGAATTTTCCTCTTGGCACTACTTTACCTTGTCCTACAAATTTTGAAATGATGTATTTTAATTCTCATTCAGTTTAGTGTGTATTTTGATTTGCCTTGAGACTTTCTCTTTGACTCATGGGTTACTTAGAAGTGTATTTATTCCAAGTGTTTAGAGGATTTCCTGTTATCTTCATGTTACTGATTTTTACTTTGATTCTGTTGTGATTCAAGAACACACTGTATATGATTTTAATTCTTTCAAGTTTGTTGAGGTTTGTTTTATGGCCCAGGATTGGTTTATCTTGGTATATGTTCCATGTGCACTTGAAAAGAATATGTATTCTGTTGTTGTTGGCCAGATTGTTCTATAAATGTCAATGAGATCCTGTTGGTTGATGGTGGTGTTGAGTTCTAATCTATCCTTAATGATTTTCTCTCTATTCATTCTATAAGTTGATAGTCTCCAATTGAATTAAAGTCTCCAACTATATTTATTATATTAGGCTTCTCAGGCTGCCATACAAAACACCACAGACTGGGTGGTTTAAACAGCAAAAATTCATTTCTCACATATTTGGAGGCTGGAAAGTCCCATATCAAGGACCAACAGGGTCAGTTTCTGGTGAGGACTCTCTTTCTGGCTTATAGATGGCTGCCTTCTTGCTATGTATACCTCACATGGCCTTTCCTCTGCACCTGTGTCTGGAGAGATCTCTCCTTCCCTCCCTCTGCTTATAAGGCTAGCAATCCAATTGATTTAGGACCTCAGCCTTATAAGCTCATTTAACTTTAATCACCTCCTAAAAGCCCTGTCTCCAAATACAGTCACACTGGGGTGTTAGGGCTTCAACATAGGAATTTGGGAGGGACACACTTCATAGCATTTGTGGATTTGTCTCTTTCCCTTTTCAATTCAGTCAGTTTTTGCTGCACATATTTTGCAATTCTGCTGTTTGGCATATACACATTGATTGGTGTGTCTTTTTGGTGCACTGACCCTTTATTATTATATAATGCCCCCTCTTTCTTGTAATTGTCTTTGCTCTGAAGTCTACTTTATGAGATACTAATGTAGCCACTCCTGCTTTCCTTTGATTGATGTTTACACTGTATATCTTTTCCTATCCTTTTGCGCTCAGTCTGTTTATATTATTTGGGGTGTGTTTCCTTGACAGCGTATAGTTCATGTTTTTAATCTGCTCTGCCAATCTCTTTTAGTTGGTGTTTTTAGACCATTTAATTTAGTGTAATTATGACATGTTAGTGCTTAAGTGTGCCATATTTTGTTTTCTAGTTATTCTGTTTTCATCTTCTTTTTTCTGTCTCCCTTTGAGTTACTTGAAAAAAAATGTTACACTCCATTTTGATTTTATCCATAGTGTTTTTGAGTTTATCTCTTTG
This sequence comes from Herpailurus yagouaroundi, assembly GCF_014898765.1. NCBI lineage: Eukaryota > Metazoa > Chordata > Mammalia > Carnivora > Felidae > Herpailurus > Herpailurus yagouaroundi. Next base: position 2,065,201 of record NW_024412394.1, on the reverse strand, counting down.
CATAACTTTTTTAGTGTCTTCCCTAGGAATTATATGTATGCATAACTTGCCAGTCTACTGGTGATGTCATCTACCAGTTCGAACAAAGAATAGAAACCTTACCTCCATTTTCATCTATTTACCCTCCCCATTTAAATGATAATTGTTTTGGAGCACCTGGGTGGCTCAGTTGGTTGAGCAGATGACTCGATTTTGGCTTGTCATGATCTCAGGGTCGTGGGACTGAGCCCTGCATCAGGCTCTGCACTGGGCATGGAGCCTGCTTAAGATCCTCTCTCCCTCCCTCTCTCCCTCCCTCTCTCTCTCCCTCCCTCTCTCTCCCTGTCTCTCTCATTCTCTCTCTCTCTCCACCCCCCCCCCATTCCCTCTGCCCCTTCCCCTTAAAAAGAAAAAGATAATTGTTTCAAACATTCCCTTTACAAATATTTAGAAACACATTAGACTGTGTTATGATTTTTGCCTCAACTATCAAACACATTAGAAAGCTGAAGGGGAGAAGGAAAGTCTATGGAGTTTACCCATATTTTTGTTCAATGTTTGTTCATCCTTTCTGGTGTTCCAAGGCTCCTTCTTATATTATCTCCCCTCTGTTTAGACAACCATTTTATCACTCTTTGAGGATAGGTCTGCAGCTGAGTCCCTTCTTTTCCTTCATCTGAGGATGTCTTGACTTCTCTTCATCCCTAGAGGGGATTTTTGCAGGCTATGGGACCTGGCTCTTTTTTTCTTACAGCACCTGAAAAATATGTTACTTCCTTCTGGTCTCCACTGCTCTACTGAGAAGTCCACCATCATTCACATTATGTGTCCCCTGTAGGCAAGGTTCATCTCTTGCTGCTGTCAGAAATTTTTGTCTTTCATTTTCAGAAATTTAATTATGATGTACCTTGGATATGATATGTGATGGATTTCTTTTGGTTCATCTGGTTTGGGGTACGCTCAGCTTCTTGAATCTGTGGGTTTATGTCTCTTGCCAAATTTGGGAGGTTTTCAGCCATTATTTCCTCGAATACTTTTCAAACCCTTTCCCCTCTCCTTCTGGGACTCTGCTGACACAAATGTTTGATCTTACGTTAGGGTTCCTAGGTCCCTGAGACTCTATTCGTTTTCCTTCCAGTCTGGATCCTGCCTCTTTCCCATCTATCCTGCTGTTGAGTCCATCCATGGGGATTTTGATTTTGGTTATTTTATTTTTCGGGAGCAGCTTCGTTACTGCCAGGCATTGGTGAGTGTCCACTAGGTCTCCTTCGATACCACCCCAATGGGAGTTGGGGGGCACCGTGTTTGCCTGGTGAGGGGGGAGGTCTAAGTCCCCTTGGCCTTTGCTCACCGCTGCTGTTTTTCTGCAGTGGCAGAATGGAGCAAAGCCGTGTCTTACCAGTTTTCTGTCTTGCCAGGCTGCCTCCGTTCTGGTCCTTTGGCTACAGAGAGCAGACTTTGGTCTGGGCTTTGTCTGTGCCCGTGCTGTTTCTGCCAGGGGTTTTATTTGCGCTTAGCAAGAATAGGGAAAAGTAGGTCTACTTGATCTTCCTGGAAGCAGAAGTTCCAGTTTATTTTGGTAGCTGTTAAGTGTTGTCCTTTGTTATGTGTGATGCAAACATTATTTTCAGTTGCTTTTTTTTTTTTTTAAATGGTGCATTTGGCTTTGCAGGAATGTTTGACTTTTATGTAGTTGAATATATTAATCTTTTAAAAAATGGATTCAGAGTTTTGTAGCATGCTTGGGAAGAGCTTTCTCAAACCAAGATTATGAAAATAAAAGTCTCCCCATTTTCTTCTAGTTTTGTTGGAATTTATTTTTTCTACGTTTAAATATGTGAGCCATCTGGAATTTATTTTGGTGTGAGTAGGAATCGGAATTTCCCTGTGCTGTCGCCGCCACCCCCGTGGTTACCCAGTTGTCCCAGGCCCATTACTGGGTAATGAATATTTTGTGGTGTTGGGGAAATTCTTTTATTTGATAAAAATTTGTTTAAAACTGTGTTCCTGATAGCGGAATCCTGAAGGAAGCAGTCACAGAGTTGTAGCGGCAATGGCCACTGTAAACTCTGTGCTTCATGGGTGTCAGCTGGTGACAAGCAGTGCTGTGTGAGCCACACAGTTTGAGTTGCAGGACATCCGGAAAGGTGTGCTTGTCCCTGTGTGCTGGGAGGCAGGTGGGCCCTGGTACCCTGTAGTTGTAGGAAGCCAGAGGTGGCCAGGGCGGAGAGGGCATTTTGAGCTGCTCTGGAAAGGGCTCCAGCTTGCCAAGCTCTGCCTCCCCAGGAGCCTGCCCACTGCCTGAAGGGTTAGCCACCTTGGCCACAGGAGTAACGCGCCAGCTGCCTGGGTTCCTGACCGCAGAGAATCCAGGGTGGGGGTGGGGGTGGGGGTGGGGGGTGGCTGGTGAGGATGCCGGAAAGTGTCATGGGGGAGAAGGGAGTGCACGAAGAGGGTCTACCTCGTTCAGCAGCAGACAGCGATGCTGGACTCCTGACAGCTCCCTGCCCCCAGAGCGCGTCCTCGAGGGAGTCGTGGGGATGGGGACGGGGATGGCCAGGCAGGATGGGGCAGCAGATTCACTCCTGGAGTGTGTTCCATCCTTCCATTTGTGAAGCTGCCCCAACCGGCTCCTCCTCCTAGTCTTTCCCTCCTCATTTGGCCAGGCCGCAGCCCTGCCTGTGGCTCAGAATGGCAGGCTCAGGTGCCCGACAGGAATGTCTCCCCGCCCATCCGGCTACCGAGGCATGATCGGCGCTGCGGCGCTGGGGTCATGCAGCCCAAGAGTCCCATACGTAAGGCTTCCAAGTGATGCCAAAAGGGATTATGACAGTGGCACTATGTCCCGACACCCTGTTCCAGAGCAACAGTGATACTAATTATGGCCTTTCTCTCCTGGCTGTAAGGTTTTTTTCTGCCTAGGAAAGAGTGCCAGAGCCACAGAGCACAGGGGTGTGAGGATGAACCTCCTAGCTGGTAAGTGAGGGTCTCCACAACTGGACCTCAGTCTGCTTCCCAAAGTCAATGTGATCTGGCCTAAAAAGCTGTAATTGGAAGAAGCTGGGATTTGGTCCCTCCTCTGTTAGCTGGCTAGCTAGGAAAAGCATTTCCCTGTTCTGGGGTCTTGTTTGCTTCATAAATACAATTGGGTGTTGGATTAAATCAGCGATTGTCTATTTAATTTTTTATTTATTTCACGTTTGTTTATTCTTGAGAGAGCGTGTGCGAGTCGGGGAGGGACAGAGAGAGGGAGAGACAGAATCTGAAGCAGGCTCCAGGCCCTGAGCTGTCAGTACAAAGCCCCACTCTGGGCTCAAACTCACAAAGCGTGAGTTCATGACCTGAGCCGAAGTCGGATGCTTAACCGACTGATCCACTCCGGCATCCCTGTGATTGTCTCTTTTAAAGCCTTTTGACAAATGGAGTATTTCACAGAAACTCTTTGCTAGGCGGCTTGGGTGCAAGCAGGCGTGGGACCAGGGGCTCTGAGGACGCCTGAAGCTACTGGACTGGATGGTCCTGAGGTCCTCTCCAGCTGGCCCTGGGAAGTACTGTCATCTTTCTGAGCCACGGTTGCTTCAGAAAGGCTTGAGGGCTAACGAGATGGGTGCCTAGAAAGCTGCTAGCGGGGTCTGGAATATAGATGCTGTCAGCGAAGAGGTTATGAGTGCAGTGTGTGCCTTTCTAAACCCTCCCCTTTAAATACCAACCCAGGTGCTGGCCCCTCCTTCCCTGTCCCCATCCCCCTGCCCCCAGCTCCGAAAGGAAAGCAGTCCTCCTTTCGGACGCTCAAGGGACCATCCAGTGTGGCTCGGGCCGGTAGCTAGTTTTTGTCTAAAACTAAGTTCCTTGAGGGAGACACGTCTGGTCCAGGGCTCGGGATCCTCCAACACGGTCCTGTACAGACATTCAATAAACGCTTGTGGGTTGACAGGCCCAGACAAGGACGCAGGAGCTGTGGCCATAACCAGAATGCGGCCCCTGCTTCAGAGAAGCTGTTCTAAGGAGGGAAGGTGAGTCACCGAGGCCTGGCAGCTCAACAGGGCCAACTACGACGGGTGATCCTTGGCAGCCTCCCGCTGAGGCACGCTAGCCGGAGCGGAATCCCCGCACCCACACCCCACACACCGGTGGGATGCCTGATTCCCCCCCCACCCCCGCCAGAGCCAGCGGACGGCCTGTGCTGCCCTGCCAGAAAACAAACAATCAAGAAGCTTTCCAGTTCAAAAACTCCCCAAAAGTAAGGCTGGTTTCATGTTGCTTCTCCTTTATTAATTCAGTCTGTTCTAAGTTGTACAGTTATGAAAATAACAAAACCAAAGCTGGAAGCCCAGGGATATTTACACTCTCTCTCATGTAGTGAGGTCAGTCTATGTTGTTGCACAGATCGGTTATGTTTGGTACCACAAGATGTTCGTAATTCGGACAAAATCAGATTAACAATTATATGTACAGTAAAATAAAAGGGGAATTCATTCAAGTATCAAAATACAGAGACAAAGATTAAATAACATTTTTATTACAATTCAGTCCCATTGCCACACCATTAGCAACAACACTTTTGTGAACTGCATCTGACAGTCATTCTGCAGGTCTGGGCATTTCAGAAACAGACCGAGGTCAGACTAGCTTTCTAATGTAACGACTGCAACTATGTTTGCTGCCTGCTCAGCCAGAAGCTTCTCAGGGACACCCTCTAGAATCCGGTGCTAGAGACCAGAGAGGGATGTGGAGCATTTGCAAATGCAGAGCCTGTCAGGGGGTCCTACTGCTCAGAGCAGCCAGCTGGCGGCGAGAGGGAAAGAAGCAAGCAGAGAACCCGAGGCCGGTGCCAGGTACTGACTCCGTTTCCAGTCCTGCCTGAAAGGGCTCCTGCACAGCTCAGAAAACGCAGCGAGACTCAGAGAAGTGCAGAAGCAGGGGCTTTTCCGCTTGAAGCCTGTCCTTAAAGTTACACTATCCCTTTCTAGGGAAGGAAGAGTACCTGCCCCACAGGAAAAGTAAGAAGGAAAGAAAGATCCAGTCCCTACCCTTCTTGACTATTCAGAAAGAAACCGATCTCAGAACAAAACCCAGCGCCGGAGCAGACTAGCCAAGGCTTTCCAACATGACAACACCCTGAATAAATAAGGATATAGCAGCTTCAAGGGGAGGAAACACCTACAGAGGATTTAAAAACAAAAAGACAGCTTGAGCAGCTCATCGTAGTGTCTACACAGTTTTCTATTGGGGCCTCCCGCACGGGAGGCGCACTGGGGGAGGCCAGGCCGTCCGCGGGTGGAGGCGAGGGTGCCGGCACTAGCACGGCCCTCGGGTTTCCTCCGAGGCTCGAGGCCGGCAGGGGCGGGAGGGACATCGCACGGCGGCCGCCGATGGGAAGCTCACGGGCCTCGGAAGAAGTGGGAAGTGAAGCCAAGCGTCCGGGTGTCGAGGTCCTTGTTTAGTACCGGAAAGTAGGGTGTTACCCGCCTCTGCTCCAGAGAGGAGGGGACTGGCGGGGCCTGCGGTGGCAGGCAGAGAGCAAGTCAGCAGGAGGACGGGGCCAGGCTTTCCGTTTCTGGCCAACCGCAGGGGTTGTGAGTGTGCCCAAGAGCACTCTCCCTGCACAGAACCACCAGAGAATTTCAATTCACCACCTTCACTGGGAAAGAAGTGCCACCGAACCTGGAATGTTGGTCCCGGGAGCGGCCTGCACCGCGCCAGCAGAGCGTGAGGTCTGCTGAATCACCGGCGGGAGAAAAGCCGCCTCTCCGCTCCCTACTCTGGAAGGTACTGGGCAAGCAGCTGACCTGGCCCTGCCTCAGCCTCACAGGAACCGCTCGGTCCCCCCCCCACCCCTCTCCCCATTCCCATCGCCACTTGAGCACAGAGCGAGATTCCAAATTAAAAAGCAAAGCAAGCCAGCAGGAGGGCTTAAGTGGCAGTGCTGCACCAGGACCCCAGCCTGCCCTGAAGGCCACGCTGGGGGAGAATCAAGTTGACTGTCACCCAAGAAGGCTAAATATAGCCTTCTCCACACTTAGAGCCAGGGATGAATCCAGCAGCTGAAATACAACAGTTGAACCAATAATTCAGAGAATCAAAGTGAGTCCTAATCACACAGACCCGATTAGACAAATCACAAATTGGCAGGTAGCAGTCTTAGCTAACCTACCCATTAATGCCCAAAACAAAGCTGCTGCTTCTCTCCAACTGAACTCAGGCAGTCTGAGGTCGCCAGAGAGCGTGGGGGCCGGCACTCTGACCACCGCCAGGTCAGAGGCTGGGGAGCGGCCCAGAGCTCCGGGCGCTGGCTCAGACTTCGTGGCACCAGGGGCTGCTCGCTCAGCTCCGTCTGGCCCCTGGGCCTTCACATTTGGAACCCCAGAAACGGACTGGAAGTCTTTCCTTTTGCCGGGTACCCCTAAGGCTGTGTTTTCACTGCTGAGGCTGTGTCCGGCTCTAGACGGGACAAGAAGTCGTGCAGTTCATAAGGAATGGCAACCTGCTTGGCTGGGTTTGAAAAGTGGACTCTAACAGACCTACTCAATTTTGCCCACTTGTGCCTGCTTTCAATTCACCCATGGGCCACTGCCTTCTCTTCACCCTACCGGACCACACCAAGGTCCCGTCCCGAGGACAGAAGCCTGGACAGACTGGCCTTTTAGCCAATCTCAGGTCCCCTGTCCTCTGATCTGATGGCCATTTCTCTAAAGATTGGCAGTTTAACCTAGAGGTTTGAGCCAAGTCTTAAAAATTCATTTTATAGAAAATTTTTTTCTATTAAAAAACATCCTCTGGACAAGTCACTTCTTGACTCTCTGGAGTTCCAGTCTCATCTGCTCGAGGCCTGGAGTGCAGCTCGCTCTGTGAGACCTGGTGGTGGCAGGTCCAGGCCAAGCAGCCCCGAGGAGCTGCTACAGGCAGAGGCTGGGCCTGGGTCCTCAAAGCGCAGGTGACACGGCGGTGGCGGCGGCGGGAGCCTGTGCTCCCCACGTCTGTGTTTCCGCGGCACAGTTGGCTCCTTCGGTGGCTCAGCTTGGCAGAAGCAAACACAACGGGGGGAGGAGAGGGTTAACCAAAGGGGCCTGCACAAGGTGGAGGAAACTGAAAGGAAACATGGAAGCAGAGCAGAAGGTCCCTCACAGCCTCCCCTGAGCGCCCTCGTGGCTGTTCCGAGCGCCCGTGGCCCACGGCCGCCTCCGGCTCAGCACGTCTGCTCTGGAAGGCACACAAGCACAGGCAGGCCGGCACAGGCACCCACCCCGGTTTATCGACTGGGGCTTCAGCTCTAAAATAATCGCTGTCGCCTCCTGGCTCCTCTACCGGACTATCCTACGTTTGCACTGCTTCCTCCCGGAACTGCTGCCTTCCCGTCTCCTGCCATCTGAGCTGATCTGCCCTCACCGGACACGGCGGGGCTTCTTCAAAGCCTCGGCTCCAGGATCCCAGCCGCTGCTGCTGAACAGACCGCACAGCCTACCCCCTCGGAGGAGTCGAGAGGCTGCGGGTGGCCGAACGGGGAAGGACCAGGTGACGGCTGACTAGCTCTGACCCCCCACACTGTGGAGAAGTGTCAGCCCCTGGATGACAATGGGAGTGGCTCGGTCCAGGCCCCTGTCCTTGAGCGGCTCTGTTCTGTGAGGGAAGAAGGTGCACCGTGTGTGCAGGGCACAGGCCTCCCTCTTGCCGGGTCCTACAGAAAGGCCTTCCTCCTCGGTGAGCTAGACTCCAGGGCGGGCCTTGTGACTCACTGGTGAAGACACGAGGGGCCGACCACATATATGCCGTCCCGTTCCTCGGAGCGGAAGACTCATCGGGACCCAGAGACCTGCCGAGGGAAGCCGGCCCGCGGGTGTTCAGATGCTCAGAGCTCCATGCTGTGGAGTCAGGCCTGTGCCCGAGGACCTTGGCCCTCACAGAACGCAGTCTGACAATAGTCAAGACACATCGCCGAGCTCAGGCTCTCACTGGAGGGAGACCAGCACCTTACGGCAGAGGAGAGAGGGACAGGGCCGCAGGCCAGCCGTGAGCGGAGTGCGAGGGGATTCTGGCACCAGGTGGTCACAGTGGTTGGTTGTGTCAGGAAAGGTGCAAAAGGACAGTTCGCTCCCGGCCGCGGCTCCCGGCTGTGGTTCAGCACGGAAGACAGGAGAGGAGGGCGGACGGAGCGCCCGGCCTAGTCAGAGGGTGCTGTCTGGACTCTGCTCGAAGACCGCCCGCCCCTCAGGATTCACAGTGCCTGCCCGCTGAGGCTTCCTGGGTGCCACAGGGCCCCCTGAGCCCTCCTGGTGCCCACCTCAAAGGCAACTCACCCCCTCCCCCACCAAGCTGTCCTCGCCCAAGGGGGGACTTCACAGTGTCCGGTGGTGTTGGGTACGAGCTGTGAGTGTGCAGGGTCTAGAGCTGCCGCCCGGGAGGAGAGCAGGGCCCACCGGGGGTGGGCAGCCGGAAGGAGAGCTGAGAAGAGCAGAGGTCGGATGGCAAGGCACAGTGAGACTAGTGGAGACAGGGGGTGGGCGGTTAGAAGATAGTGGTCTCATACTTGGTGCTGAGGCTCCGCTTAGAGTCTGGTTTAGGGTCCACAACCCAGGAGACACTGGCATGGGACTGGGCATCTGGGTCCGTGTCGGGTGGTTCCAGCTGCCAAGAAAGAAAGGCGAGGGGTCAGAGAGGGCGCGCTGTACCTGGCCGGGGGGCAACAGGGCCCAGCTGTCCTTCCTACCCGCCCGGGCCGCGCTGGCGTCGTGCCAGCATGAGGGACACGAGGGGCAGCCCCTGTTCTCCTCGAAGAGCAAGCTCCCTGGGGCTAGGGTGGCAGAAGCGGCACCCTCCCTGGAGCATCATGGGAGGGCCACCTCCAGGCCTCTTCAGGGACAACTTCTCCCATGGCTTTCTCAGAGCTGCTCAGGTAAAGGAGCCTTGCCTGACCTGAGCGTGAGGCTCGAAGCCCCAAATCTGTTGAGGCTGACAGGAAGGGGGGCGAGGGGCTGGGAAATTCCAAGCCTCAGGCCCCTCAGGTGGGACCAGAGAGCGCACCCTGGGCAAGACCACAATGGGCGCCCCATTGGAGCGCCCCTCTGGAGAGAGGACACACAGAGAAACAGCTAAAGCACAGACAGGGATGGCGGGGAGGGAGGGGGAGCTCAGGAAAGAATGTCACGCAGGCAGAGAGGGGGAGGCCACTAGTGTCTGAGAGAGCTCACGGTCACTTCGGGGAGACTGACACACAGACAGCAGGAGCTGTAAAGACCTTGACTCCAGGACTAACAGACGGCAGCGGTAGGTAAGAAGGACGATGGGTGGTGCAGGTGTGACAGTAACAACAGCGACTATCGGGGGGCAGCGGCACCTGGGGCGCAGAGCAAAGCAGACACAGACACAGGGTGACGTTACTGGGGGCTCGCTGCGGGCCACGCTCTCTGCAGCCCCACGCCGGCCACCGGCTGGGCCCTGGTGGTGCCTGGCAAGGGAGGGGACAGAAGCCCGTGGGGGGGGGGGGGACAGCTGTCCACCTCCCGTGAGAGGAAATAACGGTGCTTCCCCAAGGGGCTGGCCGGCCGGCTGCAGCACGAGAAGACCCTCCTGGAGCCCCCTCCACCCAAGCCCTCGAATCCCGGGGAGGGGGGGTTCTTGGCGGCCACGGCCCACGTACTGCTGACTTCCTCACGCCGACCCGAGGCTTAGGCACCGGTTTGGAAGACTTTGTTTCAACCGTCTCGGCAGCGGAGGCCCCCATCGGCCTGGACTTTTGGGCCTGCAGGGCCAGCTGGTAGGCCACTTCGAACGCCTGCCCCAGCGTCAGGATGATCTCGTAGGTCAGATTCTGGGAGGAGACGGAGCATGACTTTAGCACACGAGACTGAAGAGCCACCTCATCCGTTTGCTCGAACCCCTGCCCCGGCCTCACAGCCCTGAGCAGGTTAGGGTTCGGCCAATTCAGAACATTGGGCTTGAAAACAAAAATCTGTCCCAAAGTGACCGATAACGCTGGGGAACAATCTGAGCATCACACACGTCTTGTTTCCTCAAGCAGGACTTTGTAAACACTAGGGGACCAAGCCCGCACCCAGCTGGCCCGCCAGTCAGGCCCAGCCGCGCCGTCTCCACCCGGTGTCTCAGCTTTCCCCGGAGACCCCGGGGCCTGCCACCTCACCACCTGGCTGTGCCGCCCCGCACCCTCCTTGCACCCTGTCCTTCCATCCGGGTGTCTCTCTTTCCAGCTCTCTGCCTTCTTTTCCCCTGGCAAATGGGCCGCCGGGGGCGGCCAACTTCAGGTCCTTCTCAAGGTAGGGTCCTGCTGTGACACCTATGTATGCCTTAACCCGCTTAATATGAACAAAGCGGTGCCGGTGTTTTTATTAGGTTCCTATCTTTTCTAGTGTGTCACTGATAAAGTTTCTGAGTGTTGTGTCCCCAGTTCGATCCTCCCTGGTGTTTATGGTGTGACTTTATGTAGCATGTTGATTGTTAGAAGCACGTACGTTGTGTTACGGCAGAAATGACTGGATGTGGAAAATGTGAGCTACAGGGGAAGTGCCAGGAACTACGAGTATGGGGTAGATGAGCTCGCGTAACCTTCAAGACAACCCCATGAAGCCGGTCACATTATAGCCCCTTTTGGGATGAGGAGCCGGGGAGAGGGAACTTCTAAGACGGCACAGCCAGCAAGCGGCAGAGCCCCGAGTCTCATGCCGGGCCGGGAGCAAGCACTGAGGTCCTGGGGCTGAGGATGCCTAGCCGTCTATGTTCCAGAAGCCACAGAGACTTGCGAACCAGCTGCTCTCCCCAAGGACGGCAGGGATCTGGACAGAAGACGGGGGATGAGGAGAGGGCCGGGGGCCTTGTCTCCGGGCAGAGGGAGTCCCTGGTGCACCGCTGTCCCTGGGCACCAGACAGAGCCCAGCCTGGGCATGAATCTGGGAGAAGGAAGCCTACGGCCATGTCAGGAGGGCACTGCTGCCCCCAAGAGGGAGACAGAGGACGTTTCAGGGAGACTGCTGATAGAGGATAGGGTGGTGGGTTGACAAAGAGCCTGGGGGAGACCTTGGCTGACCTAAGAAACACCTGGGGAGAAGTGGGAAAAGCCTGGTCACTGGAACCCTGGATGCGCCTCTCATTCTGTGTGCTTCAGTCTCCTCACTGTATAAAAGGGACTGGACTGGATGGCTCCCGGGGCCTCATTCGGAACCAAAACGTTTGCTAAGTGTCACCCATGCACCAGGACAGCACTGCACTGAGGCCATCTGGATGCAGGCCCCCTCCGGCCGTGCCCAGGGCTGGGACTCCACCCACCACATCCACTGTGCTGAAAACATGGCAATAGTGGTGGCTGGTCTGCAGGTCCTTGGTGATGTAGGCAAAGGTACAGAGGTCCTCTGGGTCCTGGGCCGCACAGGAAATGTTCCGGATCTCATGCTCCGCGATGACGTTCTGCCGGGGGAAAGCAGGGTCTGGAATTCTCGGGCCCCCTGAGGCACACCTCAGCCCCTTTATGTCACCCGCCTTTCTCCGTCCCTGCCCGGGGTGTAGCCGAATATGCCACTACTTCTCTCTCCGATTTGTTTGGTGGGGGCGGGGACAGTGTCTAACCTCGCCTGACTTAGGTTTAGAGGTTTCCACCTGTGATCACAGTAACCGAGGGAGTAAAATGTTCACATCTGACCACCAGCTCTCCAGCCCGGGGGGGGGGGGGGGGGGGGCGGGGGGGGGGGGGGGGGGGGGG
>NW_024412394.1:1877123-2053418 GCF_014898765.1 Herpailurus yagouaroundi | reverse complement strand
CGAGGCGGGGAGGGTGAGGGTATCAGGAGGGTGGGGTTCCAAGTGCGGGGTGTCAGGGGAGCCCTTTGCTCATGAAGAGAATCACACCGTGAAGGGCCCGTGAACAGGTAAGAGGCCCACAGGACCCATGCTGAGGAAGACAATAGTCGCCTGTCACGAGGGCAGGGTCCTGGGATCAGGATGTGTGGCAGCCGAGTGGCAAGCACTTGGGCGAGGTGGTAGCAATGAAGAGGAATAAACAGGGCTGGGGACACCCTAGGTATGACGCCCAGCTTGTGGGGGAGTGAGGCATGGGGGGAGGGGTCCCCTCCCGCCAATAGTGTTTGTGAGAAGCACACCTTGTTGGAGGCATCGATGAACTTGACACCTTTGTACGTGATGGACAAAATGATGGTGGGGATCTTCTTCATGTGTTCGGTGGATTTCTATGCGAAACAAGGAGTTGTCCTGTAAATGTCCCTTCTCAAGGCCAAGCCCCTTGGATCCCGCGGGCCCCGGCCTCCCCCTGTACACAGCGTGGGAGGGCCCAGGTGGCTGCAAATTGATGCCTCCTATCCCAGCCGGCCCCCTCCCCCCCCCCGCCCCGCCCCGGACAACCTACCCGCATCTTGGCACAGGCGTCTTGGGTGGATTCTGTCCCTCGAAGATCTTTGATCAACATGGAGCCCAGATACTGAAGGAGCAGGCAGTAACCGGGCTTAGGAAGTCCTGTGTTATCATGCAGGGCGACCCAACCAATTTGGGACCAAGCCAAAGGGTTTCCTCTCCCAACTCCCTTCCCCCATCCTAGCTGGGAGGCCCCCCTTCTCCCTAGGTGCTGGGGGTGTCTGAGACGTACAGAACAGCACTGGAGCCCTGGTCCCGGCCAGGAGAGAGGGGCAGCAGGGGCAACTCACATTAGCTTCATAACCGCAGGACTCGAAGATGAGTTTCTCCGGCTGGTGTTGCCAACTCTGCACAGGGGCATAGGGGGCGGCCAGGCTGGGGGGTCGAAGGGTCAGCTTGGCCTCGCGGTGCTCTTCCTGTAGAACACGCAGGGTCACAGGTCTGCTTGCCCACTCCAGAGGAACTCATGGGCTCTCTGCGAGCTCCAGCCCACCCAAGGGCAAAGAAGCCAGCTACAAGGGGTTCAAGAGCAGGTGGGGAGGGCAGGGGACAGACAAACCATGCAGAGGCACTGTGGCGAAGGTGAGGCCCATCCCCGCCAGAGATGCAGGACCTAAGCCACCTGAGAGCAGGCTCAGTCAGGAAGGCTCTGAGGTGGAGACGGGAAATGACTAAAACCAGAGAGGAGAAAACAAGCACAAAGCATGAAGGATGGGGAGCAGGAGCCAGGTCCCTGGGAGCCTCACATCCAAGTCAGGGATCACCCCACGTGATTCTGGGGTGGGCAAGTATCCAGTGCTAGGGAGACCTTCTGTAGTGTTCCCTGAGGTGGAAGCTGGGGTGGGGGAGAGGGTAGGAGGCCACTGAAATCCAGGTGCTAGGTGACGGGGTCCTTCTACCAGGGCACTGGTAGAAGTGGGGAGGCGGGAAGAAATTTAGGAAACATTTGTGACCTCCATTCCCAGCACTGTGCAGAAGTCTCCTCATATGGAGCAACTAAAACTTTTGGACAACATGCTTTTCCAATCTCGTCAAAGTCATGGCTGTGCTGGTGAAAGGTGAAGGAAATCCGCAGGTGCTGGAGAGGAGAAGTATGAGCAAGAGAAAAAAAGCAGGGACGCCCGGGTGGCTCAGGCAGTTAAGTATCCGACTCTGGATTTCGGCTCAGGTCATGATCTCACTGTTCATGAGATCGAGCCCAATGTCGGGCTCTGTGTGACAGCATGGAGCCTGCTTGGGATTCTCCCTCTCTCCCTCTCTCTCTGCCCCTCCCTGCTGTGTGTTCTCTCTCTCTCTCTCTCTCTCTCTCTCTCTCTCTCTCTCTCTCCATAAAACCTTAAAAAAAAAGGGAGAGAGGAAAAAGCAGTGAATTTCAAGTTCACCTTAGCGGTGGGGGGTGGGGGGGTGGGAGGGGATGAGGGACACCTGTCAATCTTGTGACCAGCAGGCCAAGGTGGGGGATAAGAGACAAAGCCTGGAATCTGTGCAAGGCAGGAAGCCGGACAGGTGAGGCCTGAATACATCCGGGAGCCCTGAACGCGATGCCCTGTCAGATGCGAGCGAGGAGTGCAGGATGGGGCCAACCTAGGGCAAGGGCTTCAGGGCGGCCTAGGGCCCAGCAGCGGCTGGTGGGTCTGTGAGAGTAGATGGCACAGCCACATGTGTCTCCCAGCTGCGCCCGACACCGGGCTGCAGAAATGTACCAGGAAGAACAGGGTCTGACCCAGGCTGCAGTTCTGCTGGGCAGGCAGGGTGCAGGGTGTGGAGATGAGGAGGGGAGAAAGCAGTTCTGGGGCACAGGCAGGACAAGCAAGAGGGGGCCAAGAAGCGGCCAAGAGGCGGCAAAACAGGGCCAGTAGCCTGAGGGGCTGGAAGAGAGAGGCTGTAGTCAAAGAGGAGACAGTGGATCTGAACTTCTGAGGTCACATTAGATACAGGAAAGGCCCTCGCAGTGGCAGCTGACCACAGCCAGGTGGTCACAGCCGAGGAGTCTCGGGGCTGGACGCCAGACACAGGCTGGGTGGGGCTGAGGGGGAGGAGGCGGGGTCCTCCTCCTGCTGCTGACGCTGGGACACAGGGGCAGTGGAGGGGTCTGGGGACTCCCGTTCACAGCTCCCCTCCTGCCCCACCTGGATTCTGAAGCGCTCCGCTCGAGAAGGTGCCGCAGGGTCATGAAGACTGTCATGCCGCCTCCTGCCCGTGTCCCCAGGAGGCAGCAGCAGGTCAGCGGAGCGGCCAGTGCAGGAGTCGTTCTGGCTCAGCGGGGATGATGTCTGGGAGAGCAAGTCCTGGCACTGCAGCGGAGAGAAACCCAGGTAAACCTTGGAACCCATCAGATCAGTCCCTAGACCGGAGGTGTCAGCCAGTCCTGGGGCTGGTTAGGGCCCCGCGTGGGCAGGTGTGCCCGTCAGAAAGGGCATTAAGCTAAGGACCAACACCAAGCAGGCACCAAACAGATGGCATGCCGGGCCAGGAGCCGGTGGGGAACCTCGCCTCTGGGCCCAGCCCAGGTACAGTCAAACCAACCAAATTCTTCCCGGAGTCAAGAAGCCCTGGCGACAAGCAGGGCGGGCAAGCAGCCACGGGGGGCACCCCCAGTTCACTTGCGCCCTCCTTGGCCTGAAGCCACACGGAGAAAGGGATGGTTACAGGGCTGGGAAGCCACTTTGATATTCAGCAAAGATGGAATCATCAGTCACAATCCACTGAAGATCTCTGGGGCCCGTGGCCAAATCCAAAGCTCTTTTTGAGAAAATACACAGGCTGCCAGTCAACACCCTGAGGCCCTGTCTCCTCAGGTCTTCATGACTGAATGTCAGCTGTGCATTGGCTCCTCAGGCCGATCTCCTGTGTAATGCCCAGGCCGTGAGGCTGCCGTCCATGGGCTGAGGCTCGGAGGGCCCTGCTCGGGGCCCAGTGCTCGTCAGGGGCTCAGTCTCACAGGTCTGGGAACAGAGCCTGTCCCAGACCTCAGCGTGGGCCCTCAGAGTCCAACCTGCAGTCAGGGATTATCTGGCTTCAGCACAGAGCATCCATGAGGATTTTAAAGCCACATGTTCTCAGGACACCTGGGTGGCTCTTGGGTTTGGCTCAGGTCATGATCCTAGGGACATGGGATCGAGCTCTTTGTCAGGCACTGCTCTGAGTGTGGAGCCTGCTTGAGATTCTCTCTCTCGGCCCCTCTCCTGCTTGTGCTCACATGGGCGTGCCCGCGAGCCCTTTCAGAATAAACAAACACTTAAAAATAAATAAAATCAGGGGCGCCTGGGTGGCTCAGTTGGTTAAGTATCTGACTTCACCTCAGGTCATGATCTCACTGTTCGTGAGTTTGAGCCGTTCATCGGGCTCTGTGCTGACAGCTCAGAGCCTGGAGCCTGCTTCAGATTCTGTGTCTTCCTCTCTCTCTGTCCTTCTTCCGCTTGTGCTCTCTCTCTCTCTCTCTCAAAATAAGTAAGTAAACATTAAAAACAATTTATTAAAAAAATAAATAAAACCACAGGTTCTCTAGCCCACCCCAGTGCAGGGATTTTCCTTCCAAAGACTTGGGGAGGGCACAGGTCCCGCTGTGGATTTCAAGCCTTGTTTCAGGTTCACGTCAGACTGCTGGAAAGGGGGCTCCTCCTGCCCCCTGCCAGCCCCACTGGCTCTGTCACCAGCAGCTGCTGGGATTTCGATATTTGCTTTGCTACTTTTTCTAACATTTTACTTCCTACATATATTTAAACAGAACCCTTTATTATAGGCCCCGTCAAGCTTCTGATGTAGATGGGAGGCATGTAATTGATAAATGACCAGCCCAACAACTCCTGCTCTGTGCTCCTTGGGCCCAGGGGCAGAACTGGTCCAACAACAAGAGGGGAAGGATCGTTCACTCCTCTACTACAGAGATCAGAGTGTCTCTAAAGAATCTCTCAAGAATTTTCTTTAATTCCTAGCAATATGAAGAACACCCACCGATCCCTTTCCACCCCTCCCCAACTCACTCTCAGCTGGGAAAACCGCGGGGGCTTCTGGGGTGGCTCCTCATAGGGCCTGTCTGCGAGGGAGGCGATGATGCGCTTGCGATGGCCGAGCAGGTGGACTTTCAGGACCTGGGCAGGGGTGAGAGGAGGGGTCAGGCCACACCTGCACCCGCAGCTCGCCTCCCAGCCCCAGGCCGCACCCTCGGGGGTCAGGCCCAGCCTGAGCAGAGGCTGCACTCACGTTGACAAGCTCCAGTTCCCAGAGGTTTTTCACAGTGTCAATGGAACTGTAGCCACTCGACAGGAAGGAATGGACATAGTCCTGCAGACCGAGGGAGTCCAGCCAGGAGGGCACTGATGGGGGGCTGTTGCCGTCATAGCCCAGAGCTTTCACCTGTGGGGCAAGAAGGGGCAGTAGGACTGACATCTCAGCACTCATGGGACAAAAGTCCAGAGGACCAGAGTCTCCTCCCTTCACACAGCCCTTTGTACCACTGCTCTGGTTCCGGCTCCCCCATCTGGCGTCACCGGAGCATTCCAGGGTTGGGGAAGACGGCCCTAGTGGGTACAGCTCGATGGGAGAAAGGTTTGCAGAGGGGTTCCCACTGAGCTATGACAAGGTCACAGACTTGGTGGGACAACATGGTATGTTCCTGTGAAGTAGGCACTGGCCCCACTGCTGGGACTTGTTCATGCTTCCCCAGCTCTGGGTACCCTGGACTTAGCACCACCATAGTCGAGGGGGAGAGGCTTGGGCCTACCAGCCCCTGGCTCCCCCAGGGAAAAACTGCCTCCCCTGCCACCCTGAGCACCTCTCTGCCTTTCCTGGGGAGGGGCTGACGTCAGGGGTCGGTGCAGGCTGGCCTGGTCTCCGGTGAGTCAGGAAAGACCCCAAGAGGCTCCAGGTGACAGGCCAAACCTGTGGGTACCAGCTCCTGTGCTGGGCAGGGGTCTGGAGCCTCCCCCCAGAGCCTGTACCGGGTCCCCAACTGTCCTTAGTCTCTGCTGACTCTCCGGGTCCCGGGATTTGGCAAGAAAGTAAACAGGCCTCTGTGCTGCCCGCAGTGTCCCTCGGAATGAGAGACAGACAGCCTGTGGCGATCTGCATGCCCTGGAGCCAAGCTCCTTCCCTATTCTGGGTCCAGGTGGCGTCGGGGACAGGGCCCTGTCTCGGCACAGGCTGAGGCCACCGAGCTGTCAGCGGTCACCTTGGGCAGGGACCGTGCCGCCTGGAGCAGCTTCCGCCGGTGCTGTGGGTCACTGATGCCAATCTCCCGCAGGTCTTGCTCTTCCATCACGTTAGGCCCCTGGAAGCAGAAGAGGTTCACGTGAGCGCCCTCGTGAACGGGTGGCTGACGGCAGCCTTGCGTGGCCCCTCCTCTAGCACGAGCGCTGAGAGGGACGGAGACCCCGAGCTCCCCAGGGAGGCTGGGCCAGGCAGCAAGAGTCTTGTGTAGGCAGGAGTCCGAGGTGCACAGCACACAAGTCTGCCCAGACGGCCCACTCCCGCCCGAGCGGCCCCCCGGCGGGCTGGGCAGCGCCAGGGCTCCGAATGTGCACAGGGCAGTGACACAGGGCGGGCCACAGCCGAACCCGGGGCAGGGTCCGGCACGTCCAGGTCCAGGCACAGCCCTGGCCCCGCTCTGTGTCCACACGCTTCTCGGGGGCGGGTTCCACAACCATCCGAGGTGAAGGGCGGGTGGACCAGCCCAAGCTTCCTCACAGACATGCTTTCCTAACTCGAAGGCTGCGACAGCCACGTCAGGTGGTCAGCCAAGGAACCAGCCTCAACCCAGGGAGGAGAGGAGTGTCAAAGCGGAGAGATGTCAGAGAAAGTCTTGTGGCCCCAGGAGCTGGGGGGGGTGCCAGAGTTGGGCCTTGAACCTGACCCCTGACGGGGAGGAGAGGGAAGTCTGGCGCTCACTGTGCACTTGCCTGCTAGATGACAGGCCCCAGAGCTTGTGACCCGGACACACCAGTTCACACTCACGCCCCTGTGCGGTGGATCCTTTTCATCCTCGTGTTAAGGATGCAGAAAAGGAGGCGGGGAGGTCAGGAACTTGCCGAGGCCACACATCTGGCGGTGGGGCTAAGACCTGGCTGCTCCCTGTCCCCAACCTCTATGAGGAGGCTTTATGCCTCACAGTAGCGTCATCAGGTAAGTTTTTTCAGATTATGATCCATGACAACTCACGCGTTCTGCCCCACCTTCAGCCCCAGCGCCCCCCCCCCCCCAACACAGAGGCAACTGGTACCACTTTTCTGGATGTCCCTCTGAGGCCAGTTTCCTTCTCTCACAAACGGAATTCTTGTACATCTTGTTCAACACCTTACTCTTACTACTTAATATACAGGCATACCTCAGAGAGCTCATGTGTTTGGTTGCAGACCACAGCAATAAAGTGAGTAAAGTGAATTTTTTGGTTTCTCTGGGCATACCAAAGTTACGTTTACTATGCTATCTCGTCTATTAAGTATATAATAGCATTATGTCTAAAAAACGTACATACCTTAATTACAAAGAACTGCTAAAAAAAAATGTTAACCATCATCTGAGCTTTCAGTGAGTTACAGTCACTGATCACAGGTCACCGTAAAATAATAATAAAGAAAAAATTTGGAATATTGCAAGAATTGCCAAAATATGACACAGACACACCAAGTGAGCAAATGCTGTTGGAAAAATGGCGCTGACAGACTTGATCGACGCAGGGTTACCACAGACCTTCTTCCGTTTGCAAAAAATGCAGGATCTTCCAAGTGCAATAAAGGGGAGCACAATAAAACGAGGTACGTTTTACAGGTATACAGGAGACTGCTTCACATCAGGATATTTAGACCTGCCTCTTTTTTTAAAAGCCGCATGATCATCCAGGTTAGGGACATATTACAAATTATTTAACTAGGTCTCTGCTGCACGATGACTATTTCCAATTCCAGCTTTTACAAATAGTACTGCATGAATACCCCCATATGTGCATCATTTCTGGGATAGTTATCAAGAGAGACTGCTTGGTCAAAGGATATGTGTGTTTGGAAGTCTAACACACATTTATACTCCCATCAATGCCACGAGTGCTAGATTTGTCACACTGTCAGCAACAACTGCAGAGAAATGGCTTATCACTGCACACTTCCTATTGTAAAAGCACCCCACTCACAGCGGAAGCTCCAGCACCTTTTCAGGTTTTGTGAAGTACTTATTTATATTTTTTACTTGAGCGAGAGAGAGCACGTGTGCGTGTGCGAGCGGGAGAGAGAGAAAGAGAATCTTAAGCAGGTTCCTTGCTCAGGGCGGAGCCCGATGTAGGGCTTGATTCCACGACGCTGGGATCATGACCTGAGCTGAAACCAATGGCTGGATGCCCAGCCAGCCGAGCCACCCTAGGCGCTCCTTATCTATCAGGTATTTACATTGTGATTCCTGCCCCACTCCATGTTCTACAGGCTTTAGACTTGGTGACCCATTTAATAAAAGGGACTATCATTACCCCCACTTTACAGCTCAGGAGGCTGAGCCTCTAGCATGAACAACTTGCAGGGTCACACATATGTAAGCACGGAGCCGGGATTCAGCCCAGCTGTCTTGTCCATACGCTCTGGGGCCACATGTGTGGGGGACATCCATAGCTCCTTTTCCAGCAATTATCCCTCTATATCTTTGGGTGTTTATCTCTGGAGGTACTGATTTTTTCTGTACTTGATTTGTAGAAATATATTAAAAACTAAGGAAATCAGGGCATCTGAATGGCTTAGTCGGTTAAGCATCCTACCTGGGCTCAGGTCATAATCTCACGGTTCGTGGGTTCAAGCCCTACGTTGGGCTCTGTGCTGACAGTGTGGAGCCTGCTTGGGATTCTCTCTCCCCTCTCTCTCTGCCCCTCCCTGATAAGTGCTTTTTCTCTCTCAAAAATAAATAAATAAAAGTAAGGAAATTAATCTATTATCTGGAAATAGACATTCGTTTTTTCCAGTTTGTCACTTCTCTTTTGACTTTCATGTTGGCTTTGTTCGTGCAGAAATCTATTGGTCTGTACCTATATCCCGTAGAGCTTCTCTTACTTCTGTCAGGCTGAGAAAGACCTCCCCTCTTCAAGATTTCTAAAAACAATTCTTGCATATTTTCTTCCTGTAATTTTAGTTTCATTTTTACCATTAAATCTTTAATCTACAATTTTTTTTTAAGTGAAGTTCAAGAGTCAGGATTCAGTTATTTTTTTTCCTAGGCAGCAAGCTATCCATTTCGTTAATGAACTGTCTTTTCTCTACCAATCTGAAGTGACCTCTGCTGTGTCCTAAATTTGTGTGTTTCTGGGACTCTTTCTGGACTTTCTATTTCTATTTAAGCAACTCAGGCCAGCGCACGCAGACCCTCACCTGGGGCGATCTCACCTTTGTGCCTGAGCCACGGTGCATGTTGGCACAGTAGCCCCCCCGGAGCCCGTGCATGGTGACAAAAACCTTTGCCCCGCAGAGGACCCCTTCCAAGGCTCAAGAGAGCCCGGGGAGAGAGCTCTGAAGCCAGACCGGAAGCTCTCCTGCTCGGGCTGCAGACAGAGCACACCCCTTCGCAGGGGCACCAGGGAGGCGTGGGCCTGTAGAAGACTCTGTGCGACAAGGGTACCACTCTCTCCAGGTCTGAGGCCAGTTCCTGAGTCACCCCAAAGTCAGGAGTCACCACCCTGAGTTCCTGCAGTCCCTCTGGGCCCACATCTACGGTGTGCTGACGGGAAAGGCAGAGAGAGGTGGCCTCTTGCCCAGACGCTGCCTGACGATGAGTCCTCACCTGGTGAGGACACGCACTGGACTGACCGGGGCACCTCAGAGATGACAGCACTGCAGGGAGTTTCTGAAATCCTACCGTATCCCCAGCATTTACTCATAACCCTTCACACGGTTTTAGGGCAACATTAAAGCTGAACTGAAGGCTGACAACCGGGAAAACCGGATCCAGCTGGAGACAGGGCCTTCATTAACCCGTCAAGAGGACTAGGGGGCCGTATGCGGCAGTGAGAAGAAAGAGGCAGAGGTAAACCAAACCAAAGTAAAGGATGTGACGGAAAATCAAAGCAGGTAGTTGC
This sequence comes from Herpailurus yagouaroundi, assembly GCF_014898765.1. Classification (NCBI taxonomy): domain Eukaryota; kingdom Metazoa; phylum Chordata; class Mammalia; order Carnivora; family Felidae; genus Herpailurus; species Herpailurus yagouaroundi. The sequence goes on along the minus strand of NW_024412394.1, from coordinate 2,043,769 downwards.
CAGAGCATGTCCAGGGTGCAGGCAGGGTCTCCTCATTTCCTGCACGTGCCACACCTACATCCTCTCGGATTAGCCTGCGTGGTGACTATGAGGTGTTACAAATCCTCAAAGGCAAGAAACATTCTGGAAGTTTCCACACCCTCTTTACTAAAGGGAGGAAGGGACCACTGCCTTTTGGAACCATCTTCACAAGAAGGGCTGTGGGGGAAAAGAGACTTTTTACTTTACCTTCTATCACGTTAATGTTTATACCGAGGGCTGCTATCTTCCAGGCCCTGTTGCGAGCCAGCAATTAGGGAGCTAAGAAAGCAGAACAGCTCATTGGCCTAAGCATTTCAGTTAATAGAGATTTCTTAGATTTTATTTTTTATATGTTCGTTTATTTTTGAGAGAGGGAGAGAGCGTGCGTGTGAGCAGGGGAGGGGCAGAGAGAGGGAGACAGAGAATTCCAGGCAGACGCCGCACTATCAGCACAGAGCCCGATTCGGGACTTGAACTCACAAACCGGACCTGAGCCGAAATCAAGAGTTGGATGCTTAACTGGCTGAGCCACCCAAGTGCCCCGGTTTTCTTAGGTTTGAAAAAGTTTCTAATTCTAGGAGAAATCTGAAACATGTAACTAGTCGACACTCAGCCTGACTGGGTCCAGTCCCTGAGGAAGGGAGGACAGGAGGACAGAGGAGGGACAGAGTACCAGTGCCTCCCCGTCCAGGGCTCTGCTTCAGCCATTCCCTGTCCTGTTCCTCCCTCCTTGCAACCAGCTGGCAGGCGTTGACTACGGCTCCTCACTTTACAGGCCAGGAACCAGGTTTCACGGCCAGTGGCGGTGCCAGGATCCCACCTTCTTGGCCACATCCTGCTCTCTACACATCCAGGGAAGAGGGCAGCAAGAAGCGGTCGTCGGGGGTCACTATGCACAGTAAGTGCACCTTCTGCTGGTCTTTGTGGGGGAGGTGACACGAAGAGATGCCAGTGAACCCGAGTCCTGACCACGTCCTGGCACTGTGCGGGGACTTTGCCTTCATCGCTTGAAAAAAGCTGCCCAAAAACCTTTGAGATAGGAAGTGCCCACATTGCTGAAAGAAACTGAGGCTCAGAGAGCAGGAGTGACATATGCGAGGTCACGGAGCTCGTGAGCTGCAGAAGGACAGTTAAACGTCCCTCTGATGAACTCCAAAGTCACGCTCCAGGCTCCTTCTACTTGTTTAGGGAGGTGGGCTCTGTTGAAGACAAAGCAAAGCGTGGAAGGTACCTACCAGCAGCAGCAGGGAAGCCGTCCCAGGGCTGGGGACGCTCGGGCTCTGGAACTAGGGTCCCTACATAGAACTTCCCTCCCGCCTCCCTGCCCTCCACCTCCGGGGCCGGGGCAGTGCTTCCACCTGTATGGAATCCCAACTCTTAGCGCTGCGTGGGCCTCTAGAAGTGGGTGAGGGGAAGGCCTGCCGAGGCCTCACAGTGAAGGAGAAGCAGGGTCAGGATGTGGCCCAGGCCTCTGCGTACACAGCCCAAGCCCTGGGCCCAGGAACAGGCTGACTCAGGGTGAGGCCGGCCCATCAGAGCTCAGCTGGGGCAAGCGTGCCCCTGGACTGACTTGCACAATCATACACCATCATTCCTGGGTGTCCTTCCCTGAGAAGGCACAAACGAGGAGCCGTGCCTATTGTGGCGGTACTTTCACTCTCCTTCAGCTCAATCTACTTGAAAGGCCTCTCCTTCCTACCAGTATCTGTCACTGGCCTCACCAATGGGCGCAGAAGATGGCACTTTCAACAGGGGCGCGTCGGTGCTAAGCGGGGTCTCCAAGGCCCAGATCCTGAGCGTAGCTCAGTGGATGTGTGGACAGAGGGGAAGACAGGGGCCATGGGAAGGGAAGGAGCACAGACAGCAGGAACTGCCTCTGGGAGTCGTGGGGAGAGTCCTGGCGGAGGCGGAGGAAAGGGCTGTTGCCGGGCCCCAGTCCTTTCTCTCTAGCTTTCTCTGGCCCTCCAGGGGTCTCTGATTATCTTCAGAGTCTTCCTGACCATATGACTTCAGGAGAAGGAAAGATCCTTTTGCATCCTGAGAGGTATCACACTTGTCAATATTTTGCTGGAATTTTCTTTAACTGCCGGGCATGTCTTCATTCAACAAATAGTGGAAAAGACCTAAGAAGGGAACACTTGGAGCGTGGCACATTGGAGTGGACGCTTCTCAGCCAAAGGGAAAAACACTGAGCTGCTGGCTAAGGGTCCTGAGGCTGTGACGGGCCAGAGGTGCCTGTCTCACTCACGGCTTTGCCACCACCTGCATCTAGGGCAATGCCTGGCATGTTGTCCGCGCATAATAAAAATCTGTTGAATGACTAAGGATACTTTGGAGGCAACAACACGGATATAAAAAGAAGAGGCTGAACAGCCAAAACCAGTGCTGCTGACTCCATGACTGTGGTCTTTTGGAGTACTCTGCGAGGGAGGAGGATGAGGTCTGGGGAGAGGTGGGGGCGTGCTGGGGTGGGGAAGGGGAGCCCCAGGGACGTATGAGCTGGGGGGGAGCGATGGTGGGGTCCAGAGGGAGTTTCACAGGGAGGTGGGAAGAGGGCAGAGAAGTGGGTCAAGAGCTCCCCAACTGAGGGAACAGCACAGGTACAGGCAGCTGTGACAAAAGCCACCCTGCCTGGGAGCAGAGAGAAGTTCCAGGAGATGGAAGTGGGAAGGTGGGCCTGGGCTGGAGGGCTGTGCCAGGGAGTTAGCTGGTCCTGCTCAGGGCAGAGGGAAGCTATCCTTTTCATCACAAGGAAGCTGAGGTTCAGCAAAGGACTGACTTGCCTGAGGTCACATAGCCCTGTCCCTGCCATATTCAGGTTACAGAGCTGCCTCTTTCCCAGCTCAGAGAAGAACCAAAGCGGAGAGAGGGCAGTCATTTGAACTTCACCCTATTTGAACACCCTTCCTGACTTGTTTCCAGGCATACAGGGCTCAGCATGCCCCTGGCAAAGGGTCTGAGGATGCAGAGGCGCGAGCCCGGCTTACTGGAGGGGGGCCTGGGAAGCTGATGCCAGACCTGAGGATCAACGATTTACAGAAGCCCCAGCCCACGCCTGTCATGAAGGCATGGCATGGTGCTCTGCCCCCCTCCCGAGGCACAGGGTAGCACTCAGGGCAAGAAAGGGGGTCTGCCACCAGCAAGCCCCGACAGGTGGGAGGTGAGGCTCTACCCTAGGCCCATCGCTGAGACGCAAGGCCAAGGGATGTTTCAGTCCCTCCTCAAGGCAGACAAGCCCTCAGCACGGAGGCGCTGGGCAGACCCCTGGCACCCGTTCTGGTCACTGTTTTGCTGGGGCCCTGATTCCGTGGCAGACCGTGAGGTCAGCCGGGCTCTCCGGGGGCTGCCATACCCGCTCCCCCTCCTGTCAGCTGGGGATCCAGGACCCAGCAGTTCAAGCAGTTTAAGTCTCTGAAGCGCGAACACTGCAAATTCTCCACCACGCTCAAACTCAGCCCTTGCCCTCTCAGGAGGGCAGGGCCCACAGGCAGCCTGGAGGGGAAGCCCAGACTGGTGTAGCCGCAAGCGAGCAACAAAGCCCTGCACCTCCTACTCACTTTCTGCCCCCCTCCCAAAGATCCTTCCCGCTCTCCCCTGCCAGGCCCCTCGGGCCTCAGACTGCTTGGGTCTGCTTGCCCCCTCTCGCTCCTGGTCCACCTGTGCAGGTACCCGTGTGCTTACTTAGTACAACCCCAGCCTCAGAAGACAGGCCTGACTTAGACCAGGGCCCCGTGTTCAGCAACCTGCGCCCCAGGTGACCGTGCCCGGAACGGCTCCATCGCTGTGGCCGGTACGTGTCCTGGGAACCGCCAAAGCCTGCCTGCGGCAGAGAAGCCAAAGTGCCCAGTGGTGGGTTAAATCACGGGGCGCCCATGTACTGGAGCGTGTGCAGTCACTGCAGCTGGTCACGAGAGTCCGTTAAATGTCACAGGGAAAGGTGTGCGTGCAACACAGGAATATGTGAGAAAGCAGGCTTGATGACAGTGCACCTGGGCATCCACCTCTGGGCCCAGTGACGACCAAACGTCCACCCCTCTGGGATCCGGCCCCCACTCAAACAAAGGCGGGTATGGTCTGGTGGAAGAGGGTCTCCTGGGCAGAGCAGTGCTGGACTGGCCTCCCAAGAAGGTTTATCATTGCCCCTAAGTGATTTCCAGACTTTCTGCCTGGCCCGCCCCTCAGGCCTCATTTCTGTATTCAGCGTGGCCGCTTTCATCTCAGACATTCACCGTTTCTGGGGCTGAGGGCTTTCCGTGTGCCAGCTACCACATGCAAGGCAGCTGTGGCATAAAGGAGTAAGAACCCGTTGGAGTAAGAACTGAGTTCAAATCCCAACTGCGCTGCTCCAGGTTCTTAGAAAGTTAGAACCTTGTAAATAGGATCAAGCCCTCCTGCTTCGCAGGTTAAATAACGAATCCCATGGTGCTGAGCGCTCAGGGACCAGGTGCTCAACGAGTCTCGTGTTTCTCTGTTCGCCTCTGTCTGGCCTGGCCCCGCTGCCTCCCGACTGGGGCTGTGTCACATCACTTCCCAAACGGGCACCTTCCCCCAGCTCCACACCCTCAGCAACAAGAGCGGCCCAGCCCTGACCCACACCCGCTACTCTCCTGGTCACCCCCTCCCCCCCTGCAGCACAGACCTGCCCTCACCCGGAGAGACAGAACTTGAAGGTGACAAATGCAACCAGTTCTACAGAAGATGAGGAAGAAGCACAAATGTTACCAAGTCCCGTTTCTGAAGCCAGAGGCCCCTCCGCCCGCCAACTTCAGAAGGGTCCTCAAGGCTGGGGCAACAGCACAAGAGTCCGGGACTCGCCTCCCAGTTTCACGGAAACAACACCCCTACGCCCCCTGTCCTCCCGAGCCAGTTCTCAGTGTTCCCATTCTCCCTGTACCAGCACAGCATCCTTCCATCCATCTGCTGCCTGCTGCCCCTGGACACCTGAGCCTTATCTGAGGTCAAGGTGCTTCATTCATCCCCCAAATAAACAGCGTAAGTTACCCAGGCCCAAGTCAGCCTGGGGTCAAAGGGCTCGGTCCCAAGACCACCCAGAGCAAGCTTTACGTCTTCATGGGTCTGAGGACAAGGCCAATCTGATTCCCACAGAGCACGGTTGCCACCTGGCCTCCACTGCAGAGAAAATGCCGCCTTGCTGCCTTACATTCTTACGTTTGTAGTTGGTCTCAGTCGCTGTTACGTGTCACCACAGGTAACAGTGTGTCCCCTTCACAGCTTATGCCCCCATGAAGTAGGCAGTCAAGTGAGACGCCATGGGACAGGGGGACATATGGGGGCGCAGAACAACCTGCCCAAAATCTTATGAGGGGACCTGGAGGGAAACCCACATCTCCCAACTCCCTGATTCCCTCTGCAAGTAAGTAGAACCTCAGCTTTTCTCTTGAGCCGTTGCCCCCCAGTTCACCTAAGTGTGGCCTCAGCAAGCTGCTCAACTTCACTGAGAACACGAGGCAGGGATACCTACCATCCCCGACCCGTGGTGGTGGCAGCTGCAGGGCCAGAAGGGCTTCAGGGCCAAGAGCTCACTGGGGTCTGATTCCCAGCAGCTTTTTCCAGCCTTCTGGAAGTCGAGTGGCCCCCAACACACAGAGGGTGGATGGAATGGTCTGCCTGGTCCAGACGGGCGCCTGCAAGTGATGCCAGGTAGCACTAGCCTAGCTCACTGGCTCCCAGGCCCCTTCTTTGGGGGGACACACTGAGCACGAGGCCCAGACACAGCATGTTCCTGGGCAAGCAGGTGTGGGACTAGAATGGGAGGTGGGGGCACCACTCTGGGCCTAGGAGACCTGCTTCTAGGACAGCTCAGCCGTGTGCTTGAGGAGCAACCTTGGGCAAATGACGGAGTCCAAGAGTCCTCAGTGTGGTGTGTGTGGACCCCAGGAGTCCACGGGTGGGCTTCAGGGATGCCTGGGAACACCTGAACTTTGACACGTGGTGTGTGAGGAGGTCTGTGCCTCTGACAGAGACACATGGATCCCGGGGCCCTGCCCCCTACGCCTCACTTCCTGCACATGCACACTGCTGGGGGTTGGAATACGTGAACACTCGGACGTTCTGAGGGGCCAGCACAGAACCCCCTGCTGCTGCTCACACTGAGATGTCCGCAGCCAGAAGCTACAGAACAGGAGCTGTTCACCTGCTGCACACATCTTCAAGGGCAGTTAGTTAAGTTCACAGACATGAAAACAGTTCTCAGTTTCTTCCACTGTAAAGGCGGCCGGAGAAGGACAGAGCACACAAGGAACACAAGTGGGGGCAAACACAGTGGGACTCCAGCTGCTGTCACCCCTAGCCCGGAGAACTCCACACCATCTGGCAGAGAGAAAGGAAGAGGGAGAGCAAGAGGGTACGCGGCCTGGAAAGAGGCCCAGAGTGAGCCTGCCTCGTCTCAAGGTAAAAGGGCCCAGCGGAGACAAGGAAGCATCTGGTGGCATGTCAGTCAACCCCTGGGACCCCGCGAGGAGTTAAGTGACCACAGAACTGAGTCAGTCCAGGAGGCAGGATCCACACTGTCCAAGAGTATTCCTTTTAAAGCCCAGCTCCACTGACCCCCCGAGGCCCCTAGTTGAGGAAACCTCCCTTTCGGGCCCTGCCTCACTCTGGGGCACAGAGAATTCTAGCAGTTAGAGTGCTATGTGGGGAGAAGAGGGGGCTAGGGCAAGTGGAGAGGAAGTCGAGGCAGGGAGGCATCCAGACAGCAGTGCCAGGGCACCCCTGCCCAGGCCAAAGAGGGCCCTTGAAGCCCGAGAGAGAAGAACACAGAGGGAGGGAGCGTGGGAAGCCAGGGTAGGAACCCAAGGGCATGGCCCCACTGCGGACAGAAAGCCGGCCTCTGGGGCTAAGGAGTGAGGAGCTAATGCGGGGAGCACACAGGAAGAGAAGCTCCGGGGTCTGGGGGTCAGGCTGGAAATGTCACGGAGGCCAAAAAAGAATGACCTCCTCCCCAAGCCTATGCCTCTCGGCTCTCTCAGGGCTCGCTCCTCTTCACTGGTCATCCCTCCCCAACACACTGGAACAAGGTGGCCTGGTCTCAGAAACAGACAGGAAAACAGTAGGAGCCTATCCGTATGTGGTGGAAGCCTGTGGAGAAATAAATTGATGGGAGGAGCAAGAGGCCTCCGTGACGATGCTGGCTGTAAGAGGTGACGGGCCTGTGCCTCAGTCTGTGTTTAACCCATCCTCCGCTGGCTGCCAGACTCGTCTCCATTTTCCGTTTGTCTGTCACCCAGCACAGCACCCACCACGCGCCCTCTCTACCATGCCCTGTCATCTAAGGTGCACCCCGATGCCAGGGCCTCTCTGCCCGATGAGGGGAACAACCCGATGGCCTCCCATCGCGTGGCTGTCAAGGCCCCTTGCAGTCGAGCCCAGCCCACCCCTCCTGCCCAGCCAGTGGCCTGCCTTTCACTGCACTCCCTACACTGGCCTCCTTACTCACCGCAGATGGCTCAGGCCCCACACTCGCCTTTCCTCTGCCTGTGTCTTTCCAAGCCCACAGCCTCTGCAGACCCTCAGACAGCAAGTGCAACCCAGGAGTTCAAAGTTGGGACAGATCTAGGCTAGCATCCCGGCCCTGCCCCTCACTGGCAGTGTCTCCACCCTCTGGGCCTCACAGCCCCATCTGAGCCCTGACCAGCAGTATGCCCAGCTGTGAGCCAGCTCAGCGCGGGCACTGGGTCCATGCCTGGGAAGGCGGGTTCTCCTCCCCTGTGCTCCTGCAGCACCTACACGCCTCACCATAGTACTTAACACTTGGCCGCTTGGTTGTTTTTATTGCTTTATGTGACTTGTTTTCCCAGCGGGACCATCAAGATCTTTAAGACACCTGCATTATTTGCTTTTCTGATTTTGGATCCATTCGTTGTAGGAAATGCAGAAAATCTCTTATGTTCCAAATAAGAGAATAAAGCCATCCACAGCCCTCCTCAGATAACCACTGAAAACGTTCTGGCTTATTCCTTTGCATCTCTTGTGCAGAGATGTTGTCTTTTTTGAAAGTTAAGATCATGTTGCATATGGATTTTTGTGTCTTGATTCCTTCACTCATGCCCACATCAGACATTCTTCAAAAACAGTTTTTTGACACCCACCTAACACTCCAGCATGTGGAGCACCATCACTGACTCCACTGCCACCTCTGTGAAGGGAGGTCAGGCTTGGTCCCCAGATATGGAGACTTGCACCGGCACGCTTGAAGCTTCAAACTCGCCAATCACCAATTACCTTCCTTCTGTGCTGATTAAATGGATTTCCTCCCTTGTCCTAAGAAAGCCCATTTCCTGTGGACAAGACTTACGGTGAAAAACGGAACTGGCTGTGATGAGCGAGCCAGTGTGGTGGGCTGGCCGGCAGAGGCAGGAGCTAGATTCCTGGGCCCTGTCTCCCAGGGTCTGGTGTCAGCCCGATCAGCCTAGGGAGCACGTGGCAGCCCCCACTGCCCCGGCCCTGGTCCTGACCCTGACCCCTCCAAATCAAAGGCCCTTTCTGCCAGCAGCCAAGAGAGTATGAATAAAGTTCAAGGTGCAGTGCTTATCCAGCTCAGTCATCACATCATAGGAGGAACAACCCAGAACAGGAGGATGTTGGACCTAGACAAGATAAAATGCCAGAGGCCATGACAGAAAGTCTTCAGTTTTCTAAAGGGTTTAAGCGTGTTCTCTGTGGCCCAAAAGACAGAGTCCACAAGGACTCAGACTTTGACTAAGCCTGAGCAATGCAAAGAACAAATGGCTACTACTTTGGAAGGTGGTGGAATTCCCTGTCGCTGCAAAGTATCATGGCCAAGATTGTCTGGAAGGGAAGGCACAGGTGATTAGACCACATGATGACAAAGTCCCTCCCACCCCAACAGGGAGGAGCTGGACCCTGTCACAGGGAAATTCTACAGCAGTGCCTGGTCTGTGAAACACTCTTAGTGTCCAGATGTTCCTCCTACCTCGAGAGCTTAGCTCTCTGGAAGCTACTCATGCATCTTGTAGAAGTTTCCAGGGCATTTCACAACGAAGAAAAACATTTGCAACCTACTGAAAACCAAACTACACGGAGATATACCATAGCTAACATGATGGAAATTATACCATATGCAACGAAAAGAATGTTTCTCAATAAAAATGCCCTTTCTTGTGTGTTTTTTTTCCTTTTTTTCCAGTTGCTAAAACAATTAGCCTTACAGTCCATCTGGCAATTTACATGTAATTACCCAGGATGCTCTGCATGGCTCCTCAGGCCACTCTAGCTACCGGAAGTAATGTGCTCAAGTGAGGTGCGATCAGCATTCCTTCCTGTACAGACTCCACCTGCCAGTGCCCCGCTGGAACTGAGACAGCAGCGACGAGGAATAGCTCGTACCCAGGGCAACAGGAGAAGCCTGGAGGGCCCTGGAAATACTGAGCTGCTGGCCTCCCTCCATGAGTGTCCTTTCCCCAAAGACAGACCCGTGGTCCAGCAGAGTCCCTGCACCCTCCGGGATGGACATTTGGCTCAGGGCCAGATTTACCAAGATGCCCGCCTAGCTACTTTCTTTCTGGGTGTGAGCACAGGAAGGGGCAGGGAAGCAGTTTTAAAGGAGTTTTGATGTTCAACAGTTGGGAACCTTACCATTTCTAAAAGTAGAAGAAGGAGGGGTGAGAAGTTAAGAGCTCAGCCTCTAAAGTACTGAAGCACAGGGAAGGGACAGCCCGCCTCCCTTGCCTGCCTGCCTGCCAGCCAGTCTGGTGAAGGGGTATGCTCGGAGAGTGAAGGCCCCCCAACACTCAGCACCAGGGGCCAAGTGCCCCAGCTCGCTGGTTGAACCACCACCTCTACCCTGGGTTTGTCGGCCTTCCCCCAGGAACATGGTAAGTCAGGGGTTAGGTTATAAGAACCATAAATATACTCAGTTAATGTAAGAAAAAATATTGCTATTTAAAAACCCAAGACTTTTAAAAGTTGAAAAGTAACGGCCCTAAGCTGGCTTTGGAAGGGTGGCCCAGGTGAGGCGGGCCTGTCCTAGTCAGGGTCCCTCCTGGCAGCTCCAGGCTAGCACCCTGGGCAGGCTGCTATTCGGTAGGCACAAAATGCAGCCTCGTTAGTGGGAACTCCAGAGGGACCCACACTGGAGATGGGAGCTCTGGGCCGACTGACCCCCGCCCCTTCACCTCACCACCTCCTGGAGGGGTTCCAGGAGAGGAATGCTCATGGGTGCCCGAGCCACTTTCTGGACTGAAAGAAGATGCACTGGATCCTAAGCCCAAGGCCCCAGCCAGGCCCCACTCCACAGGGAGCCTGAGGAAAGTCACCCGGATTTTTCTTTTTCTTTAACACCTCATGCTTTATAGGAAGACAACACAAAATTATACCTCAGAAAAGCAAGCAAGCCTTCCAACCACCAATTCAGCCTCTCCTCTGGGTCATCTCTGAGGTCACGAGTCCATGAGGCTACACAGCCACATTCCCCACCCTAGCCACTCAGCCTCTCTGGGTCATCTCTGAGGTCACGAGTCCATGAGGCTACACAGCCACATTCCCCACCCTAGCCACTCAGCCTGGGCTGGGCTGGGCAGGGAAGAGGCCTTCCTGCTGGACCAGGCTCCCTGCTTCAGCAACTACCTGCTTGATGGCACCATTCTGGGGAATAAAGGAAACTTCTGGCATCCAACAGAGATGGGATGGAAAGTCATCACAGGGGACCGGGCTGTCCTGTCCGCCAAAACTCCCGGCGTCTGATCCAGAACAAGACCCGCCTTGAGGCCTCACTGCACGACATACGGTCTGAGGTCTGAGAGGGAGACCAGCAAGGGGCAAAGGTCTACAGTCAGGGACCCTGCCTCTTGGGATGCAGACTTGCAAAGAGCTCTCCCCACAGAACCGTTTCTGGGAGCAGAGTTGAGGGAGACTGAGTTTAGAAAGAAGGCACATGACAGTCGGCTGACTTCCTGGATGTCTGAGTCACTTCATTCAGCTCTTCGCTGGGATACGGGGCTACGCACTGTTTAGCACTCCAGCAGGGCCCACGGGAGACCAGAGAGGCGCGTCTCCGTCTCCGCCGAGCTGCACCCCGCCCCCGAGGAGGCCTGCGGGCACTTACCAGGAAGCGGACATCGTCAAAGCCATTCAGAAGCAACTTGCTCTCATACTGCTGCAGCCCAACCGCCTCCAGCCACTCCCCGACGCTCTGCTCCAGCGTCCGCGAACCTGACGAGAGAGGAATCGGCAGACGCTTGAAAAGGGAAAACCCATTAAGGCGGTAGCAGCGGCACTCAGAGGAAGACAGATGGCACTGCCACATCATGGTCATTACCATAAAGCAGCCAGACTATGTACAAGAGACCAGAGAGCAGAGGACCCGCAGCTCCTCTTCCGGGTGCAGGCCGAGGGCAGGTGGGCCCGGGCCGCACACCCACCCACCCCCTCAAGTCTGAGCTCCTCCAGGGCTGCGGTGGCACATGCACGGTCTCCGCCCACAGGTCAGCGTTCACACTGAGGTATTTCAGGAAGTCTGTTCCCACGGGCACTAGAGGGGCTGGGGGCTCCTCTCATCCATGCAACTTCTGGAGCCCCCGCGGGGCCGTGGGCGAGGGACAAGTCCTGTGACCTTGCAGCACAAACCGGTCAGGAGAGAGCACGCGTCTTCATGCAGCTGAGGGGCACAGGCACACAGCGAGGGCTCCGGGAGGGAAGCAGCGGCGGCTGTTCACGGGGACCCAGCACATGCAACACAAGCAGCACAGAACCCGGCAGGGGGAGAAAAGAGACTTTTACTTGTTTTCCCCCAGCAGTCCCGGAATAAGCAAACCATGGCCACTGGCCCTTTGTGCTCAGAGGCTCAAGGCAGAGGGGGCCGAGTGCCGCGCACGGGCCGGGGCCCGGGGCCCGGGGCTGGGGCTCAGGTGTGGCCCTGCTGTGACGGCGACATCGCGCTCCCCGGGGCTGCACGGCCAGCGGGGCCAGGGGCCCAGTCCACAGCTAGACTCTGGCGGCCGGCGAGCGGGGCGTCTCCCGCGCCAGGGTGCTGTCTGAAGTGCTGCCTTCCCGGGCCGGGCTCTTTTGCTGGGGCTGGGCATTCATCTTCCTCTTCTGATAGTGGCTGTTCCTGGGACTCGCCTGCCTGCTCAGGTGGAAAGCAGGCAGGCAGATCCAGTTCTTGGCTAAAGACGACAAAACCCGACCCGATGAAAGAAAGGGAAAAGGGAAGCGGTCCTCTGTCAGCTGAGCTGTGACAGCTTAAGTCTATTCACATTCGGCGCTGTGCTCTCTCTGGCTGAGTGATACAGACAGCAACGGTCTTCCCAGGGTCTCCGGATCCTTATGTTCTTCCTCTGAGGGCCGGCAGGGAAGGGACGACATGTATCTGCTCTGCTCCTCGGCCGGACAGGGGGGCGGGGTGGGGAGGAACAGAGTTCAGCCCTCCCTGCCGACCTGAGCGCCTAGCCCCCACCTACTTCTCTGGTTCTCATGGGCAAGAACAGATGATAAAAGAAGGAAAAAAGGGAAAGGGAGGAAAAAGAAGAACCAACTACAAAGACATCACCTCCAGAGAACTCTTGACACGGTGAAAGTCATTCTCTTGTTCTCGGCACTTTCTGCCCTTCAAGGCAGGCCAAGGCCAACTGGCTTGGTTATCAGGGAGCCCCCGGTGACCCACTGTCCCAGGCTCCCCCTCCTCTGTCCTCTGCAGAGCAGCTGGTGGTCAGGGACCCGGTGGCCTCCCGATGCACGCTGCAGCAGCACTCCAAGACGCTGGGTCCCCTGCCCTTGACTGGGGCCGTCTGCTCCCGGGAACCTAGGCGGCGGGCTCTTGTATGCTCACGAAGTCAAGTGTCCCTGGCTGCTGATTCATTCCTGCTTGTAATCCCCCAGCCGGGCAGCTGTGGTCCTGCCTGCTGCCGGTGGATGTGTGCGCTCACAGAACCGCAGCAGAGTGCTTTGTCTGGAGGCTCCTGGGCTCCACGCTGCCTGCTGCCGGCCCCACAGCCCTCGCTCGCTCTCATAATGTCTGGCCCTCCCCTTCTCCCCTCCCCACCCTCCTCCCTTCCACGTTCAGGAAAATACATCAGGGAGCGGACATCGGAGCAGAAGCCGCTGCTGCCGCCGCTGAGGGAGAAGGACACAGCAGCACAAGCATCACAGCAAAATGACAGGCTCCCCAGCATCTCCTGTCGGCCAACACACATGCGTCTGAAAGGCGGAGACGGGGAAACCCTACCTGCAGCTCGAGGGGCTGGAAACAGCTTATTAAGGAGAGAGAAGGCACATTCCTATAGTTTTGGCCAACAGTGTCTCGGACAGCCAGAGAAGGGGACAGAGGAATGACACCGCCCTGAGGGCAGAGCCCACAGGTTAAGCGACCCCTTGCTCACCATGTAAGAAAGACCGTGCCTCTCTGCCAAGAGAATAAGCCATGGGGTGTCACAAAAACAGGTGACCAAATAAAGACATTATACCTAATATTCCTCAGGTGAGCAAGCGCACTCAGCAACTCGGGGAGGGACTTCTCCTGGGGCGGCCGGAGCCCCGGAGAGAAGCGCCAGACCCAGAGCAGGCCCCTCGCTATCTAGAGGAGGAGGGGAGGGGAGGGGAGGCACCAAGGAAAAGGGGGAGCCGGGACCAAACCCCAAGTACGGCCGTGAAGACAGAAGAGGTCACATGTAGAGACAAAGACCCAGGGACCACATGTCACCCTCTAAACATGCTGGGGGACACCGACAGCTCAGCAGGCTGTAGACGGTCCTGGCAAAGAAAGGGCTGTGTGTGCAGGGAGATCAGGCCCCAGAAGGAGCCTGCACTGAATGGCGATTCAACAGCTAAAGCGGCTGGCTTTAGCAGAAGAAAGCAAATGATCTCTTGCGCTCCACAGACAGGCTTTTGTGGAAAGCAGCCAGAGTGGCCGGGGCCAGTGGGAAGGCTTCCCCTCCCTGGACTCCTCAGAGTGGAATGAGTTGTGAAACCTGTCTGTTGGGGATTCGGGTAACTAGCTCCAGTGCTGGCAGCTCAGGGTCCCAAGGCCCAAGACGAGAGTAAGACTCCAGTTCCATACTGGGTCTTGTCCTATAGAACACGATCCTCTGTGAAACCAGTCACGCTGAGCAATCCTGTGCTTAGTTAACAGCTGCCTGCTGGAAGGCCTGCTCCTCCTCCCAGGCTGGCAACCCCAGAGCCCAAGTCTCTCCTAGATCCAGAAACCTAAGGACAATCTGAACCCTGCACCTGACCATTCAAAACAAGCAAGAATTCTGCTCTGGCCTGAGCTGAAGGCTGGTGCTCCCTGAGGTCCTGGGGAAAGCCCCGTCCTGACCTGTCAGATAGAAGACAGAGCTCATGGGCAGACCTGAGTCTACTTTCCCCATGCTTCATGGCCTGGCAGCAGTGCAGACACAGTAGTCCGGGGACTCTGCAGCATGAGTGGGGGCACCCTCTGTTCAGGTGGCTGTTCTCGTGTGCCCACCCTAGACGGTCCTACGCCGCTGTATAGAAGATGGTTCAACTCAGCGGTGCTAAAACAGGACTGTGTGTCGGGACCCGGTGACCTAGGGGGGAAGCCAGGCCAACTTTCATCACTCACACAGACAGGTTCGTGGGGGTAAGAACTAGTGGGTGGGACCACCAGGGCCAGGAAAGAGCTCAGTGTCATCACTTCCAAAGAGAAGGGCTCTTGCAGAAATGTGTTTTCCAAAGGTGCTGCCACATTTCCTGATTTATCAAAGTTAAGATACTGACCCAAACTCTCAAGCACGTGCATTCCTCGGACATAGAGGGGTACAGGCAAGCAGAAAGCTGCTGCAACCGAACGGACTGCTATCGATCCCAGTCCTGGCTGTCCCCCAAGCACGGTTTTGGAAAACGGTAATGGTGTTTGTCTCAGTACTGAACATCTACTCCCAACAAACGCTTGACTCTTGATGAAGGCTGCACACAACAACAGAGAGGGAGGCTGTCTGTCTGTTCTCCAGCATGTGGAGACAGAGCCACAAACGCTGAGTCAGAAGAGCCATCCCTGCAGACCCCAGCGTAATCCAAGACTGATGACGACGAAGGGCCACACCCAGCTGGGCCCTCTCTTGCTAGAAGCCAGGGAAACAAGGCTGCTGGAAGGAGGTGGCTCTGGGAACCCAATTGGAGACGTGGTGGAGGGAGACAAGCAGATGCACCTCCTCCCTAGGTTTTTTGATGCGGGTAAGTAATTATTTCATGGACAAAAAAAGAGCCTATCTACCATTTACCTCTTTTGCACAAGTATTTGTATATATTAGTCATTCCCAACAAACCTATGAGGTAGGTACTATTATCCAAAGGTAGATAGGGAACTGGGGCTCAGAGAGATTAAGGGACTTGCCAAAGACCCTTATACATCCAGAAGCCGAATTTGAACGTGGGGCTGAGGCTCCAGAGCCCATGCAACTTTCACAAGCACCACAGCCTCAGCAGCTCCCTTCCCCCAGTGTGCACACTTGTCCCCACCCATCTGACTCCCACAGAGGAACCACAAGTGTCACCTGGGCTAAGAGGCCAGTCCTGCATGCAGCCTCCCGAGTGAGCGAGGAAGCCCTTCCCTCCAGCTGGAGAGGCATTTCCTCAGGGATGGTGAGAGGCCAGGCCTCACTGAACTGACTCGGCCCGGGTGCTCTGGTGGCAGAGGGAGGTCTGCAGGTGCTTGGGGGATGGGGCGTGAGACTTGCTCTAGCTAACAGGTACCTTTAGAAATGTCCCCTCACCTAAGAAAGTAATACAACCACAGGTCTGTTATCAAGGAAAACAGCTCGGATATGGCCTCTCTAGCTCCCTGCTTCCAACAAAGGAAATCAAGGCTGACCGCACCCCTAGGGCTTTGAAAAGAAAAGAATGCCCAGAGTAGCAGTGACCCAGGATAAAAACGAGTGACTAAGCAAATGGAAAAATGCAGAGACAGACACAAGGAGGGACAGCAAAGCCAACCCCTCCAGGTGATGCAGGCTAACAGTCTGAGACCACCGAGCCAACCCAACGCTCTGCCACTGCCATGGAGCAGCCGAACGAGAGCTACTTTCTCACGAGGGGTAAGTGCCAGAGTTGCCTGGGAAAGTGGACAGACCGAAGCCAAAGTGCACTCCAGTTTAAACCAAACGGAGAAAACCTACATTTACAAAAATACTTCTGGACAAGTGACAACTGTTAACTTAAAAAAAACCTTCTCAATAGGTGGCCTAAAATGCAATTTCCCCTCCAATGTGTAAGAAGAGCCCTTGCCCTACAATAACAGCTAGATGGGCCATACAGATACGTGTCTGAATTGCAGGAGCATGACGCGGGCAGAGGCTGACCTCTCTCACCCACCAAATGTCTGTCTTCTGTGCCAGAGGAAAAACCTGGGCCAGAAAGGAGCCAGAGGTCTGTGTTCCATGGGAAAGCGGCTGCTTGGTACGATACCTGAGATCTTCTGTTGTTCCTGAGAAAAGTCAATCCCTTCTCCAATAGAGCTCATGATTTTCTCAATCTGAAACGGAAGAGAGAGGAACAAAAAGGAGAGGCTGTCAGGCTTCAGTTAAACATTGCCGGCTCACTATCAGTGCACAGGGCAGCTGGTGTGTGTGGGAGTGCTCCAGGTCTCTTCCAGATGATTCCAAGGTCCAAGCGCCAACCTGCAAGGGATCAGAACTCTTTGCTGCTCATATCAAGAAAGGCCCTTCTGTGGCCACAGCCCAACAGGGACTAAAGACACGCTCCGAAAGGAGGGAGTGGGTAACAACCTGGGCTCAGCTGCTGGAAATGCCAAAAAGTCTTCCTTCCAAGGCATTTATATATCCCTCCTGCAGCACTTCCCCCAGCCCAGCAGGGACTGGACAACAGCAGGCCAGACCTGGCACATTTCACTGCTCACACCAGAATTTAAATTCCATGAGAGTAGAGACTTTGCCAGCTTGGTTCCATGTGACACCCCAAGTGCCTAGAGCAGTGCCTGGCAAGTCCTAAGCATTCAACAGATAATTGGTGCTGCCTGACTGCCAGCTCTGAGGTATGAGGACAATTTTTAGAACGGAGACAAGAAGAGAACCTCAACATAGGAACCTCTTAGAAGTCAAAGTGAGGCAGGCGTATAACTCTGATTAGAGGATCTTTTGATGCAGACATGTACCCTTCCTCTGGACCACAGCAGGGAGAGCTGGTCTCAAAGCATCTGATGTCTCCAGCATTGCCCCCTGTATGGACCACCTGTTCCAGCCATCTGGCTTTGGTCACCCTGAGCCAGAGCCAAGCCCCCCACTCCAGGAAACCTGGCCAGGGGCAAGACAGGGCAGCAAGGAGGCGGACACCTTCTCTTCCTCTCCTCCTCTTTTGGGATGCAGTGATAATGAGCTCATTCATGGCTCTTTTTCCAAAAAAGAATGTTACGAGAACCTTTTGTACCAGGGCTTGGATGCTTTTTCCTCTAAGTGCAAGTAAGGAGCCTAGGTCTGACAATCAAAAACAAAAACAAAAACAAAAACAAAAACAAAAAAAACCCCAAAACACAACTCTCCAGCCAGCTTCCAGCTGGCAGACAAAGACAGCACATTTGACAGCGGGCAGAAGAGCACAGAACAAACACCATCCTTCCCTTTGCAGCCGGGAGCTGTGGCTATTTTCCTCCAGCCACAGAAAACTGCCTTTTAACACACACTGTGAACTCCATCCCTGAGCTCAGCAAAAGCCAAGGGAAACACAACACATCTGACCTGTGGAGCAAATGGAGGTGTGCCTCCGCTCACCAGCCCCACAACCCAGAGGCAGGCACGGAAGCGGGCAGTGCCACCGCAGGTCTGCCCTGTCCCTTGAAGAAAATGTCTTCCTCCTTCCCTTCCTAATGCATCATTCTCTTTGGCCTCCGCATTATTTCAAGAACTGCCTCCTTCAACAGGCAGCCTGGTGCCGTGTGGGAAAGACCCACACGGACAGGCAAGCACTTTCACGCTTTCCCAGCTTCAGTGCTGACTCTACAAAAACAGGGATGGGTCTTGGGGCACCTGGATGGCTCAGTCGGTTGAGCGCCTGACGTCGGCTCAAGTCATGATCTCACGAGTTCGCGCCCCCCCCCCCCCCCCACCCCGTCAGGCTCTGTGCTGATAGCTCAGAACCTGGAGCCTGCTTCCGATTCTGTGTCTCCCTCTCTTCCTGCCCCTCCCCCACTCGTGCTGTCTCCGTCTCTGTCTCTCAAAAACATTAAAAAACAAACATTAAACATTAAACAAAAACAAACCAGGGATGGGTCCTGCCTCCTATGAAGGGTTGTCGTGTGGATTAAAAGTAGAGCTTACATAGAGCATCTAGCCAAAGGTCTGGCTCACAGAAGATGCCCGATAAAGGGTTCGTGTGCTTTCCACTTCCCCTCTTAGAGTTCCATTCAACCTAGTAAAAACCTAGTTAAAGTTGAAAAAAATTTTTTTACTTGTATTTTTTGACAAGTCATACATCCACATGATTCAAAGTTCAAAAGATACAAAGGTTATTCAGAGAAGTCTCCTTGTGCCTGTCTCCCAGCTGTCTGGCTCTCCTCCCCCGCAGGGAACCAGTGTAACCAGTTTCTCAAGTGTGCTTCTAGATCTGTTCCAGCCACATGTAAGCAAACATATGAAGGTATTCTACCCCCCACACTGACACAGGCAGTCTATATATGCTGCTCTGCATCTTGTTTTCTCTATTTAGTAATACATCTTAGAGTTCTTCCCACAGTTCATAAGAACATTTTTTTCTTTTTCTTTTTAACCGATATGTCACCTTATTTATTCAACCAGTCCCCTGGTGGTCACGTATGTAGTTTCCAATCTCTTCTCATTCTCAACAGTGCCATGAAGAACACTGTTCTACATACATGTTTGTACACATGGTTCCCTCTTGAGAGTTCTTCCAGGCACAAAATCTTGAATTAGCAGCAGGGACCCCACGGGTCGTGTAATGCCAACTCCCACCCCATGTCCGATTTTGCTAGGGGCCTTCCAGAGATGGGGCGTTAGGTGATTATGACGATCGCTGACTCTCCCGGTCAGTTCGCCCTATATGCAGAAAGTGCCAATTTATAACATCTGTCTTTTTACAGATTGAAATCTTTTTTCTTCCAACTTCAACCCACTGGTCTGGTTATTGCCCTAGAACACCTCTTCTTCCACAGGAAAGGCTTAGGGATATTTGGAGACAGGCCAAGCTGCTTCCCCACCCCCAGTCTGCACTAAATGACACATCAGTGCCCAGGTCCCAAAGCCTGGGCTGTCCAGATCATAGAAGCCTCCAAGCTGGGCAAAGAGCAGGCACTCCACGGATATCTGTTGAGGTGCTTTCCTTTTCCTTTTCTCTATTTACAGGAGAAAAGCAGGGTGCTCGAGATGAGAAAACTTTTCTCTGCATGGGGGGAATGAATGGGTCCTTATCCCTGGAATGGCTCCACCAGGCTATGGATCTCTCTTCCAGGCCAAAGAGGGTGTATGTGGGAGAATCACCACTGAAAAGTCCATGAGAGTTGGAATAAAGCATGTTTTACTTGCCATTTTGCCCCCTTGGGCTGGCTTGTGTTAAACAGGGAACCTACTGAATGAATGAAAGCCGGAGAGGGAGGGGTCCATTTCCTTAAGAGCTAGCAGAGAAAAAGCTGTTTTCCCAAGCCATGCAGAGTGTCATGGGCTTTTAATATAAAATCAAGTCATCTACGGTACCTATTTCATGATCATCATAATCACCTAACACCCAAAGCCACAGTTGACCTAGCCAATCAGCATCTCCTGGCTGCCCAATTCATTGGCCCTTTGCCAAAGGGCCTTTTGAAATCCGAGTGAACAGAGTTGAACACCCTGCTGCTTCTTTGCTCTGTTCCTTCCTTCCTGCTGGCCCCAGGAGTCACCCTCACACCCACTACAAAGGGCCAGGAACAGCCCACATTTCCACAGCCCACCCTCTGGCAGGGTATGCAAGGACACTCTCACAACTATTTCAGTGAAACTGTACGTGTCGCTGTCCTGGGAACTGGAGTAGCTAAGTCACGCTGAGAAGATGCTAGTTTATAGAGGAACTAGGAGTACTCGGCAGTTTACTGACAGCTTACAACCCAGCACCCCTTCCTGCCTTGGCAGAAACACAGGGCTGGGAGGAACATGGCAATGAAAAGGCCCTGTTTGGGCAGAGACTGGCAGGTGTCCGCCCTGACACCATACGCACAGAGCTGTCTGGGGCTGTGATCTTCCCCAGGGGCTGGGGAAACAGGGAGGAGCCGGATCTCCTCTCTCCCTGCCACACCCTCCATGGCCCAGAACCAGGAGAGGGAGAACATGGTCATTCCAGTCTAGACAAAGAGGAGCTGACCGAGAAAACAGACACCATTCTGATCTATCTACTTTGTGTAGTTTAACCATTTAGGCTTGAGTTAAAAAAAAAAAAAAAATCTGACTAAGCTGTTTTCTCAGAAATGTTCTGCATCTCAGGGGACAAAGCAGGCAGGTGTAATGTCCTGGAAGGGCACAGTTCAATATTCTCTTTTCTATTGTTGAGGTTCAGTGACCTTTTGGGGGAGAGACGGACAATGGTCACGCTCTAATACTGCACTTCACATAAACTCTATAGGGAACTTATATTTGTGTTTGGTAAGGCCTGAGCATTATCGACATAATGGATACATGTACTTTAAAAATGCTTGGAAATATTCCATTTTCAAAATATACTCAAGGTTATTCTATTTAGACTCTCCCCTCCTGCCCCCACCAGGGATGTATAAAACATATTCTCCATATGGCTGAAAACAAAAATAACTCAAATGCTAGAGACACCGCTGCTCACATCTTCTGACATGTGCTTGTTTAGAACACAGGATTGTGTGGTGCTGGGTGGCTCAGCCGGTCGAGAGTCTGACTCTTGAGTTGGGCTCAGGTCACGATCTCACAGTCGTGAGATCAAGCCCCACGTCGGGCTCCATGCTGGGCACAGAGCTTGTTTCAGATTCTCTCCCTCTCCCTCTGCCCCTCCCCTGCTCTCTCTCAAAAACAAAAACAAACAAACAAAAAAGAACACAGGATCATGGGTGGTGATATTCCGTATACAGATAAACAGGTCTCTATTCCCTATCACTACATACACCCTGGCTTTGGGGAACAAGTCAGATTACAACGGGCTTTTCAACGTGTATCAGGAGTGAGGGGAGGGAGAAGACAGCTGTCGGAGACAGAAATACCTCTGTAGGAACAGGAAGTCCACCTGAGAAACCACAAGCCTGGATCCAAGGCCTGTGTGAAACCTCCCTTCCAGAAGGTGGTACAAGTTACAAGCAATGGCTATGTTCAGGGGCTCCCATTTGTAATCAAATACCAGGGGAGCAGTTATCAGTCTGGTCAACATGCCCATTAGGTGGGGTCTAACATAGAGGAAGGAGGGAAAGGGATCACCTGCTTCCTATTTTCTTTTGGTGCAAATGGGAACATGAAGGGAGACGTTTCTGCAATTCACCATTGACTGAATTTGGCTCTTGAGGTCAGACATTCCCTCCCAACCCTCTTACTGCTGCTTGGGGAACTCTCGGTTCCCAAGGACTCTCCCACCAGTTGGAAAATACATACCAATCCCCTTGGGCCTGTACTGCCAGGGCTGGAGACCCTTTCTACCTCTCCTTCTCTGTCCCAATGCTTAATACCTGATTGGTCCAGAAACACACTCTGCTTTGTATCGTTATTTACCTGATGAACTGTTTTTAGGAGGTGTCCCAGAGACACTACAGAGCCACTAAGGGCAAGGACCCTGTTTCAGACTGTCTCTTTTAGATCTCACATGGAGCCAGGCACAGGGCTGGCCCACTGGAGGCGGCCAGTGACAAACAAGAACAGCTACAATTTGCTAAATGCCCACATCGGGCTAGTCACCTCATTAATACTGTAAGAGAGGAAACGCAGCCAACACTTCTGGACCCCTGTCTGGATTCCCTGCCCCTGTTTTTATCTGTCTCCAACCTCCCTGGGTTGCGGGCACAGTAACCTCATACCCTACAACTACCAGCTGGCCCTTTCGCTCAGCAATCCTGCAGAGCCTCAACTCACTGCCAAGCAAACATATTATCTCATTTTTCAGGTGAGGGAATTGGAGCTCTGCTCCATGGGCCGACTCCCAAACTCCTCGCAGGTGGCACAGCTCTTGCTTCCGCTAAGTGCCGTTGGTGGCAGAGTCTGCTCCCCGGGGAGCTCGAGCTTCCTGCTCTGGGGTACTAAGTGGCAGACCCTCTCCCTTGCTTGGACAGTGCTCCACATTCCTAGGAGCACAGGGCTAAGGAACTGAGCCTTAAGCACCCCAAGTCTCACTGGATGCTGCACGCGTGCCATCAGGTGACTGCTGACGTGCCTCCAGCTGGGCAAGGAACCCTGAAGACTGCTGACAGCTGCACTCCCGGGCCCAGAAACCACATAAGAATTCATCACCACTTCTGTCTTCCTGCCTCTCAGCAGCAGACAGGCTCAGCCTGGAGTGGGCTTTGATTCCACATCGGAAAAAGGGTCACTGACCAGGGTCTGGGTTATTTTTTTTCCCCCTCTCCCTCCGCCCCTGGCCTGCACAAGGCCTCAGGAAAGACAGAGATGGATTGAAGTAAATTATTTGTCCTGATTTTCTAACCTTGTCAACTGCTTTTAGGAGAGGGAGGCAGGAGAGGGTGGGGGAGGGGAGAAGAGGGCAGGGAACGAATATATATCTGCCAACAGACTCAGGGCCGGCCTTCCGAGGCAGAGGCTGCGGTGGCGGCTCCACTGACAAGGAGCAACTTCTTTTCCACAGAGCACGCGGCTGTCGGTGGGGGCTTAATTTGTCTCATCACAGGGGGCACACAGATTGTTGCTATATTTATTGCTGCACATCCCCCCAACTTGAGTCCCCTTTACATCGTTACCTTCCTTCTCAACCCTTCCAGGCTGGGAGACAACAGAGTGGTTCTGTTTCACAAGTGTTTCGTACTTGTGTCACCACGGGCTCCTGTTAAAGCCTGCATGTTATCTGCTCCAGGCTAGACTCTGGGGGAGGGGCGGGGGAACGCAAAGTCAAAGACGCTGTGGCTCCCCAATTCATTTCCTATCCCCCCTTCCTCATTTTTTACCTTTCACACGCCTCTTAGGTTACTGACTGGGCCTTCCCTGCCCCCCTCCCCAAAGCAGCTCCCACCCCACTTCTCCCAGCTAGCACTTTCTGACCAGGAACATGCTCCCGATCCACCCACCAGAGATGCGCATGCCCCAGACCCGGCATCTCATCTCATCTCACAGGGAGGAAGGCCCTTACCCAGGGAGGAAGACCTTACATGCAAACAACACTGGCCAGTGACCTCCTCACCCTGGAACAGCCTACCTTCCAGGCAAATCTTTAACTCAAAGCCTCAAGAAACTGCTGAAAGAAGAAAAAAAAGTTGGGAGACCTAGATTCCAATTAACTTTATTATGGCTTGCCACATAACTCTGGGTTATGTGCCAAATACTGGCTTTAATAAGTGGGACAAGACTCTAAAAGATTAATGAGGGTTATGTATTTGGGTTCTACTCCAATTTACACAATCTCCTTTCTACCCAGGAGGAGGCTTATTTGGGGGCTGGGGCTGCGGAACCGGGAGGAAGGCACCCAACCTCAGGGAGGCTGCAGGTCTCTAAAACACCGGAAAACCTGCTTCCTGGACCTTCCTTGGTTTTTCTTTCACTACCACCATCACCGAGTAAGCTTCCCTTGCTCCCATTCCTCCACAATCTGAATTTCATTAAAGCGCCCTGGCTGCACGGTTAGCCTCGCTATCGATTAAACCAGCCCACAGAAAACACTCTAAGTTCCCATTCAGAACTGATTTCCTCAGCAGTGTGGCCAGGGAAAGGGTACCACATCCGTCAGCTCCTCAGATTCTGCATCTGCCTCATAAGACTAGGGGAGTCACATGCAAAACTCTCAGCACCAAATTACACATACTTATGGTGTGAAAAAAAGATCATATACATTTAATGCAAATACACTATCAGTATCCATCAGCTGCCCTGAGATTTGTTGCAGCTTACCACTCCTAATGGTCTCTGAAGTTATGAAAGAGGAAGTTGGATAAATGAAGTTGACAGAGTTCTCAAAATTCATTAAAAATTTTTTTTTCAACGTTTATTTATTTTTGGGACAGAGAGAGACAGAGCATGAACGGGGGAGGGACAGAGAGAGAGGGAGACACAGAATCGGAAACAGGCTCCAGGCTCCGAGCCATCAGCCCAGAGCCCGACGCGGGGCTCGAACTCACAGACCGTGAGATCGTGACCCGGCTGAAGTTGGATGCTTAACCAACTGCGCCACCCAGGCGCCCCTCAAAATTCATTTTAGAGCACTAGTTAAAATCCCTCAGAGAAGCCTGTTAAAAAAACAAAATTCAACTGAGTAAATTTAAAGATCTAGTTGGCGTTACTAAATGATTCATGAGTTGGTTAGCATCCCTTCTAGCAAGTGGAGGGGAGCTCCAAAGAGCTACAGAAGGAGAAAGACTTTCAAAGGCAGGACAAGGAAGTCAAGAACAGAAAAAAGGACTATTTCAGGTGAGGTCACCTTCCTCTGGGGACAAAAGGGTCTTAGTAGGTAGATTACCTCATCTTCCTTTGGGGAATGTGACAGATTACCTTATGGGTGCTGACCAGAAAATTCCCAGACTGACCTGGTTAAGACTACATTTCTAGGGGAGGTTGAAAAGTGCAATTAGATTAGGTTAATTAAGCCCCAGTCTGGTGACCTGGCCTAAGGGACTCCACTTTGGGCCTGTGGTTTTCTTTTTAACAAGCCTTACACAAAAGCGCACACACTGCATTGATTCCATTCATCTGAAGTTCTAGAACAGACAAAACTAATCTATGGAGGTGGAAAAACGTAGGGGGCAGTAAGGAGTGACTGGAAAGGGGTGCGAGGGAACTTTCTGGGTTTATGGCAATATTCTGCATCTTGATAGGAATCTGGGTCACACAAATGTATGTGTCTGTCCAAACTCAAGGAATAGTAGACTTGAGATTTATGCATTTCATTTTGTATACACTTTACTGCCACTCTTCCCAAAACCCTATGAACATATATCTATCAGACTCTAGTTAATGATATACAACATGGTTAAACTGTTTAGGGATGAAATCTATGATGGCCACAAGTGACTTTGAAATGCATCAAAAAATAACCAATTTTTAAGTGGACTGAGGGATGGATGGATGGATGGATGGATGGATAGGAGACAAAACAAGTACAGTAAAATGCAATTAACAGAATGTAGGCTCGAGGTGCTGGGTATGTAGGGACCCACTATTCAAGTCTCTTTCAAGTTTTCTGCATGTTTGAAAATTCTCAGAATAAAATGCTGGGAAAAAAATATTTCTTTCAGGATCAAATCTTTTAGAGAATAGTAAATTGTAAGGTCAAAAAGGCTTGAAGTTTCATCAATTGTAATGAACTCTGCTCAACATGCTAATAAGCAGAGACAGGCCCAGCAAAGGAAACAAAGAGAAAGGAATGTGGGAAAGCTGACTTCACCATTATTCCGTGTCACCAAGCTTGCGGGTGAAGGGCCCTCAGCATAGCGTCTCTGTTGTGGTGTGGCTTTCTCTATTCTGGAACCCAGGCTAACCCTGGTCTTGACAATCTGAAAACTCAATTATCAGTGTTCCCAGGGATAAGCAAACCCTGGGAAACTGGTTCGTATTAATCCGACTCAAAAGACACTGATCCCTCCATCAATGACTTACTTCAGCATGTAAGCAGCACATTAGAATACATGGCTAATGGAATGCGTTCGTATCCTCTAGAGCCTGAAGTCAATAAAATGAGATCAAATCCACCCTCAGAACACTGAGGGAACAAGGTAGAGGTGGGTGGACTGTGTTGAGAGCTTATTAAATTATCCCTTTCCTACTTAGGGAGGTCCTCTTTCCTGAAATTCGAATTCAGGGGCTCACCGCAAGGCACACTTCTCCTCAGAAAGTACTTGTGATCAACAATGTTGGCACTCGAGCCTCCCAGGGTTGTTAGGTCCTAGGGTTGGGTTCTGTCACTGGGGCACTCTGCACTGAGCACCAGCCCAGTGCCCGCCCCATGGATCAGTTCATCCTCACAAGCAGCCTGGAGGAGAGCTCTGATTCTGCCCATTTTACAGAAGAGGAAACCAAACGTCAGAGAAGAAGAACAATGTCCATGGTCAGAGCACTAGAAACATGTGACTGTGCCCAACTCATTAGCTTTATAATTCATGACATCCAGCTTCTTTAGGGCCTAGCTTCTACTCTACTAAAGTTCAGAGCACAATTTCAAATACATGGGATAGGGAACACTGAAAAGATCCTGCAGAGTGGAGGAAGGAACAAGGACTTTGGAAAACAAAACTTGCATTTGAAATACTTTTAAAATTAGTTGTGGAACCTTAGACAAGTCATTTAACTTCTCTTTCAATTTCCTCTTCCATGAAGTGTGGAAAAATTCCTCACCCGTGGGATCGCTGCTACGGGCAAATTACTCGACCCCTCTTCTTCAAGATTCTGTCTCTTCACAGGAGAAACGGAGACATCAACACAGGGCTGTTATAAAGATGTGAGACAACACACACGGAGTCCTAGCGCAGTGTCTCGTTTCTAGAGGGAGCTGTAATGAGGAGTCTGTTTACTAGGATACTCAAGCAAGCTCTAACTTCTGGGGTGCCTGGGTGGCTCAGTCAGTTAAGTGTCCGACTTTAGCTCAGGTCATGATCTCACAGTCTGTGAGTTCAAGCCCTGCGTCAGGCTCTGTGCTGACAGCTCAGAGCCTGGAGCCTGCTTCGGATTCTGTGCCTCCCTCTGTCTGTCCCTCCCTCACTCACACTCCGTCTCTCTCAAAAATGAATAAATGTTAAAAAAAAAAAAGATGCGGGGTCTTCGTGTGATTCATCCATTCCTGAAAGACACTGTCCCATAGGTGAAGATAAACTTCTTGCTACTGTAAGCACAGAAAGTGAGATTTGCTCCTTCTCCAAAGGCAGTATCTGTCTGCCCCTGTTACTGGGAAGTTTTGGTCCCTGCCAATATCCAGGGGCCATAGCAGTAAAGTACCCAGGAGCGTTGTAAAATTCTGCGCTTGGAAAAACAGGGTTGAGCCTAAGAGTCATTTCGTTTTCACGCTGGAACCCACTTGACCCACTTGAAGTCTTGCTTACACTGAGAAACGTCTGTGGTCCTTGTAAAAGCACAGATGCCAGGCGAACAGCCCACACAGTCTTACCCCCTTGCTTGTTTCAGTTTATAGAGATTAGAAAGGGTTTGCACTCATGATTCACATTCATCTGGTTCCAAAATAAACAGAATTCTACCTAAAAAACAAGTTAATCAAAACCCAGGTTCCTTTGTTTAAAAAAAAAAAAAAAAAAGGACAAACCAGAGGGAAAAGGTTTCCTTCTGGCAGAAAATGTTTAGAACATGCTGTGTGAACAATAGCTCACTTCCTGGACACTCAGCTGGAGGCTGCCTCTCCATTCAGGACAAAACGTTTCATGTGAGGGGGGGGGTGATGCCTTTCTACAAGGCAGCTCCTTGGCAGGAACACGGCGGGGGGGGGGGGGCCGCCCCAGGTGGCCCTGCCAGAGAGACGGGGGACAGAGGAGAGGAAGCAGTGTCCGCTCAGGTCTGCTCCCCTCCCCCACAGAGGTAGGGGCGCAGGCCGTGGTGCTGGCCTCACATCCCACACCTCTGAGAAAGCTGGCTCCTGCAGGGCAGGGTCAGCAGGCAGGGAGGGAGGCAGACCGTGGAATCAGCAGGGCCATCTGCAACAGCAATACCACCACCTCCTTTGCACGTCCGTTAATGACCTCTACCTGACTGACCGAGCTGCACACCATCTATTCCCCCAGTAAACTCATGCTCGCGTTCCCAGCTGGCAGGATTCTCTCAAGCACACCCGCGGGTCTCCTGCTTCTATCCCACCGAGTGTTCCGCTTACCAGGAATTAGTTGGGATCATTTCCAAAACTGGTGTAAGATAGCTGTATATTTGTTGACGAAAACAGGGAAGTTTAATTAAACGTTACATAAATGACGAAACAAGCACAAAAAGCAGTCTCTGTGACAACCAATAGATGCTTTGAAGAGACTCAAGAACAGGATTATTTTTTACTGCCTTTGAATCAGGTGTTGTTGGAGAAATAAATTATAAAAGGTTCTAAAGGATTCTGTACTCACAAGGGACTAAATTCTTGCTTTATTTTTAAGAAACTCAAACTAACTGTGAGTTTTAGCCAATGACGTTTTATGGGCGTGATTCACGTAATGAAGAGGGCAGAGAACTCCAAATTAGCACGTCAACAGGGGAAGAAAAGGCCCTAATGCCACATCAAAACACTGGGATGCACACCTATTCGTTTGGGGTTAAATTAAAATGTTTCTTTTCAATTAATTTATTTTGTTAATGTTTTATTTTTTTATTTTTTATTTTTGAGAGAGAGAGGGAGAGTGTGCAAGAGCGAGCAGGGTAGGGGTAGAGAGGCAGAGAGAGAGGGAGGCACAGGATCTGAAGCCACCAGCTGTGCCCTGACAGCGAAAAGTCCAACGCAGGGCTCAAACCCACAAACTGTGAGCTTATGACCTGAGCTGAAGTCGGACACCCAACCGAGCCACCCAGGTGCCCCTGTTTGTGTTCTTTTTAAAAGCGACTTCCTCCTTTAACAGAGTTTTGTAATTAACCAAACAACCCCGTCCCAAGTGCCCATTGCAGAAAGCCCCTACAGGGAGCTGGCAGGAGCGCCTGATAAACACTAACCCCTGTCACAGATGCCAGGAGCCAGGCCACAGCGTAATTCACAAACTGCTTTCGTGCTCAGGTAGGTCTAAACCACCAGAGACACAGAACCCCTCTCTGGCTACTCTTTCCTGAAAAGTCGGGTAAATCCCAGCATACAGCGGCCCTTCCTTCTTCCTCATGGCAGTTCCTGTTTGCACAATGCCTTATGCTTTCACTGATCACTGCCAGGGTCCAGGGCCAACCAGCCACGGCTGTGTAAGTTACAGATCAAAGGCATTAGCAAGTCATGGGCTCTTCCATTCTATCAACTCAGAGGCTACCTCAGGCAAGTCAAATTTACAGCTGCCATTCACTCACACACCGCACTTGGTAACAGGAACTCCTCGCAGCCCAGATCTCAAGCTGAGAGCACAGAGATGGAGTCACCAGGTTAACAAGACCCTTCCCCTCGATGTGGTCCCCTTTACCTACCCTGGCAGACCATGGGACAGGGAGGCAAAGCAACTGGAGTCCTCCAAGTCTCCTAGATGTGTTCTGAAGCTCATGGGCATCCAAAGTCATCCTGAAGAAAAAGCCTGATCTAGGAACTAGTCTGTGCCCTGCCCCACCCATCAGGGAGCATAAAAAAACCATGGGAATGGCATCTTCAGGTCCCCCAAACATACTCTCAGAGGATAAGATGTAAGTACATGGAGGACAATTGTTTTCTGGGTAGGAAAGCAGAGACTAAGACCATGGACGACAGTACACCTGGGATATCTGACCCTGGCCAGAGGCCTGATGATGGTGCCTAGCTCTTACCCCACCCTACCCACCAGTCTACACTGCTGCTGCTCCTGAGATCCCAAGCCCAACCCGGGCAGGCCTCTGCCTTGTCTGCAGCCCCCAAATCTTCACCCTGTAATTCCGTCCAGAACCAGATCAAGTCACCGGTGCTCCTCCACGTTGTGTGCAGTCTAACATAAAAAAGTTTCCGGGGTCATGGGGCGCCTGGGTGGCGCAGTCGGTTAAGCGTCCGACTTCAGCCAGGTCACGATCTCGCGGTCCGTGAGTTCGAGCCCCGCGTCAGGCTCTGGGCTGATGGCTCAGAGCCTGGAACCTGTTTCCGATTCCGTGTCTCCCTCTCTCTCTGCCCCTCCCCCGTTCATGCTCTGTCTCTCTCTGTCCCAAAAATAAATAAATGTTGAAAAAAAAAAAGTTTCCGGGGTCAGAGCAAGGCTTTATCCTTGGTTTGTCCCTTTGGCAAAATACATAACCTACCTGAACCTCGTCTGTAAATATGGATGATGATACCTGCTTCGCCGTACGGCAAGGGGGTTAAATGCGGTAACACAGGTAGAGTGGCTGGCACCCAGCAAGCATGTGATAAGCATTGGTTCCCTGCCAGCACCCTTTCCGGACTGACTGCATCTAAGGTCTTTGTTTAGGATCCTTGCCTCCTGCAGAGGCAGCCCGGCTGTACTACACTAATGCAAACATGTTCACATAAACATAGTCCAAGGATGAGCCCTGGCCCTTCGACACATGCACACCACACCCAAGCTTCTTTTGTATTTCCCAGTGGCGCTCTTAGCAGGCACTGAGCACTGGGAGGGTTCAGCCAATACCCAGTGGAAAAACACACGAAGAGCTTTTAAAGTGATTACATCTGATTCTCAGGGAGGGATCTGTTCAGGACATACATCTTTCTTGGACCTGAGCTTTTTCCCGAAGAGGAAATGACCAGAGGAAAGTGGTGGTGCTCCCAGATGTGTGGACTCTTTCCACCTAAAATTCCTCCAAATGCATCCTCACTGTCTCATTGCTAAGTTCCTAAGTCAACAACCTCTATTATCAGCCCTGTGTTGACCTCAACCACAAGCAACCATGTTCTTTCCTCTTAAAAAATGAAATTTTTCTCAAATTCCAAAGGGTATGTTTTATAATACTATGATTTCAACACCAATAATAAATGACCCATCCACAAGCCCACCACCCGGTGTACGAAATAGAACATGGCCGCCAAACAGCATGTCTTTCCTAGGTCACTGTCTCCCTTTGTGCTCCTCTGAGGCCACCAGACTCTTGAATTAAATGCAGTCACCCCCTTGCTTTGCTTTGGAGTTTACCACTGACATCAGTATTCCTAAATGATGTAAGTTGCCATCTCACGTTCTTGGCCTAGGGGGTAGGAGCACAACTTGATATCCTCGTATTAGCCCAATAAATTCTGGGACCAGAGCTCAGGGTCGGGCACTCCCTCTGCTGCAGAGGGAGTAGAAGGCCGTGGAAAGGACCCAGCATCTGAAGAAAGGGCACTGGTAGGGGCGCCTGAGTGGCTCAGTAGGTTGAGTGCCCGACTTTGGCTCAGGTCATGATCTCACAGTTCATGGGGAGCTTGCTTCGGATTCTGTGTCTTCCTCTCTCTCTGCCCCTCCCCTGCTCGCGCTCTCTCTCTCAAAAAATAAAAAAGAAAATATTAAAAAAAAAAGGGGGGGTGCCTCGTAAAGGAAGAGCAATAAGCCGTTGCTTCTTGCTGGGTTGGCCAAGGTCACATGTTCTCTGGGTCTCCTGAGAAAAGCCCATTCCCTATAAGGGCTGTGGCACGAAACTACTGTGGGCTAACTTTCATGTTAAAGTATACAACCACACCGGATAACCAGAAAAGACCCAGACTTTTCGAAACGGCCTCAGTGAAGACGGCCTGCACCAGGAGAACCCCTGTGGACTTGCCCTCTTGGGCCTGTTACTAAGGGAGTCTTGCAATTACAGAGTGCACGAGTATTCTCAGACCATCAATAAAAGCGGCAAGTGGGGAGAAGAAAGGCAGAAAAGACGGACATGCTATACTCTCCACATTGTGAAACCTTTGCCTTGGGAGATTCCTGGGCCACCCACCAAAAGACCATCTCCAGCCTCAGCCTGAAGGGAGATTCCAGAGCAACCACAACCCACCAGTCCTGGTTTGCAAGCATTTATCACTGTCAAGAACTGTCCTCTAAGGATTTTGTGTGTGTGCCCTGGAGGTAGGGCCCTTTGGAAAAGTAGCAGGAGCCATAGCCTCAAGACAACAACATCAGTGAGGGAAAAGTCAGTCAGTGGAGCCAAGGAAAGACCTAGTTTATCACTGTTTGAGTAAGACCCAGGACAATTATTGCTTTAATAGTTCTAATAACTTTATAACATCTCCATTGTTGGCTATCTTCTAGCCTCTCAGTTTCCGATTTCCGTTTTGTTGGACAAGCAGTTAAAAGTTAAAAGGGGACCATGTGCCTATTTCAGTTACAGCAAAACTGGGGAGACCACGGAAAACTTTGTCACTTCCTCACAGAGTTCTGGGATAAGAGGAGAAGGGGGTGGGGTGGGCGAGCAGGCAGCCTGCGCAGGCGTGCCAATCCCTTAGGTCTATAGGAGAGAATCAATAGGAGAAGGGGAAGCTTGTCGAGACCCCCAAGAGTCCCTGGCAAAAGGTCAGGGGTCCCAGGCTGGGCCTCCTAGCTCCACTGTTAACTGAGGTACAGAAAGAAACCTTGCCTTCTAAGATTCCAGCTCTTACTGAATCAAAGGCTTGAGCAACAAACAAACTAGTGTAGAGAAAGGGCTGAAGTAAGTGTAGTGCCCACTGTAACCATGATCAACGAGGGATCTGTTTTTCTCCAATATCTCTGGGCTCAGGCTGTATGTGTGTGCAAGTCTGTGTGCCTCTGCGTGCGGGCACACGCATCAGAATCTCAAATATGCTCCCACACAGTTGAAAATAAACAGGATGGCTCTAGTCAAAACTGTGAAGTACAAAACCTCTAACCTCCTTTTTAAAAATGCTTTGCTCCCAGAAGTGGGACTAAGTGAGTCCAGCTGGTAAACTCAGCCATTGCGGGGCCCCACGCATCTCTCTGCGAGAGACGTTAGGCCCCCGTCAATGGAAACAAAGGATGGGAAGATACAGACCAATCTCTCAGTTTGGCAAGTAAGGAAATGAAGGCTCAGAGAGGTTAAGTAAGATGGGCAATTGAGGGCCTAAACCTTGCTTCTTGCCTCCCTGCTGAGATACTCCACTGATTTTGTGAGCTGGGGAAGTGGCAGAACACAGAGCAACCTTTTAAGCCTCCAGAGGCTGAACCCTAAAGGCATAAAACTTGAGGCACAGATGAGCTCTATCACCCTTAGCTCTCTGCATCCCCGGCACTAGCCTCGCTCAGGAAAATGGCTTCTGTGCAGAGCACTGTGCTGTCCCAGTTAAACAAGGGGACACAGGGCAGTGGTCCCTAAACTTAGCAGGTTTGCAGGCCATTTTCCCTCCTAATTGGGATAATGGGAATGTTTATCCAACTTTTCATCAGGGCCAAAAAAGGACTTTAGAAATGAACATGACAGAAGTATGAGGGACAGCTTTGTGACAGAGCAGTTCCAATCTTGATCATGGTGGCGGTCACACGAATGTACACCTAATAAAAGTGCACAGAACTGCACACACATGTCAAACTGGTGAGATGTGAATAAGGTCCGTGGATTATGTCATCGTCACTTTCCTGGTTCTGATATTGTTCTAGGGTTATGTTATATATTACCACTGGCAGAAGCTGGGGGAAGGGTCCTGAATAAAGGACCTCCCTGTACTACTTCCACAGTGCCCTGTGAATCTAGGATTATTTCAAAATAAAAACATTTGACTAAGGGACAAAAAAACTCAAGCTCACATGAAAACCATCCCCTTCATTTTATGAAGGAAAGGACAACTGAAGCACCAAAAAAAAAAAAAAAAAAAAAAAAAAAAGAATGGACACAATCAGAATAAAGACAGTTGGCAAACAAGCATCATGGGCACGGCCATGACACTCCTTGTCGTCCTTCGTTTTCTTATCATGGACCCAGCAAAACCAGGTTAGGAGTACCTTAGTAAGAGTGCAAGATTCTGGTCCCTCCATCCTCTGCAGCCTGGTAAACCACCACAGTGTGCCAAGAGATCCACCCAAAGGGGGGCCTGGCACACAGCTCCCCTCCTCAGCCTGGTTGGCTTCTGACCCTTCTTTGCAGCCTGGAGAGACTAAAACCCAAGGGTGGGCAGGACGAGAGTGCTGTTCAGGGTTGGGGGAAAGGGCATGTAAGGCTTTGCTGACAAGAAGTCGAAGTTTCTCTTCTGCCTTCTTCTCCTCCTACCAGTGCCCAGAAGCCTCTGCTTTTCCTTTTCTTCTCCATCAGAGCAGAGACCCAATGTCAGCCACTTACAGCCCTAGATTTCTTCATTTACTCCATCCTGCCCTCTCCCTGGCTCAGACTCTAAGATCCAGAGTATTCCCACAGCACCCTCTCCCTTACTCCTGACACCGTCCTTGGCAGCTGCTTTCAGGCCCCAGGGTACTTGCCTGCCACACTCCCCCAGAACGGGGACCCCAGGAGCAGGTCTGTCCTGGAGTGCCAAGAGGGAGAGGTTGTGCTCCACAAAGCCCTCCCGGCACAGGAGCAGGGCGGGGGCATCCAGGAAAGCCGGAGAAACCTCAGCCTGGACCACTGACGGGTGGCACATTAGGTGCTGCCAGTCCCTGCCCGCATTCTCCCGACACTCATCACTTCTGAGCCTGTCCACCGGACAGTCTGCAACCACAAGCACCTGCAGCGCTCTGAGGGTCCTCTCTGGCCTCCAGAGCCCTCTAGGCCCACGCCCTACGTTGACTGGAAGTGCCAGGGTGATAACGTCCCGCCCCTCTTCCCGCTAAGGGAGCAGCTCTCACCCGCACCGACTGGAGGTGGTAAAGACCCCAGAGCTCCCTCTGCCCTCGAGTGGGGTAACTGAGGCCACCTGTCAGGGCTTCCCAGTGGGGCTGAGCCCCAGGGCTCAGAGTGGTAACCCCATGATAACAAACCCTTTAATTGCTTTCCTTTCTTTCTCGTGACCCCATTCCCCTACCAGTGCTTTTGGAGATCACCTCCCAAATAAACTATCTGCATTAAATCCTGCTTTGGGGGGAACACAACCTAAGATAGATGATCCCAGGGAACCCCAACAATTGGGAAATTAGAGCCAGACTTCAAATATGAATGAGTGTTGTCTCTGTGGGTGTCCGAAGGATGTATATCTGTGTAATGAGGGAAACTGCCAACAGCATGGCCACTGTCAGATACTAGAAAGCTGGCTAACAGGGGGAAATAACTATAAAAACCTGATTTGCCTGGGTAATACTCATAATAGCCATTTATAAGAACTGCTTTTCATTTGCTTAATTACCACTCGCACAATAACTACCATGGATATGTTAAATGTGTCAGAAAAAAACCTACATTAAATTTTATTTGATTATGAATGTTATACAACCCCACACTGGAGGAAACCCTGCCGAGACAGCTCTTAAAGCAGTGGTTGCCAAACTTCAGCAGCAAGGGAATCATCTGTTCCATTGGTTGCTGGGCTCCACCCCCAGAGAGTCAAATTCAGTAGGTCTGGGAGGAGTCGAGAATTCTCATTTCTATCACGTTCCCACGTGTAGTTGATGCTTGCTGGTCTGCGATCACACTTTGAGGACCACTGCTTAAAAGTGCCACAAATGAGGGAAAGAGTGACGAGAAGGTTAAACTTTCCCTGTGGCATGTGCAACATGGGGTGATACTCTATTTCAAGAAAGTGGGTGGAATCTTCTAACACTCTAGATCAATCACGGAACCCAAATGAGATTCGGCATGCTGATGGTTTGAACCAAAAAAGGTAAAATGAACTCTGTTACTCAAACAAATCCCAGGAGATCTGGGTTTGCTCATTTATTCAATGAGCGACAGTGCCCACTCTGTCCCAAAGACGTTGCTAAGCAACAGAGGTCTGGGAGCTGTCAAAGGTCTTGTGAGACTCTGAGTAGGTCACATCCTCCGTGGGCCTCAGTTTACTGAGGGAACTGTCCAGCTCAGACATTTTACAATGAATCAAAGGAACATTGTGGCTCAAAGCAAAAACATTCTGTGTGGCTGTCTGGGCGGTGTCATGGGAAATATGCGTAACATCTTAGCTGCTCCTGGGGGCTGACTGTGACAGGGCAGGTGAAGCCCTGCCAGCAGTCCTGGCCCCGAGACCCTTCTGGCTGGTCAGTCCAACCAGTCAACGGATGCCCCAGTTCAAGGTGCTGCCAAGGTGGGTCAGGACTATGGCCCAAACCAGCCAAAGACTGTGAAAGCACCCAGCATGAAATCCATGTTCTTAATTGGTACTCCCCTGATAGAGTATGACATTTAATCACTCCAACTGCTGAGGGGGAAACTGCAGCCGCTCACCAGAACTAAGGATGCTATGATAACCTCCTCCACCGAGGTTTTAAATGAGCCTTGTGCTAACAGCTTTCCTGCTCTGAATGCAAAGCAGGACGCAAGTGGGGAGAGGTGGGGCAGCCACCTGTGAAGGGCAGCCACCGGTGACACCACTGTGTTTCTGAGAGGCCTGCCTTCTGAACAACTCTCCTGATGTGTCCTAGGCAAAGCACTGACCTTCCGGATTCCATGGGGAACCTGCAGAAACATTCTGGTTTTATTTCACTTTCCAGGAGGAGAAACTGTTACCCAGAGATGACCATAATTTGCCCCAAATCACCAACAAATC
This sequence comes from Herpailurus yagouaroundi, assembly GCF_014898765.1. Lineage (NCBI taxonomy): Eukaryota > Metazoa > Chordata > Mammalia > Carnivora > Felidae > Herpailurus > Herpailurus yagouaroundi. The sequence goes on along the minus strand of NW_024412394.1, from coordinate 2,007,487 downwards.
AACTGTGGAACTGGGAAAAGAAGTGAGGCTGATTTCTGACAGACCCAGGCTGGCAACCGCTGGTCAGCATGCAGCCAGGCTTGAAGAGCCTCGGTAAAGAGAACTTGGTAAAACGAAAAAAACTACCCTAAGACCCATATGTCAACATGGCATTAAGATTACACAGGTGGAGGGGCACCTGGGTGGCTCAGTCACTTAAGCGGCTGACTCTTGATTTCGACTCAGGTCAGATTGTCACCATTCGTGAGATCGAGCCCCGTGTCAGGCTCCATGCTGGCAGTGTGGAGCATGCTTAGTATTCTCTTTCTCCCTCTCTCTCTGCCCCTCTCCCACTCATGCTCTCAAAATAAATATTTTTTTAAAGTTAAAAAAAAAAAAAGATTACACAGGTGGAAATGGGAGTTCAGCGATGGCAGCCTCAGGGAGGGATACCATGGGGCTGGGGCACATTTACCTACCTACAATCTCAATAGTCCCTTGCCAGGCAAACCCAAAGAAAATATTCTTTTACATATAAACAACTAACATTTTCTTAGTCTCACATAAGGTATAAATAAAAGCATATTTAGAAACTATTTTTGGCAACGCCTGGGTGGCTCAGTCAGTTCAGCGTCTGACTCTTGATTTTGGCTCAGGTCATGAGCTCATGGTTCATGGGTTTGGGCCCCGAGTCGGGTTCCATGCTGGCAGTGCAGGGCCTGTTTTGAGATTCTCTCTCTTTGTCCCTCCCCTGCTCTCTCTTTCAAAATAACTAAATAAACTTAAAAAAAAAACAAAACAACCAAACTATTTTTGTTAATCTAACACATAAAACTTAAGTAAAAACAGTGAAGCATATCATTAAGACCTAGCCCCTACTTCCAATCAGACTGCTGTCCCCAAACCCTCCTTATCCAGAACTCAGGAGCCACCCCTGATGTCCTTCAAGGAAGCTAAGAGAAAGAACTGTGTCCTTTATCTGCACCCCGTGCACCCAATATCTAGCACAGTGCCTGACACATAGTTGGCATCTAATAAGTACCTGCTGATAAAGCACACACTCTCAGCCAGCCTGGACAGCCACTGGCACTGTGGCTGGGAACAGGACTCCAGGGAGGCCAGCTTGTGCCTTTTTGACTGTTACTCCTAGTGAGACAGTTCCCAAGTCAACGTATTCCACCCACTCACAGGGTAATGAGTCCCACAGGCTTATCACCTGGATAAAGCGAGTGGTTTCCTAAGTTTCCGCATCTGTGTTTTACTTTGTTACGCTAGGATTTAGGAACAAGGCTGTGACTGGCCTATGTAGTCCTTTGGTGATTTCACAGTTGTCAATCACACACTCAGCTCAGGATTCCTTTCCTTGAACATGGAGCCCTCACCTTTGTAGATTTGATTGTTTCTAACCAACCTCACCTCAGATTTATGAAGTTGTGTTTCCTTTAATAGCTCAACACTGAAGAAATATAGACACAATTGCCACAGGACATAAAACGTAGCAAATGATGCAATGACCCAAGTAATGCCAGAGCCTACAAACACCTGGAAATATATTTTAATTAATCCAAGTAGGAAGCATTGTCTAAGCTAAATCCAGTAAAGAGCATAGCCACAAACTTGGTAGGGGTACACAATGCTCCCCAAATGCAGGTGGCATTTTCCACAAGCCATGTTAAGACCCAGTAAATGCTGCTTTGTGTAATCACTGACCAAAGGAATTGAGGGTGTTAACACCACTGGTGACTTCAAATAAAACACCTCATTAGTGGACCTGTCTCCCAGGAATGGGGTCTGAATAGGCAGCAAATTCCAGCCTGCTCAGGTCCATCCTGGCAAGGAACCCCTTCCAGAGCACAGAGAGACGTTAACGCATCTCAGCACGAGGGCCAATAAGCTTGTGCTTCATTGAGATCGGTCTCCTTTTCCATCCTCAAGGGCCTGGGACATTTTACATTGAAATCTTTGTCAGCAGTGAAACAAATGCGTCCACCACTAAGCTCTGGCCTTAGAAATTGGCAGTTTTCCAGTCATTGCCCAGGATGAATAAAGGCCAAATCTAATTGAACCTTCAGGAGGAATTTAGCACAGAGAAACAGCATTATCTGAACTGGAGCATGGCCAGATCTCTGGGTTAATACCCCAACAGGGGAGGACTCATCAAGGACCTTATTTCTAGATCAGCAGCAATATTTCTGATTTTTAAAAAATAGACTTCAAGAAATTTTCGCTTTAGCCAAATCAATTCCACCAGCATTCATATAAGTCAGAGATGCTAACTAACTCTTCTGCTCTATTGAATAAGTGCCTATAAAGCCTGTAATGGCTTGAAACACATGGACCCAGCTAAGGATTTGTTTAGTTACGCATTCACTCTACCGCAGCAAGTCCTTCTGGAGACCTACGGGGACAGATGGAGCTACCTGGGCAGAAGCTGATATTTTCACCAAAATATCCCATATCTGGTTTGGTTCTTTCCTCTTCCCAGTCTAATTTAAAGGATTAAGGGCCAAGAATGGACCAAACCTATTTTTGTTCTTGACTTATATATATGCTACTTGAAAGTAGAAAGTGTTGTAATACTGTGACATTTCCAAGGGGGCTTCTCTTTTCAATATTTTTTTATAAATGTTAACTCTTTTATGTATAAGAGGGCAGGCAGTAAATGGAGTTAGCTTAAACTTACACTGGCATTTAAATGTCAAATTCAACCCTCCCTTTCCAAATCAGGATGTTTTAGTAAAACATTTTCAACTTAAAAAAAATTAAGGGGAGGGGCCTTATCTATCAAATTGAGAAATCCACAAAACATTAGCAATAAACCTCTCCTGAAATCCATAAACTTCTATGCTCTCATTTGTGAAGCAAAATTATACCACATATTTTCTAGAATCCTTCAGTTATGGTGCATAAGGGCTATTATATGTTACTAGAGAATGAAAAAGAAAATCAAATTCAAAATTTAAGGGTGAGATGGAGGAGGACTTAATTATTATATTTCCCTCAAGAAGAAAAAGAACGATATCTATGCCCGAGCATGGCAAGGTCTTTAGCAATTCAAACCTTCAGCTCTTTGGAGTGAACACGGCATTTTAACGACTCAGGACCTCCAACATCTGAGATCCTTGACCACTGGCTCACATTTCCAAGTGCCCATTCTGGGAAGGGAAACCTGAGGGCTTGCAGAAATGAACCGTTATTACTACCCTTGAGATGTCTCTAATCTGATTAGGGAGACAAACCATGCAAGAAAAAACAAGATCAGCAATGCCCATAGTGCCAATCACTGAGTAGGGCTCAGGATTGAGGAGTCGGGGCTGAGGAGTCCACAGCCAAAGGGGGGCCGCTTCTGTAATCGTGAGGTGTTGGCAGGAAGGTCTGCAGCAGGGACTGGACCCTCTGGTCCCCACCACTCACCAGCCTAACTCCTTCAATCCAAATGGGGCCTGTCCCCAACCCTCTCCCCCCCCCCACCCCCAGAGTACTATATGCTTCTTTGAGAGCACTTATCTTTGTGAAATATTTTTTGTTTGTACTTGTTTACTATCTGTCTCTCCGTTTAGACTCTAAGTCCCTCAAAAGCTGGATGTTTGTTTACTGTGTCCCTTCCGTACACCCAGCACCTAGCTCAATGTTTGCCATACAATGGGCTCTCGATAATGTGTTGAATGAATGACTGAGCAAGCCTTTAAGGATGGGTGGAATTTCAACAAAAAGAAATCAAGAAAGCCATGCCAACAGGAAAAAAGGTATAAAGCAAAGTGTAGAGGAAAATCGTGGGTAAAGGAACTGCCTGGAGCCAGACAAAATAAGAGTAGAAGATAGGAGAGAAAGCCAGGTATAGAAGCTGACCCTGGGGCCATTCTCTGCAGACCCAGGAGCTCTAGGCCAAAGAATGTAAACTCTATACTGGAGCCATAAGGGACCAAAGGTAGTTTTTAGTCAGGGGAGGTAATACAAAATATTTCAGATCATGAAAAAGCAGCCACAAGTAAGAAGGACTAGAGGAGAAGCCCAAAGGTAAGCAGGAGAATATTTGAGGAGGTAGCTACTGAGGTGATATTGGGGAGGGGGGTGGGAATGGAAGAGCAGAGGCTGTGGGAAGAAACACGGTGACTGACACAGGAGGGAAGAAGAGGAAGACTTCAGAGTCAAGGGCGAGTGAGGGCTTGAGACACTCAAAAAAATTTTTTTAATGTTTCTTTATTTTTGAAGGAGAGAGAGAGAGAGGGTGCAAATGAGGGAGGGGCAGAGAGAGAGAGAGAGAGAGAGAGAGAGAGGGAGAGGGAGACACAGAATCTGAAGTAGGCTACATGCTCTGAGCTGTCAGCACAGAGCCCAATGTGGGGCTTGAACTCATGAGCCATGAGATCATGACCTGATCCAAAGTTAGATGCTTAATCTACTGAGCCACCCAGGCACCCTGGGCTTGAGACACTCTTTACGGGGACTGGCTAGGGGTCATTTATACAAAATAGGCTCTCCCAGTCCCCATCTGTCCTACTGATTTTAACTGAAAAATTGGCCTAAAAGCATCTTTACTTGCAAATTAAGGGCAGGGTGAATCTTGTACCTGCTAAACAATGCCTAAGAAAGGCTCAGGGATCCAGAGCAGAATGATTCTGGCTGGTAAGTGGACAGCAGTCACAGGCATTGTTCCGTAAGGGGGTGCAGGAAAGACCTACATTGATTCTGCCAAAAAGCAACAGGGGAGAGGCTCAGCTGCGTCTCCTAGGCAGGAGGCACAGGCAGAAGCTTCCCAGGGCAACATGCAGCTCTCAGTCCCTTCAGAGAACAGCTTTCCGTAAGGCCTCCTGATAGGGGTGTAGGGGCTCTGGAGGGGTCATGCATACAGTCCTTGATTTGGGCTCACTGACAGATTAATCCCTTTAATTTTTCAGGAGACTAAGGAGGCAATCACAATCCTTGATGAAGCATTATCAGGAGCCATGTGGCAAGTAAAATCTCATCATGCCGTATAATGCAATCTGTAATGATGTCATACGACTTCAGGAGGACTTGGTGACCTGGATGCATCAACGGCCAGGACAGATGCAGTTTGAAAACAAGTCATCTGAGGAAAAGGAGAAGAACTGGGGTGCCTGGCAATGAAACACGAAGGTTTGAGGGCAGGAGGACAGAACCGCAGATTTAAAATGTTTTGTTTTGTTTTGTTTTTAATATTTATTTATTTCTGAGAGAGAGAGACACAGAACACAAGTGGAGGAAGGGGAGATAGAGAGAGGGAGACACAGAATCTGAAGCAGGCTCCAGGCTCCGAGCTGTTAGCACAGAGCCCAACGCGGGGTTTGAACCCACAAACTGTAACATCATGACCTGAGCGAAGTAGGACGCTTAACCTACTGAGCCAGCCAGGCACCCCCAGAACTGCAGCTTTAAATATGGGAATGACTGTTTAGCAGGACAGTGCGCATGACCCTCAAGGTAGAACCAGAATTGAGGAGGTGGAAGTCACCGATCTGAGCTGGAAATGAGAAAGGATTTTCTGAGATTTCATACAAGCAATGGCGGACCGCAAAGGCAGTCACTTGGAAGTTTCCAGGAAGAAGCCAGAAATTCACTTTTAGAGAACATGGAAGTGGTTGTCCATAATGCAGGTGGATGACATGGTGACTCAGATTTCTTCCCATTTCTTAATTTGAGAATTTGCCTGAAATCACCACATTGCTCTGCAAGTCACACAAAGCGAAAACAAAAGCAGAAAAGAACCAAAACCTAACAGTCCTCCATCTGGGATGGTGAGAAGGGGAAGAAATCCTTTGGGCCTTAATAGTGAAAAGAAAAACTCATGCTTTCTCTTAGGAGTCCTTCTCTCAAATCATTTTCCTTTATATACAATGACACAATATTTTTCTGGAGTTAGGGGGAAATGTAAGACAGTGTTGTAATAAATTGGGTCGAAACAAGAGGAATTGAAAAGTAACTGTGAATTAATGTGAAAACAAAAATTCCATTTACCTATATTCTAAATTCGATCTTACTAAGACTTAGAAGCTGTAGCTCCAACCGGTCTCCCTCATTTATCAACTCTAACACTTTAAGCAAGTCCTTTCAACTCTTAAAACTTCAGTTTCCTTCCCTGGAAAACTGAATCCAATAGTGGGCTAGATGAAATAGTTGCTAAAAATCAGCAAGATGTATGATCTTGGCAATTTTTCGGATTTGACACCAAAAGCAAAGACAACAAACGCACAAATAAACAAATGGGACTATATCAAACTAAAGAGCTTCTGCATAGTGAAGGAAACCATCGAGAAAACAGAAAGGCAGCCTAGGGAATGGGAGAAAATATTTGAAAACCGCATATCTGATAAGGAGTTGATGTCCAAAATACACAAGGAACTCCTGCAACTCAATAGCAAAAGACAAAAGCAAAAAACCAAAATCAAAACCAAAACCAAAATCAAAACAACTCAATCTAAAATGGGCAAAAGATGTGAAGAGACATTTTTCCAAAGACACACAAATGGCCAACAGGTACATGAGCAGATACTCAACATCATTCATCATCAGGAAAATGCAAGTCAAAACCACAGTGAGTGCACCTGTAAGAATGGTTGTCATCAAAAGAGACCACAAGTGCTGGCGAGGATATGGAGAAAAGGGGATGCTGCCCACTGCTCGTGGGGAGGTTCCTTAAGAAATTAAAAATAGAATTACCATATAATCCAGCAATTTCAGTTTTGGATTTATATCCAAAGGAAATAATATTCAATATAATATTCAATATATTATATCCAAAGGAATAATATTCAAAGAGATTTATGCATCCCCATGCTCACAGTGGCACTATTCACAGTAGCCAAAGTATGGAAATAAGTGTCAACAGGATGCTTATCACCCGTTATATAAAAACAAATTCCAGAAGAAACAAAGACTTAGACCTGAAAAATAAAAGTCCTAAGAGAAAATAAGAAAATGATGATTTTCTTAATCTGAGTAGGGAAGGTCTTTTTAACTAGGACACAAAATCCAGAAGTCATTAAAGAAAAGACTGATTCAACTATATAAAATTTTAAATTTCTGCATGTTAATAAAAAATCCATTGGGGCACCTGGGTGGCTCAGGGCATGATCTCACGGTTCATGAGTTCAAGCCCCGCATCAGGCTCTGTGTGGACAGCTCAGAGTCTGAAGCCTGCTTTGGATTCTGTGTCTCACTCTCGCGCGCGCGTGTGTGTGTGCGCGCACACACGCATGCTCGTACTCTCTCTCTCAAAAATATACATTAAACATTTTTTTTAAATCCACAATGTTGTATGTCAATAATATCCCAATAATAATTTTTAAAATCCCATCCAATAACAGGATGCCTGGGCGGCTCAGTCAGTTAAGCATCTGACTTCGGCTCAGGTCATGATCTCATGGTTTGTGGGTTCGAGCTCCACATCAGGCTCTGTGCTGACAGCTCAGAGCCTGGAACCTGCTTCGGGTTCTGTGTCTCCCTCTCTCTCTGCCCCTCCGCCGTTCATGCTCTGTCTGTCTCTCTCTGTCAAAAATAAATAAACATTAAAAAATTTTTGAAAACCATAAACAAAGCCAAAAGACAATTCATATTTATAGGTAAAGGGCTAATTTTTTCAAACATAAAGAGTTTCTACAAATTCAAAGAAAGAGATAAAATCAACAACAAAAAAAAAAAAAAAGAAAAAGAAAGGAAGGAAGGAAGGAATAGAGGGATGAAAAAGCAAAGGAATAAGTACAACCCAGAAAAGTTTTTTTTTTAAACATATGAAATGATGCTGACCTCACACATAATAAAAGAGACACCCACTTTAAAACTTTATCAAGATAACATTACCTATCTATTAACCACAAAGAGATTAAAAAGCCGACCACCCCCCCTCCCATCGGTGAGGTGTGAAGAAACAGGCTCTCTTCAGATGTTGTGAGTGTAAGAGTAATTTTAATATGCATAAACCCTTAACACAGCTGTTTATCCTCCAGAAATTTATCTTAAAATGACTTTGTGTAAGGATATGAATTGCAGTATTATTTATGCACATATTTTAAAACTTTTATTTATTTACTTTTAATTAATTAATTAATTAATTAATTTTTGAGAAAGAGAGAGAGAGAGAGAGAGAATCCCACAAGGGGCAGAGAGAGAGAGAGAGAGAGAAAGAGAGGGAGAGAGAATTCCAAGCAGGCTCTGCACTGTCAGCTCAGATCACAACCCGAGCTGAAGTGGGCTTAACCCACTGAGCCACCCAGGCGCCCTGCAGTATTATTTATAATTAGGAAAAACTTAGTAACATCCAAAATATCCACGTAGACAAACGTTTTAAAATAAATGATTAAGTATAACCATACTGTGGAATACTATGAAATACAAAAGAGAAAAGGAAACACTACGTACTTAATTAGAATGATTTTCAAAAATACATTATCAAACGAAAAAAGCAAGGTTCAGAGCAGTGTGTAGAATGTCTTAGGACATTCTTGTCTTCCTAAGACAAGAATTTCTTGTCTTAGGAAGAAAAACACTTAACATGTTTAAAATGCTTATGAATGCACCAAATACTTCTAGAAGGATACTCAAAAACTCAGGAAAGGAACTGGGTGTCTGGAGGACAGAGAGGGAGGCATTACAAAATTATATATTCTTTGGTACCTTTTAAATTTCAGCCATATAATACTGGATGTTATAACTTTAAAAAAAAATCCCCAGTGTATAAAAATTCCATTTCCAGGGTTGGCTTTGCCTGAACATCTACATGCAGTTAGATATGAAGGCTGTTTAAGACAACTATTCCCTCCCAGAGCACAGGTCAACACCTTGGAAACGTTCTGGTAACTCCTACCCTTGAAGCGCACTCCTCTGCCACCACACCCCAGCTTCCTTGGTGTTCCCTCCTATCCTCTGGGTCAGCAAAGAGGCTCAGCCAGCCCCTGGAGATAAACTTTTCCAGCGTCATCCACCCTAGGAATGTCAGTGAGGGAAGCTATTCCCTGGCAGCAAAATCCAGGACTGCCTAACAGAGACAAGGCACTCCCAAGGGTTCTGGGGCAGCTCTGCTGAAAATAACTAGTTCCAAAGTAGAAAGGAACCGGAACATTTACACAAACCGCACCATTTCAACGGAGTTTACGATGACTTCCTGGTTGTTTAAATCAGGACAGGCAAGAACAAACTGCCAGACAAATTGTCATTTGTAGGCCCCTAGTGAGCTTAGGCAGTTTTCCACCTGTCCAGACAAATAAACATGCTGCCGTGAGTTATGGACAGGTGGGCCCTGTGGTGCCGGAGACTGGGTCATTAGAACGCGTGAGGAAGACGGAACAAGATGCCTGAGAAAGACTGCTCAGCATCTCCGCCCTGCCCACAATCTCCGGGCCACAAACATTCTTCTTACCCACTGGCTACTCCCCTGGAGGAATCAAAAGGGAACATCTATGGGAAAAAGCAGGACAAAGAGAAGTGAAGAAGCCCTAGGCAAAGAGGGCAGCCATCCACAAACACAAAGAGCTGCAATCAGAGAGCACAACTTTGAGGATGCTGGTGCAACACTGGGGTACAGGAAAGAGCTCTGTGTTGCAGGTGAGGTCCAGATTAATTGCTTTCCTACAGTCTTCTATAATAGAAAAGCCTGTCCCTCACTTTCTGGCCAGGTAATTACTTAGCTGCCACTCTGACCACACAGCACATCTCTAAACAAATTAAACTTCTCGGAGGCCTATTCATTTCATGGAGGCAAAAACACAGAAATATTGTTGTCCTGTGAGAACAGACTGAAGCCAGCTTGTTTTGCTATACTTCACGGGGCTCTGTGTGAGCCACAGATGATGAGGGCTAAAGCAGCCAGCAGGTCAGATGGGCAGGAGCACGGCCAGACCAGACAGAGGCATTGCAATGCCTGGCATCTTGACCCGAACCGGACCCAAGCCCCCATGCACTACCCATTCACTAACCAGGCAGCCACAGTCCCTGGACAAGGCTAACAGAGGCATCCTCCACCTCCAGCCGGACATGCCAGAGGTAATATAATTCACCATCTGGAATAACACAGAACCCACACCCACACATACACACCTATGTGCACATATGCTCATAAAGATGACCTCCATACCTGGTGTCTATGAAGCTCCCTCTACACCAACCTCCCTAATCCACCCTGGATCAGAGAATGTTTGAGGCCACCAGCATCTCCCTCTCTAACTGGTAGCAATTATCTGTCTGGAACCTGTGGGCTTGACTACCAAGAAGAAGCATTTCAGATTCATCAGGCCTTCAGCCTTTAAGAAGTCTTTCAGGGAATCGGCACCATTTCTTAGTTCCAAAAACGATGGTGCTGATACTCAGACTCACCTGCCCTGACCCCTTGACTACCTAGTCATCTGTACTTCTCGCACAGGATTTCTGTATTCGAGATTCCTGGCCATCAGCTGGTCTAAATAATTTTCAATTTCCTTCTCCTTGCTTTATAATCCTGGTTTTTAGATTTTATTTCTGCTTTCAGCATGTGATGCACCCATGGAATGGATTTCCTAAGACAGTGTCCTAGAACCCAATCTCTCTTTCACCACGCACTCAATGATCCTTGCCCAGGATGACAACAAGGACAATGATCAAGTTTGGGAAATTCTTACAGATTCAGATTTCATTTGATAGCTTAAGAAATACATGTATGTACATAGGCTTCTATGTGTACACATATAAGAAGTCACTCAACACAAATTAATGGAAAAAAAAGGCAGAGGGGAAAAAAAACAAGATGAGAAAAGAAGCAGGTGGCAAGAGTGGCTAAAAAGAAACCGAAAGGAAGTTAAAAGTAAAAGTCAATGGGGCGCCTCGGTGGCGCAGTCGGTTAAGCGTCCGACTTCAGCTCAGGTCACGATCTCGCGGTCCGTGAGTTCAAGCCCCGCGTCAGGCTCTGGGCTAATGGCTCAGAGCCTGGAGCCTGTTTCCGATTCTGTGTCTCCCTCTCTCTCTGCCCCTCCCCCGTTCATGCTCTGTCTCTCTCAGTCCCTAAAATAAATAAACATTAAAAAAAAAATGTAAAAAAAAAAAAAAGAAAAAAGTAAAAGTCAAGTAGTAAGATATATTTGTAAGACAATGTAAGTGTAGAATGGAATCTCAAATTTGTCTGACAGGAGAAATTAATCACTAACAGAAAGCAGCTTGACAGCTCAACTCATGCCTGGCCCCACCCCTCCTTGTCTGAGGGCCCCTCCCCCGCAGCCTCACCCCCATCTCACTCTATCCTTCCTCTTAGCTTTATTTTTCTCATTAGCACTCTTATCCCCAACTAGCATACTACAATTTTACTTACTGTCTTCTCTCCCCCCTCCCAGCTTTCTAGAATGTCAGTTACAGAAGGAGAAGGGATTTCGTCTATTTTGTTCATTGCTCACCCCCAGTGCTTAGACTAGTACCTGCAGCTTAGCAGGTATTCAACAAATTAGTTGAATGAATGGAAACTTCTCATAAAAATACACTTCAATTATGTATTATTGTTGATTATATGAAAATACCTCTACTTGATTCTCAAACACAACTGCTGAGAATATAAGATTAACTACTATTTCCTAAATTATACAAAATAGTCTGTATCCAACTGATGCCATTACTAGGAAAAAAAAAAAAAGAAGGAAGAGCAGAAGCAAAGTATATAAAGAATGTCCCAGAAAATGTTTCTGTGATTCTCAGCATTTGTATGCACTGGCATAAAGATCAAATTCTTCTCATATATTCACCGACATTCACTGTCAACTAAGCTTTTGGTCTGATGTTTAAAACAACAAAACGTGGGGCGCCTGGGTGGCTTAGTCAGTTGGGCATCTGACTTGTGATTTCAGCTCAGGTCATGAACTCAAAGGTTTGTGGGTTCGAGCCCTGCCGTCAGGCTCTGCACAGACAGTAAGGAGTCTGCGTGGGGTCCTCTCTCTTCCTCTCTCTCTCCAACTCCCCTGTTTGTGCCCTCTCTCTTTTAAAATAAGTAAATAAACTTTAAATAAAAAAAAAAAATTAAAAAAACCAAGCGTAAGGAAACAAAAAAGAGGAAAGAGGGGGAATTCTCATCTTCTGGCAATTTCACAAATAACCACAAATCCCTACCTGGTCCTTGATGGTGCTGTCCTGAAGGGGGTAAATACCACCAGAATGTTTATGAAAGGACAGGGGGCGGACAGCGTGGCTCCGTGGCGGATGGGGAAAGAAGTGAGCTAACACTACAGGCAGTAAAATGCTCTGTAGAATAGAAACATGAGTTAACACTGGCACAGCTGTTAAAAAAGAGAAAAGAAGAATCCTTCAGGTGGAGAAAGCTGGGGAAAGGCCTCTCCTTGATGCCACCAGGAAGAATAAAGAATGAAAAGGAACGGTACATGAGGAAAGTAAAGAGGAAGAAAGTAAAAGACTGGAAAGGTCATAGATGAACAGGGAAGAAAGAACAGAGGAGAAACAAGGAGATTAAAAAAAAAAAAGAAAGAAAAGAAACAGGAGTAAAAAGGTAGGAAACGCAGGGAGGGAGAAAGCTGGAGAGGAGAGGAAAGCATGGAAATGAGGACAGAGCAGATAAAAGCCAGGCCTCCCCAGACTCCTGTGCTAAATGAAGTGGCAGCCACAGGGAGAGGCGCCCTTCCAGGCCAGGTGCCAGCCGACCCACCCTTCCCGGCAAGCTGTCCACTAGGAGGCATGATGTCACCAAGAGCTGTTTGGGGTGGGGGTGGGGGTGCGGGGTTAGGCACACCAGTCCTCTCCTCACTAACTGCAGAGCCAGGACTAACTCTGGCTTACTCACACCGCTATGTATGGTGTGGCCATGGAAATGCCCATATATGTATTTTCAAATCTGGGCTAACAAAAACCACTTGAATTTATCAGACAGAAAGGCAAAACTATTGATTCAGGACTGCCTAAAAAATAAGTGAGATTATTTTTAATATTACAAAAAAAAAAAAAAAAAGCTCTCAATCATACCAGACCACTTAAGACCAAGGCAAATTCCGAGGTTCTAGGATAAAAGTTGTGACTCCTGTGTGCACCAGGAAGCAACTTAGACACTCCAGGCTCCAATCTGTCCCCAGAGGTAGGAGTATCACATTCTTGTCTAGAGTGGGCTGGCCAGGCTCAGCAAAAAGACTATACAGCATGCTTGTTTACATACTAAAGAACAATACAAACTGCAGACTCCGGGTGTGGAGGAAAGTTTAGCCACAGTCAGCAGAAACTCAAGCTCAAATCTCTTTATTTTATATCTAAGTCCTTTTTCTCCTAGCACACCCAACCCTCAAGGGTTAAAAGCAACCAAAGCCTCTGTGGAGTTGAACCAATCAGCTTGTCTCTTGATGACATCATGCCTCCAACTGGACAGTTTGCCGGGAAGGGTGGGGCGGGCCAGGGACCCGGCCTGGAAGGGCGCCCTCCCTGCTCCTGCCCCTTTTCTCACCGAGGGATCCGAGAGCCAAGGGTCCCCTCTGCTACCATTTCAGATGAAACCAGGCCATTCCCCAAATCCCTGGCCAGAAATTATTCTCAGTTTGTACAAAATGTATACAAAGCACGTCGTCCCTGCTCTTTACCCGTTTCCCACTTGTTTAATATTTATGAACGCTGATTACAAAACACACATTTATCACTTAAGCCTTCAGCCAAGTTTTAAATTACTCAAATGTTTATGCTAAGTAGACAAGCAGCCTTCTGTGGTTTTCTCTTTCATAAACTTCAGTCCCACTCAAAGGCAGGTATGTGAGAGACCTATCTGACCCCAAAGACTATACACATTCAAGCCACAATCTGACCAGAAAGTTATTTTTGTTCTTCTTGCGAGGTCTTTATCTCAGACGTTAATTGCTGCCGCTGCTGCGGTGCGCACTCGTGGGTGCAGAGGATGTGCGCCGAGCAGAGACAGAGGATGGAAATACATCTAGGAGACGGTGATTCTGGGGCACACAGCTGAAACGCTGACGACACCCGCCACAGCTCTACGGAAAGAACGGGTTTCTTCCCTACAGTTGGAGGGGAGACAGGCTTCAAGTTAGATGATGCATTTCTCCTGTTTCCCAGCACCCTGAATATCCACACCTTCTAGCTCATCTGCAAATGAAGATTAATTTACAATTTACATGCATGAGCCATGTTTACTGCTCCAGCACACAGCCATCTATGCTTGCTTATGCTTGATAGAAATAGTGCTTAAAAATGTTGGTATCACTCAGGGTCCTCTCAGGAAAAAGACGGCACATTCAAACGGGGCGACCAAAAGAGCTTAATAAAGGGACTATTATTATTATTTTTAAAATATTTATTTATTTTGAGAAAGAGAGTGAGTGGGGGAGGGGCTAAGAAAGAGAGGGGGGACAGAGAGAATCCCAAGCAGGCTCTATGGTGACAGTGTGGGCCGAGGGGCTCGATCTCATAAACCTCATAAGCTGTGAGATCATGGACTGAGGGGCTTGATCTCACAAACCTGAGATCATGACCTGAGCTGAAACCAAGAGTCAGAAGGTTAACCGACTGAGCCATCCAGGTGCCCCAATAAAGGGATGGGGTAGGGTAGGGAGAGAGTGTAACAGAGAGAGAAAGCAACAAGGGAAGAGACAAACAAGGGAGAGAGTGAGTCACAGCCAGGAGTCTCAGGTTGGAAGCGTGAAGGGGAGGAACTAGTTATCAGAACCCAGAGACAGCAGCTTTTGGGAAAGGTCCCTCGGGGGACAGCTGGTCTTCAGTAGGAGGACACAGCCAACCCAAGATTTCTTTGGCCTGGTGATACAGTCCATACAGATCCACCTTCTGGGGCACACAGGCAGGTGGAGAAGGGTAGGGAACATCCCCGAAGGGCAGATGGAAGGTACCCTGCACAGTGTCTAACAACGGGAGAACAGTTGAAGCAACAGCCAACACACCAGCCCTGTGATATAGCCACGTAACAGAATACTATGCCTCTCAGAATTCAGATCTGTTTTGTTTTGTTTTTTTTTTTTTCAACGTTTATTTATTTTTGGGACAGAGAGAGACAGAGCATGAACGGGGGAGGGGCAGAGTGAGAGGGAGACACAGAATCGGAAACAGGCTCCAGGCTCCGAGCCATCAGCCCAGAGCCTGACGCGGGGCTCGAACTCACGGACCGTGAGATCGTGACCTGGCTGAAATCGGACGCTTAACCGACTGCGCCACCCAGGCGCCCCCAGAATTCAGATCTGAATCTGGATCTTACAGACACTGCCATGGTAAGATACCCACAAAATGCAGTAATTAGGTAAAAAAAACAAATTATAAATCAGTAAATATATTAAGACCCCAAATCTGGATATACATCAAATGTTAACAGAGGTTAACAACATGTAGAGAGATGTAGGTGATTTTCCCATTCCTGACCTATATTTTAAATGTTTTGTTTATGTATAGCTTTTCAGTTAAACTTTTATTACACCCCTATTCTATCGGGCATCGTTAAGATAACAACGAGAGCTTTGACTTTTAACTGGTAAATGGAGAAAGTATCTACTGAAGCTTGGATTTAGATCTCCTCTGAGGCTGAGCTCTTTTAAAAAGCAAACTCTATTATTTTTCGTTACTGAAAATCTAACCGAAAATAGGGAGAATGCTAGTGTCATGATGAACACCATCTCAGGGGTCTACCTTAACCAGGCTAACTTTTGGAAGTCCTCTTGTTCTGGGTAATCAGCAAGGGCTGTACTAGGCACCTGTAAGGAGCAGTCTGTATCTGGAAAAAGTGACTCTCAATCTATCAGCTGTACAGGTTTCCCAGCTATGGAACATCAGCCCCAATAACCAACCAACCAGCCACTGCTGGCCATTATGTAAAAGAATACATTTGAAAAATAAATAGTAGAGAGGGCTGCCGATTTCTCCCCCACTTCTCTTCTCTTCTCTCAGGGAGTTGGCAGAAAGGCTCATTAACTTCTTAAAGAACAATGGGGGGCTACAGCCCTACTTTTCCAGGCTGGGCCGACTCTTCTGTCTCTGGGGTGGGCCAGAGTCACGCAGCAGGTCACGGGGTGAGGGGCTTGAACTCCACTGCTTCCTGGTCACTCTGCCAGCACCAGACAACCCCCCCCCCCCCAAAAAAAAAGTTCTGCTTTTCTTAAGTTCTGAAGACACTCTGGGCCTCAGTTCCCATTCTCCAAAGCTTTAAGCACAATAATAATACAAATATCTACCATTCGCTCAATATTTTATGCATCTAGAAACTGTGCTAGGCACTTACACATCTAACCGGTAAAAACGCCTCTGAAACACAGATTTGACTGCCTCTGTTTCACAAATACCGGTAACAACACTGAGGATTCCTGAGGCCACTCATGCAACAAGGTGGAGTTGATGGTGGAGTGGGGGCTCAAAGCTGGGTCTGCTGGCTCTGGAGCCTGAGCCCTGTGTATTACCCTGCACCGCCTTCTAGAAGCAGCCTGGCAGACTCGCCCACAACCCCATCTGTGCTGGGATCACCGCCGCCTGGGCCCCACAGCGAGCTGAGTTGGACCCACACTCCTTCAGAACAGCTTTCCCCACCTCCCGGGGATCTAATGTGCTAAAATCAAGCACAAGATACGGTAAAGCAGCCTTCAGGCACTGGTCAGGGGTAGAGTGGGGAGCAGTCATTAACTAATGCCCTGTTCCAGGAAAGTCTGCCAAAGCCCTGTGTGTAGGGCCAACCACTGGGGGAAACACTTCTGAAGTTTCTCTTTAGCTAGAGATATCCACAAAAACCAAGTATAATATGACTCAAAAACAATGATGAAGGATTTCACATGAAGGGCCCTGTTAATATTCACTCGTGATCTTCTGAATTCTTTCCAGTGAGACCTCAGTTGCCTTAGTTTTTCAAATTTGAAGTGTAACGCTGCTTCTGGTGGTTCAGTCACATCACGGACTAGCCCAGGACACCTAGACCCCAAACGGTCCCTGGGTTCACTGCACCTACTACGTGCAATCTCTACCTGCAACGGAAATGTTAGCATATGAACCTCCTCTCACTAAGGTGCCAAGAGACAACTAGTGTGTTACCCCGAAGGGCCAACTTCAATTAAAAGCTAGGCTGTGCTTCAGTGATTTCATGTCTCTTCTCCAGGAGGAAATGGTGGAGCTCGTAGGACTGCCTGGCAATGCCGCGTGGTAACAGAGCACGGATATCCTGTGGCGAATCACCCAGCATGATCTACCTCTTGGCTGGAAGAGGTATGCTCAGAGAGGAGGCCAAAAAGAAGAGGTAATTGGTTAGACTGGTAAAGCTGTCTTCCAGCCCATTTGAAGGATTCTGAGACATTGCCTTCATTTCAAATCAAAATACTCACTTTTCAGCCTCATGTTCAGGCCCCTCCCACTATCTGGTCCCAATCTCACTCCCTCATTTCTTTTTCTTTTTTTTTCTAAGATTTAATTTTTTTTACTTTGTTAAAAAAAATTTTTTTTAACATTCATTTATTTTTGAGAGACTTAGTGCAAGTGGGGGAGGGGCAGAGAGAGAAGGAGACACAGAATCTGAAGCAGGCTCTAGGCTCCGAGCTGTCAGCACAGAGCCCCATGCAGGGCTCGAACTCACAGACCGCGAGATCATGACCTGAGCTGAAATTGGACGCTCAACCCACTGAGCCACTCAGGAGCCCCATAAGGTTTTATTTTTTAAGTAATCTCTATACCCAACGTGGGGCTTGAACCCACCACCCCGAGATCAAGAGCCTCATGCATTTCTGGATGATCCAGCCAGGTGCCCCTCTACCCTTATTTCTTATGCTCCCCTGTACAAATTCTACACCCTGTAGAAACGAAATGACCTAAGCTTTCCCAGCTCTACACCTTTGCTCATGCTATTCTCTTCTCCAAGGCCCCTTTCTTCATTCTTCTAGCTTCAACCTGGTTTTCACCAAAACACTTGGCTCTTTAATTCCACTCCCCTTCTACCCTTTCTCACCTCTTGTCTCCACCCTCCCCACCTCCACTGATATTTATTCTCCATGGGCCCCTCCTGCCATTTCAGAGCACACTGGATTTACCTTTTTTCTTTTTATAAATTAAAAAAAATTTTTTTTAATGTTTATTTATTTTTGAGAGAGAGAGAGACAGAGCACAAGCCAGGGAGGGGCAGAGAGAGAGAGAGGGAGACACAGAATCTGAAGTAGGCTCCAGGCTCCAGGCTCCAAGCTGTCAGCACAGAGCCCAGCTTGGGGCTCGAACTCATGAACTGCGAGATCATGACCTGAGCAGAAGTCAGCCACTTAACTGACTGAGCCACCCAGGCGCCCCTTTTATAATTTTTTAAAAATGTTTATTTTATTTTTTGAGAGACAGAGAGTGAGCGGGGGGAGGGGCAGAAAGAGAGGGAGACACAGAATCAGAAGCAGCTCCAGGCTCCGAGCTGTCAGCACAGAGCCCAACAAGGGGCTCGAACCCACAAACCGTGAGATCATGACTTGAGCCGATGTCAAACGCTTAACCAACCGAGCCACCCAGGCGCCCTGGACTTATCTTACTCTTAAACTGCCTAACCCTATACTTGATTGTAAATGAGTAAAAGACAAAGGCAGAGCACACATTCCTACAAACACACAAACTCTGTGTGTCATCTCCCATGGGCCAGGGAGCTCTCTCACTCAAACTGATTTTCCTCAAGAGGCCTAGAGTCTAGTACGGGCTCACCAAATCTTGGTTTATGAACCAGTGAAAACTTTCTACTGCACAGGATACCTCAGCCCGACTACCCCAAACCTCATCTTATCTGGAGAGAAGAGTGCAGTAGGAATTGCCTCTGCCCTGTTCCCACACAGGGAATGGGATTCACTCTGGTTTACATAACTTTGCAGCTGCAACGTGAACAGACTTGGGTAGGGCATTTAGTGTACAGATTGCTCAAATGGATGTGTCAGCTGCACTGTTCCCCTCCTCTCAGAGAGCTAAATTCATCTCTTGAACATGTTCCTGGGAGACAGAGCCAGTCCCCTTCAAAGGCAGCTTCCTCTCAGCAAGAAGCCTGCAAGGGTAGCACTTTCACATTCTCTGGGTGTTTACCAATCTTTGAGAAACACATTCTTCTGCCCCGTAAGATATGTCACAGGTCACCGAAAAATACTCGGGTACATATTTCTAGCTACTCTATAACAATGGTTACCAGAAAGGAACCTGGTCCTCAGACTCCAAATGTTTTCTCCTCACTAATCTCTCTTTGTTTTTGGAACCACCTAGCCCTCTTGCCTCATCAACCCGGGAATGTGGGACGGGCAGAATGCTTCTGCTGGGAGAGGCGTTTGGTCTGCAGGGGAAAGCAGTAAGAATAATCACAGAGGAGCGGAGAACAGAAAAGCCCCACTCTGGTCCCCTTTCAGCAGGGTCTCCCAATGCCCACCCCCTCATCCCCTCCTGGCTAACCCTGGATCTTCACTCTTCTTCCCGAAGACTCACACAAAGTTCTCTAGCTGTTCTTAAGCATCTTTAGGGTGAGCACGACTCCCTCAGTGGTGGCTGATGGGATCCAAATATTTCCAAACAGCATGTCATTTCTAGGAACTGCCTCTCCCTCGGACCTACTCTGCCTGGGGCCTCCACCCTCCAGTTTACCCGTGAATGGACCTTTCCTTTGCCATCTGGGCAAGAAGATCCCCTGCCCTGGCAACGTGGGGCCTGCCTCCTCACAGCTGCCAGAAACACTCTGGTCGTAGCGCGAAGGAACCAGGGCAATCCTGGCCCATACGTCCTGGTCCCGGGAGTCGGCGCACAGGGGAGCCGTGGTGGGCTGTGGCTCCCTGTGACGTCACATGGCCTTACCTCATCCCACTCCGAGGCGAAGGAGGGCGACTTCTCCAGCCTCTTCTTCCCGATGCTGCAGTTGGACAAGGACTCGCTCCGGCTCCCCATTGTAGCGTCCTCCGTGGGTGAGCAGGTCAGGAGATCAGAGTCAGACTTGGACAAGCTGCGGCTGAGTTTGAGTTCAGCTTTGGGTTTGCTGGTGGGAGGGGCTCGGCTTCTAGCCCCACTCCGGTCTCTTTCTTCCTCGGCACCACCAGGGTGTTGAGATGCCGTGTGAGTCAAAGTTTCGGGGTGCGATTGGCTGTTGGTGGTGGGCAGGCCAGCTGGGTAACCCACTCTCTTACTCTGGTCCAGGACACTGGGCGGGGAGGCTCCAGGAGCGTGCACACCCGTCTCCTCCAGCTGCATGCTGGCCTCGTGACAGGCGCCCTGTGCGGGGGACCCTTCTGGATGGCTCTGGCCAGTGGCAGAGAGCAGCTGGAAAGGGTCCTGCCCCACCTCACACACCGGGGAGGAGCCGTGGAGGAGACCTGAGAACTGCTCTGGGACCTGCCCGTCCTGCCCCTCCGCAGAGTCCTGGCTCCGGCTGCTGCTGCTCCGCCTGTGGTCTTGGAGTGGACGGAGAGACAGAGAAATAAAAAATTAAACGTGGCAAAAATCAACAAAGTTCCAATGCAGCGAGCGTACGGCAGAGCTGAGGAATTCAAAAACAGGGAAAGAGGGAAGCTGGATGGGCTGGAGAGAGGACAGAGGGAGAGAAGAAGAGAGGGGAAGGAAGAAAACAGTTTCGTATTGTTCTTAATGTTCAATTTGTACCCAAAGTCGGAGCATTTATGAAATTCCAAACACTGGCCTGATTAATGCTATCTGGCAGCCCTCCCTGTTGCTAGGTCTCTGTTAACATTAACGACCAGACCTTGCTATATAAGGCTAACAGTGCTGACTATATCCTACAGAAAGGACACGAGTAAGGGACAGAGAGCAAACACGGAGTAAAAGTGAGAAAGAAAGAGAGAGAGAGTGCCAGCGAGCAGGCGAGACTCACTCCTGGAACATCTGATACATTTCCATAAAGGCCAAAGTGTTATTTAGAGCCGCCCGCCCTCCCTTCCTCTGGCAAGCAGCAACAGAGGGGGAAAAAAAACGGAGGTCATGATCTACAACCTGCAACTTCTGGAATTCTTTAAGGGAACATGCAAAACAAAACAGCAGAGAAGTAACTGCTTCCTTCCTCACAGGGGGCTGTTCAGGGTTCCACGCCTCATCCTTCCTTCCTCAGGGAGCAGAGACTTTTCTGTTCTTTTTTTTTTTTTTTTTTTTTTTTTTTTTTTTTTTTTGAGAATGTGCACATCTCACTCCTTCCAAAGCCTCCCAGCTGCTCCTATTTGTTTAAGTTTAACCTCAGTTGATCCACTGAAAACAAAACGGTCTAATTTGTCAATGCCAAGAGATATTTGCAGCTCTCTCAAGACCTCCCCAACATCCCCAAAATCTGACACTACTAGCTCAGGAGGCCAACTACTACTGTATACTCACCCAAGATATCAAATGCCTCTGCCCTGAAGTGGCATAAATAATTGACCAAATCAGAGTCCCACGCCAGGATCACACTGGGACACCCAAGGGGCTCGCCCTGTGTGAACTCTCACCCGTTAGGGATTTTCACCCACATCAGCAGCCCTGTGCCCAGTACTAGCTCACATTCCTAAGCTAATATTCAACGTTATCTGCTCCGTAAGTGGAATCTACGGCACAGATACCAAATGATTCCGTAGTCTGCCCAAAGCTCCCAAGTACTGTTCGTGAGATCAGAGAATCTTAGAACTTGAAGGGGCAAGGTCAAATATTTTTACAGATGAGAAATCCAAGGCCCTCGGGCCTTTGGTGGTTTTGTCCAAGGTGGTGGGGGAGAAGACTTTAACCTAGGCTTTTCTGATCACCTGGCTCTGGTTCTGGCTATGCTGTTCTCTAGCTGTGTGGCCTTGGCACTGATCTCATCCTGCTGGGCTTCAGTATCTAAAATAAGTAGGATGGACTGCCTGGTCCTTAAAAATCCTTTTTATTATGCAACAACGGTGATGACAATCCAAGTCTCCACCATGCTCTGATGGCAAACTTCTCCTCCTCAGGGGCTGCTGCAGATCCCTGCCTGGGTGCCTCTCCTGCTACTGCCTACATAGCACCCACGCTCCTTCACCCGCCTGCCTGTAGCCCAAGGCCCCTTCTTGAAGCTCAGTTCCACAACTGAACAGGGTCATCAGGTGAGGAGGGGAGTTTATAAACATGATGCACTAAAACAGAGTCTTCACCGGCAATGCCAAGTGTCCCACAATGCTGGCTCTTCCAACGCGGCCTTTAAGGAGGGGTCCCAACAACCAGTTCTCATAATGAGCCCATTGCCCTGAGGTCTGAGTGGGGACATGGTTCCATTCACCCCACTTTCTCCAGAAGAATGGTTCAGTCTCCACAGTCTGTTCAGCTTTTGGCAAGCCTGCAGAAGCTTCAAGGGGGCAGCCAATTAGTTCCACTTTATGGCTCCGATTACTTATCCACAGGAGCCCAGACGTATGAACTTTGGCATCTCCTTCCTCTACACTTGACTGCTTCAGGATTTTCACACCCCTAACTCACAAACTCTATATCCCAAAGGTCAGGTCCAGAGCACTGAACAACTTGAATCTTTTCTCTAGGGAAGAAGAAATGCTGCATATGTAAGAGTTCCATCCAGCTTAACTTAGCCCCAGGAAGCCATGACTTTAGGGCTATGAATTCCACATATGACAACTGGAAGCATAACAAGGCTGCCCCGTAGTGTTGTGCAGTGGGGCCAGAGAAGACGACACGCAACCACCTTATGGGGGTTCAAACCAACAGCACTTCCTAGAAGAGGCCGATGGGGAGAGTCAAAATTGCTACCTCTGGGACCCTACCTTAGTGGCCAATTTCCTACAGATTCCGGCCCAAGGTGCAATGTTCCTCTGACTGCATTTGAATACAAAAGAGGACTTTGGTAACAGGAACACAGGCTTCTATTCCTTTGTATCAGCATCTAGCTCCTTATTTAACAATATTTTGGGGAGGGAGGGGAGTTCAATGACAAAGGAAAACCAGAGTCCAGAACGGGGAGTTAGCCTGGCTCACACTGCCTGGGTGGACCTCAGAACCCAGGCTGCAGAGAATGTTCTGTCGCTGTGGGAGCTGACAATGAAGGCTCTGTCTAATAGCCACCCATTCATGCTAGCCATCAATGAAGAAAGAGAGACAGATGCCAAGAGCTCAATACCAGACAGATGCCGGGGGAAGGAAGTGGGCAGAAAGAAGGAATGGAAACTTATGGAAGGAGGAAATATGTGAAGAGGAAGAATTTCTGAGGGTCATAATCCCATTAGAGAAAATACAATCTACCAATACTTTATGGGGTGTAAGAAATCACAGAAAGGGATTCTTATAATTACATGACTTACCCAGGCAATTCCCTAGGAAAGACACCTTGGTATTTGAAAAGCTTGTCAAGATCTAAGACCTTCAGGATCTTAATAAGCCCCATAAAAAACTATATCCAAGGATAAGCTAGATTTCCTGGCAAAATCAACAGGTAGGAAAAGAACTACTCAGAGGTCCTTTCCTTCTGTAAAGTCAGGATAATATTGGGTCTCTTAGGGCATTAATATAATGTGTTAATATAATGTTAATATAAGGCACTGATCATGAGCCAGAGAGTGAGCAAATTACTTAACTTCTTTGTGCCCAGTATTCTCACCTATAATTTTGGAATCATAATAGTACGTACTTCCTAGGACTGTTGTGAGAATTATACATGTAAAGCACCCAGCACCACATTTGGCACATGCCAGCCCTCAATAGATATTAACAATTCTTATTATTCTCCGCACAGGATCCATTACAACATATTTTGCTCACAGATGAGACCAATAACTTGTCTGTTCCTCGTAGGTTTGTGCAAAAGCTCACCAAAGACAGCGTACGTGACACATACAAACATCCGTTGCCTTCATCATCCTTACAACTCTCGACAGCAGAAGGAAGGGACAGAAGGTAACAGAGCAAGAAGGGCTGAAGTCAGATACAGGCCCCAGAACTGTGGCTGTAACCACCCATTCCATCAATAAGCACATGCAAAATGTTTGTCTTCATGGGCCACCCAAGAGATAAAAAAGATGAAGACACTGAGTGTGCTCAACGGGCTTACCAGCTACCCAAAGAAACTAGCATATGCACAAGTGACTAGAATTCCAGACGAAAATTAATAGATGCATAAACCAAATGCACAGTGAGCAGAAAGGAAAGTGTGATTGCTTTCAGCCAGAAGGATTCTCAGAAGATGTAGCTTTTGAGCAGGGCGTTGAAGGAGAAATAAGGTCTTGATAGGCTTAAAGTTTAGTGGAAATACATTAGAAAAAGCAGAGACAGGAACCTCGGTGCCTGGGCACTCACAGACTTTCAGACTCGCAGAAGAGAATCCTCAGGCCTTAGGCTTTCCCTGACTGGGAATCACTGCGCTCCCACCTTAGAACTATGCAGCTTCTGGGGCGCCTGGGCTCCAACTCGATTTCAGCACAGGTCATGATCTCACGGTCATGAGATCGAGCCCTGTGTGGGGCTCCACGCTGGGCGTGGAGCTTGCTTAACATTCTCTTCCTCTCTTTCTGCCCCTCCCTGGCTCGTTCCCGCGTGTGTGTGTGTGAGCGCATGCGTGCACTCTCTCAAAAAACAAACAAAACAAAAAAACTACACAGCTTCCACTCCTCCTCCCATACTGCCTTCAGCCATCCCTACAACCTGCCCTTCTAGGAGAGAAACAAGGGGCTAGGACACAGGGACAGCTGCTTCCTTACTCTCCCCATATATCAAGGCCATCTGCTCTATTGAGTAGCACACAGCAGCATGCTAATTCCCAGCCCCTTCAACTTTCAATCTTTATTCATTCTGGGTGTTCATTTTCCTTTTACCCTGTGAGCCGCTGAAGCAAGGGGTCTTCTGTGCTGCATTTTAATTACTATGATGATCCACGGGGGATCTCAAGGGCTTTTGAACAATAACATTTTAACATTTACACATTTTTCAATCACCCCCCTCCCACCCCCGTCTGTTTAAATTAGGGCAAAAAAATGCAGCGTGTGTGAGAACTTGCTAAGTCAAATCAACCCTCCAACACAGAGAAGAAGGTTACTCTGGCTACCCAGACTGTTGTGCCTTCTTCGTTTCCGTTAGGATTGGAACCCTCCAATTGCCCAGTGGCTATGGTGAGCACCAGGAACTGGGTGTGCCCAGGAGAACTCCTAAGTCCTTGGCTACTTTTGGAGAGCCACCGTGTTTTCCTCAGAAGGAAGGTGCCGACTAGGTTATGCAGGGACTTGCTGGCAACTATGATCTGATAAGACAAGTAGACCTAGCATCCATTCTCTGGTCCACGGCAATCAGAGAAACAGAAAGAGACCTGGACTGGGATTCAGGAGGTCCAAGTTATAGTCCCTCCCTGGGTCTTTTTTTAAAAAATGAATGGCCGTAAATGCATTGTCTAGGGCTTTGACATTTAGTATGATTTGACACTGATTAGATGAATTAAGTGCCCTTCTAGTTCTATGATGCTAAGAACGTGAATAGCAGCAGGGCTCTGGATGAAATGATTTAACCTCATGGTTAAACAGGCTTTTTGGATTCAGCTAGACTGGGGCTTAAGAACCAGCTCTAACACCAAACTTCTTTCTCATGTATTAAACAGTGATAAAAATAGCCCCTACCCGGAAGATTTGTCATGAGATATACAATGACCTAATCAGTGTAGATGAACTCAGCACATGGCCGCCCATAAGAAGCATTCATTAAATGGTAGCTATCATTATCATCATTTTTCATTTACAACCATTTCCGAACTGCTCTTCATGCTAACACTGCACCCAGAGGCTGGTTTCCTTTCTCTTGACTCTGCAAAGGAGACTGGTTTCTTCTAAGTGGCCCTATACTCTAGATAGAATAAAACTCATATGCCAGAGAAGGTCCTGTCGTTCTACAAGTTCAGGTCAGGGTGATGTGTGCCAGCACAGCGGGGGAAAAACTTTCAGGTCAGGAACCTCCACTCACTGCAACACCCACAGGTACAGCCCAGCTTTGGGACTCGGACTATTCTACTTTGACTTGGTCCTGATTACCTGACATCTCCCCCATTTCCTTAAACTCCTCTTGAAGAGTCTGTCCCCTCTCTGTGGCCCCTCAAACTTCCCTATTTAATACACCAGCTCTGCTTGGATCAGTTTCCAACCAGCCATGATACTTAACCGTGCCTAATTTAACAGCACACTTGCTGTCTCTATTTCCCTTGATCTGCTGCCAGTTCCAGCACTGGGTATTCACAACCATTTGCTTTCTCTCCTCCAGTTGCTGGAATGTTGAGCCCTGTTGAATACTCAAGAAACAACTGAGTCCTCAGCTGGCTTCCAATAGCTACAGTGTATTAGGTACTAGTTATTCTATGCTAGACATGCTGCTAAACACTTTCTTTTTTAATATTCACAACCATGGGGTAAGAATTTGAATCCCTACTTTACATGGAGAAAATGAAGCTTAAAGAAGTTAAATGACTCCTCAAGGTCACCAACCAGTAAGTGGTAGAGCAAGAATCCAAGTTTACTACCAAGCCTAGCTACCCTTTTATTCATCTCTTGAAAACTGTGGTATCACCATAAGATTGATTCCTCATTTGTCCCACTCTTTTTAGACTGTCATCTTTCCCACAGCACCTATACTCTTGGGTAATGACATCAATTTCCTGAGAAGACTTAGATCAGACAAACTTCCTTACCTGTTCTCAATACCACACATGTCAAACCTTGGGGATAATTTGATCTCTTCCCACCTACCTCAGGGAAGTATCTCCCCATCTTGAATTTTACCAATAGCCTTCTAAATGCTGAAGCCTTTTTCTAGTCTTCATTGCTTCTAGCTCTTTCTATTATCATGTGACACAGTTTACCAGTTATCCCTGGTACCCACTCTCCCCTTCCTGCGTGGTCATGGGGTTTTTTGGATTGGGTCAAACCACCTACATTAAAGACTACATTTCCCATCTTCTTTGTAGTTAGGTATAGTCACATGACCAAATTCCGGCCAACGGGTTCTAAGAGAAAGTGCAACTTTTGAGAACTATCTTTAAAGTTCTCTCCTTTTCTTTCTTCCTATGCTGACAGCTTGAACTTGAATAGTCATCTTGAACCATGATGACAGAAAGAAACTGGTTTCTTGAGCATCATGAACTGTCACGCTAGCCCTTGACTTCTTACCTCTGGACTTCTGTCTTACTTAAACAACAGTTATTTTGGGGTTTTCATCACATTCAGCCTTGGCTTCTATGACACTGCATTATCCTGGTTATCTTCCTATGTTTCTTTACCCTTGTGCTTCTAAATATAAATTATATTCTTGACTTCTTCAATCGCTCTAGTTTTTCCCTCAGCAACTGATTATCTTTTATGTTAACCACCACCTCAACTTGGATGATCCCTGAATCTGCATTTCTAATCTTTCTATCTCTCTTGAACACTAGACCTACACTTCTAAGTTATTTATGGGGTATCTTTCCCAATATTCATTATCTTTAATATCCTTAACATATGTAAAACTGAACTTAACATCTTCCTTCAAACATGTCCCTCCTCAAGCCCCTATTTCTGTTAGGTGCACCATATTTTCCCAAATAACCAGGTTCAACACCTAAGAATCATCATGAATACCCCCTCTTCCTGATTCTTCCACATTTGATTGTAAGGTCCCGTTAATTCTACCTCCACAATACCTCCAACATCCATACCCTTCCTTCCTACCACTTCCTACTATTAGTTTAGAGCCTAATTTCCTTCAAGAGATTCCTTGAAGTCTCTTGACTTCAGGATATTCCTGCCTCTAGTCT
The DNA here is from genome assembly GCF_014898765.1 of Herpailurus yagouaroundi. NCBI lineage: Eukaryota > Metazoa > Chordata > Mammalia > Carnivora > Felidae > Herpailurus > Herpailurus yagouaroundi. The sequence goes on along the minus strand of NW_024412394.1, from coordinate 1,979,865 downwards.
CTCCCAACTGCAATCAAAGATTCCACAATTATAAATATGTAAAGCATGGCTTCAATCCTGCCCTCTTACTCGAAAAGCTTCAACAACACTGCACTATCTTTGTAATAATGACTGACATTTGAGATCCAATACTCTACACAACCAGTTCTTTGTTTGAGCCAAACTAGATTACTTACCATTCTCCAAACACGAGCTCTATCATCTCCTAACATTTTACTCTTGTTTATGCCACTCCCTCTGGCTGGAAGACCCTCTCCTTCCTCCTTACTTCTGCCTACTAAATAGAATTCTCTATTCTGGGGCTTAGCTCAAATGCTACTTCCTTCATAAAGTCTTCCTGATCTCCTGCACTAACATAATTTATCCATCTTTTGAATTCCAAAATTACTTTACACCAATCTATAAAAATTTAACATATTTTGCCCTTTCGTGTATTTTACGTATGCCTCACATATACATATGTATATAAACGGCCGTTGATACATTTTATGGAAGAAAATACAGATGTATATACCTCACAAGGCTTGGACTTGTTTTGCAATGGAAAGAAAAGCAAACTATTCCAACTCAGAAATAGAAATTGATAAGAGCAAGGCAGTTGTAACAGTAGGGCTTTTGGCAGAAGCTCCTCTAATGGAAGAAGGTGAGAGACGAGGAAGCTGCTAAAGATAAGGCTTAATTATTAAACTGTCTCATACACACATAAATATGTATATATACATATTTTGCATTTGGAAAAAGCATCCAAACTTACTCCTGGGAATCTACCATGAAAAGCTAGCATGGGCTTTCAGGTAAAGATGGTGGATTGAATACAGGTACCAACTTACTCTTCTTCCTGAAGTCTTACTAAACCAAATATAAAAATGGGACACAGATGGAAGCATACCTGAGAATCCCAAGCTGGCAAAGGGAAAAGCCAAGGCTTATACTATGAATTCTCTAAAGGCTCAGGAACTGGCAGCGCTTGGGACATGGGAGTAGAGGGGGAAGCTAAAATAATGTTTTCCTCCCCTCCAAGAGGATTAAGGTCTTCGTGCTCATGCACAAACTTCACTTAGATCTAAACGCATGGCTCTCAGGAATATTGACTTACTTCCATCTAAAAAACCTCAGAGTGCAGCTGCGTGCCAAAGAGTCCACATGTATCACTGTCTTCAGATAATCATTCATCACTGTCCTAAGCTAAGTAACCACTTCACCTAGACCTAAGCACTATCAGTGGATGCTGCAGAAAGCACCACAGAGAACAATGATTTTTAGAGCTCTTGGCTACTTTCCCACTTGCTATCAAACCTGGAAGGTTGTCCAGTTTCTCAGAACAGTATGTCCAGAGTGCCCAGTGGGCAAAGAGTTAAATGCTAAAGAGAAATAAATGACTATGCCACATGAAACTGGAAACATGCTCTCGTTGCTAGTTATGCTAGCCCTGAATAAGGATTTCAGAAGACTTCTATGTTGGAAATCACTTAAATAACAGAGGCATACCTAGCTGCATAAAACTACCATAAAACCATCTGGGCCTAGTGCCTTTGTAGAGGGATGAGTTTTCTGCTTCATTGGCTGCTTTCTACTTCTGTCAGTTTTTGTTATATCTACAGACATAAATGGTAATCTGCAACTACCAGATTATCATGCATACCTTGTCATCAAGATGCTTAGTCATCAAGCACTAAATGCTACTGGAAACCCCATCTCAACCAGTCATTGTGACGGACCATTAAGGGTCCCAGACAATTCATCCTAGGGGGATGGCAGCAACCTAACTAACCACAAAAATTTATTCCTAGAAATTCTCTTATTATTTAAAAATTCTCTAAATCTGTGCTTATATATGTGCTTTATACTATTCCTACATGTTGTGTTTTTTCCTCTTTTCTTGATCAGAATTGTCAGAGATCTTTAAAAAAAAAAGTTTTCATTGTAATGGTCGTCTATTTTTTTTAAACTTCTTTATTTCTACTTTTATTTTTTTCTTTAACTAACTGAAATGTAACACACATACCATGAAGTATGTGAAGTATACTATCTGCTTTTATCTTTATTCCTCTCTGTTACTTTCTTTTGGTTAAGTTTTAGTCTTTCTTTTTTTATAACAAATTGAAGAATATAAACTTTCTCCCGAGTATCACTTTGGCCAAATATTACCAGTATTTATATGAAATGTTTCTGGTACCGTTAATTGATTTCTAAGTAGAAAAATAAGAAAAAAAAAAGATAGGCCGCTCACAGACTATATAACACTAATGAACAAGATGCTCAATTTCACTAGATCACACAAAGGCCAAACGCAAAGGACACTTTTTTGGCTTACCATGGTGAAAAACATTCAAGAGTATTAATATCCCAAGTTGGCAAAGGAATGGGAAAGTGTGTGCTCATAAACAATCAAGCAGGGCAATTCAGCTCCACCAGTTAGATCTAGACAGGTACCTGCACTCTGGCTGCCTAATTCTACTTTCTATCAATGCCTTTTAAGAAATACTCTTATAAGCATGTAAGAGTATGTGTATAGAATGTCCACACCAGCTTAATTTATAACAGAGAAATACTGGAAGCAACATAAATATCCATCTACTAGAGAATGGAAAAATGAGCCGTGGGATATTTAACAACCATTAAAAAAGAATAAGGTAAGGCAGATCTTTAAGAACTAAAACAAAATTGTACCCATGATCTATAGACAAGGTAAATTAAAAACAAATAAACAAGTGTGTGCAAAACAGTTTGTAAAATACATTTTATGTTAAAAACAAACAAAACAATCTCACATAGTCACTTTTTTTTTTTTTTTTTTTTTTTAAATAAAGACAGAAAAGGACCTTAAGTTGACACTACACTTTCAAACTGTGGACATCTCCAGCAACTGTGAGTAGCCGAGAGGTGAGAAGACTTGACCGTTTTACTTGTATTCACTTCTATATTTTTTGAATTTTTTTTTCCTGTGAGCTAATACAAATACACTCTTAAAATGCAATGTAAACAATCTCCCATCCCATCCCTCATACTGTAGTTTCTTGAATTATAGTGAGGGCTGAAAGCTCTGGTAGTCTCATTAGCATGGCCTTTTGAGAACTGATGAATTAATTTCTAAAAGCTGCCTAAGATAAAGACCTTAGTGGAAAAGCAGAAAAGACTGACTATGTATTAATCCATGATCTAATCTGCAGACTTGCCTCACATTTACCAACTTTTGCAAGCATTGCTTCCAGGCTACAGAGAAACTGGCAGAGCCCATTTTCATATTTAATGCCTCAACTCCTTTGTCTGAAAGCTCTTTGAGTGATCCAAGCAGCTCGCCTGGAGGCAGGCACACCCCACAGGCTGTGGTTCAATTAAATCTGCTTCCCGCACCACCCACTCTTTTAACAGTTAGCCCAGTATTGCAGAACTAAAAGAAACCAAAGTAAAGGAGGAGATGGGAGGTCTTAAGTCCTCCGTGGCAGTTTCCTCCTTAACCTAGAGATCTCTCTTGAGTTGGGATAGAAAATTCCTGCATTTGGGGCACCTTGGTGTCTCAGTCAGTTGAGTGGTTGAGCGTCCAGCTCTTGGTTTTGGCTCACGGTTTCAAGAGTTCGAGCCCCGTGTTGGGCTCTGCACTGGCAGTGTGGAGCTTGACTGGGATTCTCTCTCTCTCTCCTTTTCTCTCTGCACCTCCCCACTCTCACTGTCTCTCTCTCAAATAAATACATAAACTTAAAAAAGAAAGAAAGAAAGAAAGAAAGAAAGAAAGAAAGAAAGAAAGAAAGAAAAGAAAAGAAAAGAAAAGAAAAGAAAAGAAAAGAAAAGAAAAGAAAAGAGAAAATTCTTGCATTTGTCAGCCAAGGAGACCAGTCCCCATTTATGAAGTCTGTCTGACTTTCTCATTTTCTTCCTTCCAAAGGCTGAGCAGCTATCTTATAGTTGGTCCAGATCAAGCCTCTGAAAGAGAGAAAGAATTATAATCTCCTTCCTCCTCGACACTAAAAATGCTTCCTTGAGAACCAGTTTGAAACAGAGCATTACATTAATTACTTGCTTTTTAAGGGTTAGTTTCAGTATGATTTATTATTAAACAGCTGAGAACTCATTGGTGCTCTACTCCACTTGCTCTATATGTTTTAATTAAAAACCCACCAATGTGATTAGAAGACTCAATACAGTTAAGATAGCTCCCCCAGATCGTTATATAGATTCAACACAACCCCAATAAAAATCCAGCAGGATGTTTTGTAGAAATGAACCAGCTCACTCTAAATTTTTGTATTGAAAGATAGAGGAACTAGAATATCTAAAACAATTCTGAGCAAGAATAACAACATGACAAAGGCAACAAGGATGGTCTTCAACACATCATGCTGAAATAACTGGATATCTATATGCAAAAAAATGAATTTTGAAGCATACCGCACACCATATTCAAAAATTAACTCAAAATGGGTCACAGATCTAAACGTATACCTAAACTTACAACATTTCTAGAAGAAAATATAGGAGAAAATAGTTGTGACCTTATCCACTTATCCACATTGAACTTCATCAAAAATGAGAGCCTCTGCTCTTTAAAAGACACTGTTAAGGGAATAAAGAGAAACCACAGACTAGGAGAAAATCATATATCTGATAAATAGTATGCAAAACATACAAAGAACTCTCACCACTCCATAAGAACACAAACAACCCCCCCCCCTTTTTTTAATGAGCAAGAGTTGAACAGACACTTCATTAGCCATATGGATGGCAAATAATCACATTAATAGGTGTTCACTTCACGAGTCATTAGGGGAATGCAAATTAGATCCATAATGAAATATCACTAGGCACCCTATTAGAAGGATATAATTCTGAAAACCTGACAATATTAAGTGCTGGGAGGAGACATAGCAACTGTAACTCCAATGGAAAACCAAAACGGAATAAGCACTCTGGAACACGGTGTGGCAGTTTCTTACCAAGTGCAGCACATAATTCAACTAGGACCCAGCAATTCCATTTCTAGTGTTTTCCCAAGAGAAATGAAACCGACATTCATACAAAAACTTGTATGCAAATGTTTATAGTAGTTTGATTTGTAATCGCCAAGGACTATACATGACGTAAATGCCTCTCAACTAGAGAATGCATAAACTGTGGTGCATCCATACAACGGAATACTACTTGGGAATGAAAAGTAACAAGTTACTGGTACACACAACAACACGGATGAATCTCGAGTGAAATTACGCTAAGTGAAAGGGGCCTGACTCAAAGGGTACATACTGCAGGCTTCCCATTTATAGGACATTCTGGAAAAGGCAAAATTCTTGGAACAGACATAAAAGTAGTGGTTGCCAGGGGTAAGGGAGGGGTGTGGGACTGGCTATAAAGGGACACAAGGGAGTTTCTGGTGTGATAAAGCCATTCTCTATCTTGAATGTGGTGGCAGTTATATAACTGTATTTGTCAGACTTCACGGAACTGTACACAAAAGGGGCAGTTTATTGTATTTAAATTATAACTTTTTTTTTTAAAGCTCCAAATGGAAACCATAAAAAAACAAAACAAAACAACCACTATAAAAATGACCACAAAGTCTCTGCATGCTGGAAGAGAAACCTCTTAAACAGGACCATTAAAAACAAGGTCTACCACATCATACACATACGCACATGTCCTCTTTGCCACCCCCTACCCTCTGACAGGCCCAGCAGAGGGCAGTTCCAAACAAACCATCGCAACCCCCATCCTTACCGGAAGCGTGACTGTCTTAGCACTGAAAGGAGGCACAAATAATACCCCACGAAGGACCTAGTACCTGAGAGCTATAAAGAGCTGGGAGAGGCCACAGAAGTTCCTTCCAACTGCAGGGGGAATGGCACTGCCCCTTCTTATTCTTCCTTAGAACGAGGCTGTCACACACTCTCCAGCAGTGCGCTCACCCCTGTCGTGACCGCGTTTACATCGTCTGCCTGGCTGTCCGTCCTGCGGCACTCACTCCCTCACGGAGGAGACGGAATTTTGCAGAGGCAATGAAAGTAGGCCAAGGCGACAGAGCACTCTAGTTACCGGGTGGCAGCCAATCACGGGCCCCTCCCCAGGAGCGTCTCACTGTGAGGTCAGGACTCAAAGCAGAGCCTGTGCCGTCAGCCTGCCCCCAAAGGGACTGACTTGTTGGGCTTGTTTTTCCACAGCCTTAACTTGAGGGTTTATGACTGGATACCCCAAATCAAGCTCCATTACTCTGCGGGCCATTTCTCCTTCCACAGTTCTTACCTGGTCTGACCTAACCACCTCCTTGCTTCGCGTGCTGAAGGGTGGTGAGCCAACTCTACCTAACACAGGGCATTGACAATGAAAGCTCATAATCAACACCCACCACCCCCAACTGCTATGACACCCAGCTCCCTCCTCCCAAGGAACATCATCCTCTCCTTCCACTCAGGATCACAAACTTTAAAAAACCCTTTCAAGGTTGTCTCTGATGGGAGCGGGGTGGGGTGGGGGTGTACCTTTTGGTCTTCCATCCACGGATACCAGCTTCTTTGTTTCTGCTGTTAACAAGAGCTCATAAGGATGCTCGTCCTCTTCCCTGGCTGCACTTCCCTGAATCCAGGGTCTCATGGCCAAGACCTAAGAGAGAAGACACCACAGAACGTCTCATGTGGGTGGCTAATACCAAGGCAGATTATGTTGAACAAATTCAAGATCCCTGGCTCCTTTTTCACCGGAGAGGAAGAAGGGGGGAGGGGGGGTGGGAAGAGAAGTAAATAACTCAGTGTCACGTGAAACCACAACTGCTTTTCTGGATATGCACCTGCACCTCAAATCTCAATGGCCTTTGATTAAAACACTCCCCTTTCCTTACCTCATTATATCCTTCAAAAAGCCATTAATAAAATCCAAGATCCTTCCTTCTCTTGCTTCTCCCATCATAACAGTATTCTGCATGGTCTCTTTGGGGTGGATAGTAGCTTCCAAGCCGTTTTTAGCTATGGTGCATCACAAAAGCCTCCTTCCCTCGACGATTCTTTCTTAATATGCACACATACTACCCCAAGGCTGGAATCCTTCCCACCTTCTCAGGAGGGAATCAAATGACTTGACTGACCCTGAATGACTGACCCTTACTAGAAACTAGAAACAAAGTGCTCTATTGGTCCTTCTCTATTTTTGTGAGCCTTTCTCTGCAGGTCCTGGGGGTTATGGGGAAGTTTCTCTCAAAAGCCGGCTTCCTACTGCATTTATGGTAATACAAGTTTAAACTAATTCCACCCATCTCTGTTCTGAAAAGAGTCAAGTGGCTAGGCAGTATGAATTTCAGTGCAGAAAAAGCAGCTCTGTCTATGGGGAAATCCCTGACCCAGGCAGCCAAGCGTCTCTGCTAAGAGAATTGGCCCAGCGCTGGCTCCTACACCTGCCAGGCGGGTCTAGGCAGCTGAGGGCCTTGTGGCCACAGCTGGTCATGGCACCCAAGGAGCCACACTTCCTCCTCACACTGAGCCAGAAACACCATCATCAGTGCTACAGTCACACTGAGAGAGGGAATGGAGATCCCTGATTTAGAGGACAATTCTGCCTCATCTGTCGTAAGAATCCAATGTGTTTCGTAGGCAAATTAAGAATAATCACGTATCAGCTATTGTGAGAGCAAGGCAAAGCACAAAATGTCCCCTTGAGCAGTTTGGCCAGAAGTGATATATTATGAACAGAGGGGTTCAGAGGGATTCCCACGTCTGCCTAACAAACAACGGTACCCTACGAATGTGACTCTTTGGCACATGCAGAAGCCTCTCCTTCAGGCATGTCCCACAGCTCACTGGAAATGAACCAGGTTTGTGATTCATCACGGTTTTGCTTCTTGGAGATATAGCTCACTGCGTTACGGCCTAATGAGACATCAATGATTCCAGGAGCCTCCAGACTAAATAAGAGACTGTGGCTCCTGCTTGTTAACAAGGCTGCCACTCTAAAGGCAGAATGATAGTCTCTTTCTGAAATTCTGCTAGGCACAGCAGGAACCTTCACTTACTGAAAGCCACCTGGAAGCTAAAAGCTATTTCATTACAATGAGCCATTTGCCTGTATTGCTTAATTCCTTTTGCCTCTTCGTGGGAACACAATTTAGGGAACAAAGAGGGACCATTAAGCAGTTCATACAGTGTCAACTTAATACCACAGGCTTTACAGACAGGAATTTGGGTTCTTCAGGTTTACACACCCACAGCTATCCCTGAGCTGGAGCCCTGGAAAGCTGAGTCTGTAAGTGTTCTGGACACAGCAAGAGCACTCATATAGCCGCAGGCATGCTTCTCTGAAAGGTAGTTGACAGCTTGGATGCCCAGCCCATACTATCCTTTCTTCTCAAGCAGGACAGCTGATTACTTCCATGTGGAAAATCAGGCCCACTGGACCCACGTTCACTCTGTGCCTGCTCCCGGGCATGACAACTAGAAGCAAAAACCCAGCAAGTGCTAGAGCTGGGAGGGACCCGAACCATTACAGTCACAGCTAGAGAGCACCCAGCCCCAGCTCTTTCATTCTGCAGATGCCCAAACCCAGTTTCCAGAGAGGTCTAGGGACTTGCCCAAAGTTACACAGAGAGCAACCAGCAGAGGCAGGACCATAAAATTCACTTCCCCTGGTTCTGGACCAAGATGGTCTCATTTTTCCTGAGAAGGATGACTTTCCATCCAATCTGGAACTCTTTCCTTCCTTCAGATATCTTGTGAGAGTCCCCTGCTCACATCCAGACAACTTCTACAGGGATCTCTTCCTTAGTCCTGGCTCCTGCCAGCTGTGGGATTAAAATCTCATAATAAAGCAATAGACTGCTTTTCTTGGAGCCTTCCTAACTCCCACTCAAGAAGTGGATTGTCACAGTGAATATGGCAGTAACTGATTTTCAACAGAAAAGATTCTGCTTTTTACTCAATTATTCCTTAATCTTTTCTCCCCTTTCTTCTAGGGCTGGCAATAAACCAAAGCCAAAAAGCTGCATTCTCTGTTACATGGAAAGCAACATTTTTGCTGCAGAGAGAAGCTACTACCAGTCAGCACCTAACTGTGACCAACTGAATGACCGGCCGGGGTGTGGGCAGTTTTCTGGGAAGGGATACCATAGCAGCTGCAACTTCCCATGAAGGTTTCACACATCTGAACATAGAGAAGATCATGGTCAGTCTGATGTAGCTGGCAGCCCATTTGGTGGGGCAAAAACATCTCAACGCGTGTGTGCACGTGCATGTGTATGTGTTTAATTTCTTGAAGCCAGTTTCATGACCTGGTAGTTAATCTGATAAGCTCTTCTGGAGCCAGCTACACTCCGCTTCCCTCCAAGGTTTCTATGGGTCATCTCACAGTGACGAGCCTCAGGAACAGGACACAAACACTGAAGCAGATTGCCTGCCAAACAGAAGTCTAAACTATGATGAGCCAGCGCCTCCTAGGATATGAGATGTAGGGTAGTAAAGTTTTGGCGGTATAAGAAATAAAGATAGTGAAGATTAGAGTCCACTTTTGGAGAACATCTATTCATTCACACGACAAACAGAATCTGCCTTGATCGTCGCAAGGATAATGGCCCATATCACATCACCTCTGTATTTAGGTACTTAAAATCACTAAGTAAGCGAAGCCAGGGTTCTCATGGTCTTCTAACTTCTGACTGTCGTGGTCCAACTGCCCCAGAATTCCAGACTATTCAGAAGCAAGTCCTAGAAGTATCTCAGAGTCTCCCACCCAGGAGAGAAATGGAGATTTCTCCCCCTATCTCTTGAAACCGTTATTGACAAATTATACGCTCTAAAAAGCCCTGGGAGAATAGAAAGTCCTTGTTATCTAATATTTGTTTAAGAGCCTTGCTCTTATCCTTGGGTATTAGGAATTTTAATCCAAGTCCTTGTTAAAGAGGTGGCATAAGGCATTCATAGAGACCTAGCCCCAACTGAATATGCTCCATATTACCAGGTTTTCCCTTATAAAAGGAGAGTAATGAAGCAAATCTCTACATAAAAACATGCAGGGATTTGTTCCATGCATTTCTATCTTCTAGCAATGTATTATTACCCTAGAGGCTGTAATTCTAGAGACCTCTTACTTGAAACATGATAATAAGCATTTTGTAATTAAGGGATAGAAAAAAACAAGGACAGAATTTATACCTAGCATAAAAATCTTCCCCTATTTCCAACACTGACTTTTACATTCTTAAAAGTGCTTCCTTGTGTTTATACATTTTGTGAAACTAAAGCCATCCTTCTGCTTCCATGTGCTCGTATTAGATAAAAAAACCTGTCTCACAGGATGGTCTGTGGCAGTACAATAAAAAAGTTAACTCTGACTTCTAGCGATAAAGTAATGAGACTTAACTGACTAGTTTATATTACCTGATTTTTAAATGAAAGAACTACAGGGTATTGAACAAGCTATAAAATAACAAAATTACATAATACTTTGAATCAGTGGTGAATAAACATGGTCTCTGAATGGTGGCATGTATTAAAGGGACATTCTGAAAATGAAAGATCATGGAAAATATGATTTTCTTCATATAACTAACCCCATGAGAAGGTACAACTATTTGCCTCACGATAAGATTTCTTTTTTAAAAAGGTGGACTAGTCTTCTCAAATAACCTTCTTTCTTTGATTCCTCCCACCTCCATGAATCTTACTTCTCTTCTAATTGAGCCTTTATGACATTGCCCATGTTTGTCCTGGTGGATTCTTCATGTGAAATGAAGAAGGAAAATGTGAAAACAGAAAGACGACTTTTGGGGCAGAGTCACCAAAGCTTGCTAATATGACGCAGTCTACAGACAGTGATTAGGGGCAAAGTCTACGTTTTGGATCAAAAGATGACACAGGTACGAAAGCAGAAAGGCAAACTGTGTAGATACTGGAGCCAGGAGAACTGTGCGTGGTTTACTTTCAATGTGCAAGGCAGATGGGTAACTGGCCCGTCTGCCAGACAGCTCCATTAAAATTCTTTGCTTACTACTTAAGTGAGTTTGAAAGATCTTGTTCCAGATTACTGATGTGCACAATACAAATGTACTAATCCAAAGGGGCGCTAAGAGAATGAGAAAGCAGAGTCTTCTTTAAGCACACACTGATGGACCTTCCGAAACCTCGTGCTTCAGTGATGGCAATAAACCCTCAACCCTCTACCTCAGAAGCTGTCAATGGAAAATACTTCTTATCTATACGGTCTTCCTCCTCTTCATCAGGTGGTGGCTTTGCTGGAGGCGGTGGACGTTCCCTCTGCAGAAGAGAAAAAGTAAGTATTTCATGATCTCTTTTTTCAAGTACCTAACTTGTTGATTTATTCTTACCTTAGCCCTTGGAAATGAAAAAGAATAATGTAAAGAACTCCCCCGAGAGACTAAACTTAAGGATCAGTATTTAAACAGATAGCTTAGTCTTTGCACGTGCACACACACCCCACCCCCAGCACAAAATTCAGTCAGCACACTCCTTACTTTTTGATGTCTGTAGCAGAGATTATACACTTTTTTCATATTCTAGACCACAGTGAGAAATATCAGCACCGAAACCACACAACTGCCTAGCCAGAAAATGTCCTTCATAATACTAATAAAACTCTAGCCTAGGAAAACCAGTCAGCTGTCAGTCTATGTCAAAAAGAGGAAATAGTAAATCCAGAGAATCACCTTGTCAATGAGTTCTAACAAACCAAAGCTACCAAGGAAGTAATGAGGAAAGGAATCAAGGACAAAAACACCAATTCCTGCTCAAACTTTAATGCTACCCCCAATCTTTGGTTTATTCCCCAAAGCTCTGAACTGGTCTCTTATCCTTGGTCACCTCCTTCAATGATTACTATTATGTATCATTAGTATATGGAAACTTTATTTCTTTTTAAATTTTTTTTTTACTTAGAGAGAGAGAGAGAGAAAGAGCTGGGGGAGGGAGGGCGTGTGTACACACAGGAGAGATGCAGAGGGCGAGGGAGACAGAGAGGGAGAGGGAGAGGCCCGGCATGGAGCCTGACACAGGGCTCTATCTCACAACCAGAGATGATAACCTGAGCTGAAATCAAGAGTCGGATACTTTAACTGACTGAGCCACCCTGGCACCCCTGAAAACCCGATTTCATCTCAGCGCATTTAAAAAAGGAATATTTGTCAGTTACCTGTCCTAGAGCAAGGATTGGCAAGCTCCTTCTTAAAGGGCCTGACGGTAAATATTTTAGGCTTTCCAGTCAACCCTGCCATCGCAGTACAAAAGTAGCCATAGAAAACATGTAACAGAATGTGGCTGTGTTCCAATAAACCTTTATTCACAAAAATGGGCAGCTATGTGTGGGCCGTACTTTGCCAATCCCTACCCTAGAGCAAGAAACAGCCTGAAGCAGGGATCAGTTAGGTCGAGGGTAGACAATTTCAGAAACACATGCAATCTTTGGTGACAGAAAGCTGAAGAGAGGTTCGCCATTGTACCTGCAGTTACTGTCAGCATCGTTTATAGTGCAAAGTCCTAATCATGTTTCATAACCAACATTCCTACAGGGAAAGGAGTGGGAACCTGAAATGGGAACTGGCTTGCAGGCTCATTCCCTGGCTTGTACGTTAGTTCACTGTGTTGCTAGAACAGCAGTATTTTTTAAAAGTCAGAGTGGAGGCACATGCTGAATTACAGGAGAGTCTCAGAGAAGTCTGCACGATGTCTCCCACGTCTCAGGAGCCGCCAGGGTCAGTTAGCATTTGGCATCCATGATCTCTCTCCGTTAAAATGTGCTTCAGCACTTGGTATTCTACCTTCATAAATCAGTCATTCCTACAGTCCCTGGAACCAGATGGATGCCCAACGGCAACAACTTCAAAACAGGTTCGTATTTTCAAGCCAAACAAAGCTTTGAGATGAGATTTCCCACTGAGTCCTGCTTTCCCCACCCGTCTTTACTCCAGAAGTGCAGAAACAACCTTGGTCCCTTCCACGTGCCACCTTGTAGGGAGGGGAACAGCAAAAGGAGCAGGCCTGTAATCTACACCAATTATCCAACCTTGGGACAAAAATACCCGTGGAAAAACAAAATGATACACAACAACGACCAAAAGGACCCATCCTAGAGCCCTTCTCAAGACTAGAGGAGCCTAGAAAGGACGATACGAACACCTCTTGCACAAGAAGTGGTCACCAGGGACACTGGAAGAAAAGAGAGGGAGCAGCCTCTTTTTTCTAACGTGAAAACTTTGGCCCAGGGACCTGTAAGTACAGAGCTGATTTACACACCATCCACTGCATGTGTAAGATGCAGAACAGTCCCTTGGCCACAGTTAATTACCAAGGGCCAGGAAGGTAGTGGCACAGTCACCACATACTCAAGGAAAAATGGCAAAGCATGCACTCCAAGAGGCATCAGTTTCTACTTAGCAAGACCATCGATGGATACATTCCTAGAGTGGGATGGAACAAAGAGACTATAAATCAGTGGCTAAGCCCGCAGGAACTTGGTTATTCAAAGCTTTCTTCCCTAACCCTGTGTTCTTCTTGTAAAGCCTCTAGCTCCCTCTAATGGGCATCACCTGTAAGTGCCACAAAGCAATGCCTTCCTCCACAGGTGGATTTGCTTAATTCCTTGTACCTAAGGCGAAAGTGAGACCAACCAGCTCTGTCTACAGAAGCACCATGCCAGAGGTGCTTGGCATATGTGTGTGCTCCCACCATTCACAAGGAGTTGAATTAGCCCTTGATAATACCTACTACTCTGGTGGGCTACCACAAGACTGGTGGGCTTTTCCAAAATCCAAGCAGAAACGCTGGGACTATTCTAGGACCACTCTAGGAGCCTAATGAAAAAGACACTTAGAAGCATCAGGCCCATTCCCAGGGAACATCTGAAAAACCCAAAGAGCACCTAGGAGCCAAAGGCTCATCAAAATGGTCATAAGGCAAATTTACACCAAAAGGGAAAAGTCAGCCTCTCCAACAGGAAGAAATGATATACACCTGGAAATATGCCCCAAGCTGGGAATCACTGGGATTCTATTAGAGCAATGGCCAGTTTAGTAAAAGTGCGGTGCTCAAAACCTCAAATTATTGTGCCTGGCCATGTAGGAAGGAAGTTCCCATGGGACTGCTGATTGAGGCTTGGGCTCAGAGGAAAACTGTGACGGAGAAAAAGGTAATAAAAAAATTTTTTTGGGGGGGCGCCTGGGTGGCGCAGTCGGTTAAGCGTCCGACTTCAGCCAGGTCACGATCTCGCGGTCCGTGAGTTCGAGCCCCGCGTCAGGCTCTGGGCTGATGGCTCAGAGCCTGGAGCCTGTTTCCGATTCTGTGTCTCCCGCTCTCTCTGCCACCCCCACCCCCCCCCCCCCCCCCGCTATGTTCGGCCTCTCTCTGTCCCAAAAAAAATAAATAAACGTTGAAAAAAAAATTAAAAAAAAAATTTTTTTTTAAGAGACAGAGAGAGAGAGAGAGAGAGAGCGAGCGAGCAAGCAGGGGGAGGGTGGCCAGGGTGGGGTGGGGTGGGGAGAGAGAGAGAATAAGATTCTCAAGCAGGCTCCACACTCAGCATGGAGCCCGACATGGGGTTCAATCCCAAGACCCTGGGATCATGACTTGAGCCGAAATCACGAGGTGGACACTCAACCAACTGAGCCACCCAGGTGCCCCAGAATAAAAAGTCTTGAGAACAATGTACAAGAGTGGAAGCAGAAGTACCAGAGAAAGAAGCAGTAAGATGGCAAGGTGGACCTTGAGAAGAAAAGGCTGGGACAAATAGGAATGTCACATACTAACATATGTGATATCTGATTAAGTCTTGCTACAACCCTGCTGAGTGCAGAATCTGTCCAGGTCCAAATGGATAACGTGTCGATGGCAAATGGACGGTGGGAATGCACTCAGGGCAGGCAACAGCTTACTTCAGTGAGCTCTTTCACTGTGGAACTGCTCTCCAGAGAGAAAAGTAACAATATAGAGCAAAGACGCCGGGGACAGAAGCAGCAGTAGGCTATGCGGAAATAAAATGCTTCTAAGGCCAAAATGTGCTCTAAGGCCAAAAACTAATAGAATGATGCAAACATGTTACACGGAAAACCAAAATTCTACCTCAAGGCGATCTGTATAGTTAACCACACTAAGCAAAAGGAAGATGTGGCCAAGCCCGAGGAGAACAGGGGAGCAGGATGCAGGCCTCTGCCAAGGGAGCCGGCACTAGGGGCACCCTCCCTCTCCCCACGCCCCACCGAAGCACAGGAGGCCGACAACACAGCGCCCGTCTCGTTGCGGGGGCCCCGGGCCACATACAGGCCTCACTCCAGCAGCTTTCACTCCTGCTGCCTCGGCCTCCTTGCTCATGGAGTCCCGGTCAGACGATCGCCCACTGGCCATGCTGTCCAACGAATGGCAGGAGACAGCATTGTAGAGCGCCTCGTAGGGACCCTCCTCTTCAGCGTTTGTGTCAAAATCAATGATCAGTTCGGTCACTGCTTTCTCCACGTCACCTGAACAGGTTAGAGAGCAAGAGTCAATGGACGAGGGCACAATCTCAGATTTCCAACCACTACAACCACCCGGAGCCCCTCATCAACCTGAACTTGACAAACAATAACCAAAAGCAGAAAACTACTTTGCTCCACGGACAGAAGAGAAGCATGACAGTGTGTGTTAGAAAAGGGTCTCCTTGAGTTTCAGTTGCTCTTTATACCCTGACACTTACAAGAGACTTTTCTCTAATTCAACACGGCAAATCCTTGACATCTATGAGAGACACCTCTCAAGACCTTTATAAATTCCCAGAACCTCAATACCGTGATAGAATAAACTTAAACCATAAAATGTAGCAAAGTGTAACTGGAAACTTAAGTAATCCTTTAAATTCTTAATAGAAACCTCCCTGTGCTCAAGCAAAATAGAGGACCGTGAAGCCTTTCTGACACGGAGGCACTGTGCAAGGTTAAACTCACTCACCAGAGAACTACAAACCTCAGAGTACCTGGGATCTAAATTTGTGACTCTGAAAAATCACCTACTGTTATGGACCAGCGATCTCTGGGTCTCTGGCAAATAGTCAAATTGTAATCGTAAAATCCTTGAAGGCCAAGAGCTTAGTGAACTCCTAATCCCATTACTAGTGGATTATGAGGTCAAGAAACCAAGTGGGGGTGGTGGTGGAGGTGGGGGTAGCAAGGACTCCACAGTAGAGACAGGCTGAGCACCCTTTAACCTTATACCTCTGCTCTCCTCTGAAAAATCCCTTTCCCTTTTCAGTGTGTGGCTTTGTTCCGTTCCTCCAGCCTCCTGGCTTTCTTTACTGTGCTTGTATCTGAGGGAAGGTGTCAATCAGTACTTTGTCCTTCTCACTCATCACACCTAGGACCCAAAAGGCTGCTCAGTAAATCTGAGGAGGTGGATTGTAGCTAACGACGGAGAGGCTGGACTGTCTAGGGAGTGCCCACACCACATTTGTTGGCCAAGTGACATATTACCAAAATCTGCCGCGTCCACATCTACCAACCAGTTGATACTCGTTCAATATTTAACGTGGGCCAACTATGCTCAAAGCATGACAGTGTGTGTTAGAAAAGGGTTTCCGTGAGTTGTGAATTCACCTGGAGATCAAACCACCTACAACACATCCCAGAAGAGACCTCACAGAGCCAAGTGTAAAAGTGGAGAATCAAATAAAGTAGGAAAGAAGAGGTCCAAAGTCAAAGGCCTAAGCTATGTCCAGTAAAAGTTCATATACTAGCTGGAAAACAAGACATTTGGATACGAGCTTATTAAGTGCTCCCAACCCCCTGAAATTATTACTTAAATGAAGATGCTTTCATTTTACCAAAGCCCATTCAACTCTTCAAGCCGAGAGCACCTGCGCTGGCAGAGAAAAGCCACCTTACCCTGAGATTTCTGGGGTATGGAGTCCATACTGGAGATGACAGGTCCCTGGGATGTGGGGGTTCTATCTGCCTCTTTTGCGCTTCTTTTTCCAGTCATGTGATCTACACGGGAAGACAAAAAAAAAAAAAAAAAAGCTGCACCAAATACAAATGCTGTGGTTTGGCCAGTGTGTGCCCTGGTCGCCCCAACAGGCAGATGAACTGATACCTTCAATCAGTGCTGCTATCTGCTGGCTCTTTTGAGAAGGCAGTTCCCGGACGGTGTCTAGGGCAGTCAGTCCACGGTTATCTTTTATGTTGACATCAATTCCTAGAAAGGCATACCAGGTGGACCAGGGGAGTGAGCAGTTTCAAGTCAGCCTCAAAGAAGGTCAAATTCCAGGACACCCAATGCCCCGAGTAGCATGATCAACATTTTTCGTCCAAAGCTATTTAATCCAGCTATCCAAGAACACTTCGTACACTTGCAATCAATCAGTGGAGACAGACATACATTGGGTTTGAGTGCAGCCAGCAAAAATCCCCCTCTGGGGAGGCTACGGAGAAACGACCCCAACCCTGGCATGCTGTGTAAACAAGAGCGCTGCCGACCTCTCACCTGCAGCCAGCAGGATTTGCACCACATCGGTCTTGCCAAACAAAGCAGCCTCATGCAAAGCACTGCCCTTCTCCGTCTGGAAAGCAAACGAGAGCGCAGAGCAGCATGTCGTCAGAACAGTGACCCAGGTTTGGCGTGGCTCCACACGACAAACGGGACATGGACAAGAAGGGACGGGAAAATAAAATAAACCACACAAAGTTCTCTGTCATTATCTTTCCCACTTTTCTTGTCTGGATTCCGAAACCACAATCGTGGCCCATATGCAAAGTGTATCTGAAGTGCCACCATCAGGCCACACGTAAATAACTGCACAGCGACTCTTGGAGCCACCTATTGGTGAAATTCCTCAAAAGTCCACCTTCCCGGGTGGAAGGGATAATGAGAAGAAAAGTACATGGGGCAAAAAAACCACCTTAACTTCACACGTGGTTTGGTCAACGTGAAGCCTAAGGAACAGCCATTCAACCGAATGGAGAAAGCTAACACCACAGGGAAATGCTAAGTCTCCCGTTGGCAAGATCAAGTTGATGGGACTTTGCAGGAGGCAAGCGCTGGCAGTGGGAACACCTGTACAGGAAGATAATGAAATTTTTCTGATTTTCAGAGAGAGTCCACAAGCACATCTTTTCAGGGCATAATGACGAGATATTACCCCTGAAAAGAAAAAAAAAAAAAAAAAAAAAAAGATACCAGACTCACTTGAGGAGTCTGTCTCTGAAGTGTCACATCAGAATGAGTCAACAAATGGAAGCATCTGACACGTGGGGTGAAACGTGCTAAATAAGAACACAGCCCAGCAGCATGGTACTTGTGCCTTTTCCAAAATGACTAGGTCCCCTGGGCCCGGGGGTATGTCCGCCCCGCTACCTGGTAGTTGCTATCCATGCCGGCGTCCAGGAGGACCTGGACCACGGCTTTGTGGCCGTTCCTTGCTGCCAAGTGCAGGGGGGTGTGCTTCTTAGTGTTGCAGCTCAAGAGGTTGGGGTGCGCGTTCAGGAGCATCTTCACCACCTCCAGTCTCCCGTACAGCGCCGCCAGGTCCAGCGGTGTCTCAAATTTGTTGTTGCGCATGGTGGGGTCTGTTAGCTCCTCTAAGAGGACCTTCACCACCTCCGTGTGGCCGTACTGCGCTGCACAATGCAGGGCCGTCTCGTTGTCGTTGTTCTAAAGAGTTAACAAGCAGATCACATCAGAAAGGTAACTGGCTGACTGGCATACGACTGGGGCAATCACACGTAAAACCACTGAAGTTTAAATGAGAAAAACAGCAGCAATATTTGGGGACTATTAGGTGTCAGTCAGAACCCAGACGTACTCCCCAGCCAACAAGCCCGGCCGCTCCAATCAGCCACGTTGTGCCCCGGTGACTGCCAGAGGGGAGCTGTCACCTGCTCACGCGTACAGCCTCCTCGTGTGTGCCATGAAGGAGGGGTCTACAGATTGGAAGGAGAGTGAACTAGGGCGTGTGGAGGGCCTCGGGCAGATGCCCTGGCGCCCGTGAATACCAACCATATCACTGCCATTGACTCATTCTAAACTTCAACTGGTTTTACAGTTTATGTTCAGTCAACCCTGTAGTTCGGATTCTGGATTCGTTGATATCCACTGCCTTACAAACAAGCTTTTTTGGAAGAGCTTGTCATCTGCATAGCTCCTTGCATGCAAATCAACCAGCCAACGATCACAGTAACAGAGCAGAGCACCAAAAATCACTCTCAAGGTATCAGCCAACAGCCATTTCCAGGGGAGGGAGGCACTTGAGCTCAGTCCCAGAGGAACATGGGGCCCGATGTCGCCCTGTGCCTGTGCCTACTCCAGGAGCCTGCACCAATCAAAGCATGCGGAATCTACAGTGCAGGGAAGTATTTCTCATGTCAGAAAGATTCAATCAGGCCCCGGAATATTTTGTGAGAGGTGCAAAATATTCAAAGTTGTAACATGGCCGTCCAAACTCACAACCCCCATGGTCCTTTAATGCCAATTTTGTGTCAAACTAAAGGTAGAACCTGGGATGAAACGGGAGAAGTCTGTGCTTCATCGATCAGGAGAAGCAAAATGTTAATCATTCCAATTGTGCTTTTTCTTTTACCACTACTGACAATATATAAGTAGAGCGGGAATAAAGTAATTTCCGTGACCTCTCCTTTTTTAGATGCACTAATAAAATAATTCTCCCACAAGATTTTGAGATTCCTAAATTTATCCAGGAGGCTGCTGCCACCTTAGGGAAACAAAGCTTATGAGGTGGGTGTCCAGTAAGTCAATATTGTGCACCTTTCAGTGATCAAAAGGTAAAAACGAAATGTTTCCACAACTTCTTTAATTCTATTAATTACATTAAAAGTAACAGACCAGGAGTTACCCAAACACGCATGCAATTCCATCTGCTTTTGATCTGGCATTTGACTGCATCATTTTTTCCAGCTACGCCAAGTGTACCAGAAAGATCCAGAGGTGCTGGGACTGAGGCCCCAAAGGGCCAGAATGATAGCAAAGAAAAATTTTTTAATGCAATAAGGACAGATAAGGTGATAGCAGGAGGCACATGCAAAGATAAATGCACACAGATAAACAGAAGAAGCAGCACTGAGCTCAAACACGGCTCAAGGAGATTAGCAGCTGAGTGCAGACAGCCTTCACTGGCCACAGGACACAGCCCGTTAGCAATGGTCTCCTGTGATATAACTGCGCCCAAGGGGCAGATTCCACGTCAACCTAAAAGTCTGGAGGGAAGGGGAAAGCGGGCAGACAGCCCATCTTTGGGGTTCCTGGTGACAACCGGTCACTAAGACACCCCATTTGGAGTGCCCGTTTCCGACTGAGCGTGAGGCCCTGAGCCAACTTAGAGCTGTCGCTTCACTTTCTCAGGATGAAAGGCAGCTACATCTACAAAATGCACAGGAGCTTTCTTTTCAGTGGTTCCAGAGCAGAGTGGCAACCCAAAGAAGCTTTAGGAGGATTCGCAGGGTTTTACATCTCAAGATTACCATGACAGCAGGGCCAAGAAAGTCCGCTTATTCTTATTAAAACTCCAATCCAGAAAAATGTGTTTACTCTGAAGCAGACACTGCTGTCTCTTTTACATCCAAGTTGTCTCCCAACAAGCAGAATAATCTGTCCTCAATTTTGTAAAGAGTATGCCATTAGAGCCTGAAGAACTCTAAGATTCTAAACTATCCAGCAGGAGGAAAAAAGAAAATCTGTTTGTTTGTTTTTTTTTCAATTTTTTTTCGCTAGCGCTAAGGCAGCTACCACAAAGCTGCCTTACTGAAAGCAAGGTCTTGATCACTACCAAGCAAATTTCCTGCCTCTGTTAAAAATGGCCTAACCACATCTCTGCACAGTGTCATACTCAAATTCACACTGTAGAAAGCATCTTACTCATGCCTCAGTCTTGCCCGACACGGTCTGGTAACCATAATGCTCTTCAAGTCTGTGGTTACCCCATCTCTTGACTAGTGAACACAGGCCATCACAATGAGCTCTTCCTACCGTTTCCCTTTTGAGCCCAACAACTTTCAGGGCTGAAAGTCATTAAGTGTTGATTCATGGACCCCTAAGAAAGGGAGGGATTCCAAAGGAGAGCACAGACTCCTAAAGACCTGGAATCCTTCTCTTTCACACTTGGAGCATCTCACACACTCAAGAGTTCCCAGAATCCTGTTACTATGTATTTGGACTGAGAAAGGAGACTAAGATCAAACACCCCAATTTTCCCCCAAAGTCTTTGCACAAACTCTCCATTCCTGCCCATCTTGAGACTCATTCTCATTTCCCCTTGCTATACTCAGTATCTCTAAGAAAAAAGATCCCAATACCCTTTACCTATGGAGACCCCGTTTAATGTATAAATCCACTATATTTATGTGCCATCTACATAACATACACATAAACTACAAGCAGCAGAAAACTATATAGAAACATTTCCATGGCTTTTCTCCTCTTGAACTATTCCAAGCCATCACTTCCCAGTGCTTAGACTACAGCCCAACTGTACTCTTGTCCATGGTTGATAGATACTTAAGTTAGAAACACCTAAGCTTCAGCTCTCCATAGCAACTATGGTATAGGTCCCAGAAATAGACCAAAATTGGAACAGAAGGACAAACTGAGCCTACTGAGATTTAGAAGACACAGGACAAACATGAGAATTGAGTCCTCATGGAAGAAGAGCTAGGTTTACTCTGTAGTGCTCTGGAAGGCAGAACTCTGACAGACGGATGGAAGGTTTAGGAAGACAGTTATCAGCCAAGCATAAGAAACCAAACATCAGTGGCATCCAAAAAGAGGCAGCCAAGTAGTAAGTCTGTTACCAAGAGAAACATACAAACAAACAAATAAAACAAGGGGTAGATGACTCATCTTTCAGGTGAGAGAAAAGGATTTCTGCTCTGGATGGCAAGTTGGCCTAGATCAGGGCTTCTCCAACTGGCTTCGTTCTGGAATTACATGGGAGCTTAGAAGTAACTAAGTCCCACCCCAGACTTGCCAAGGTAGCACCTCGGAGGGTAAAGCCGAGGAAACTATTATTAAAAAGCTTACCAACCTAGCAGGTGGCAACTTGACCAAGCAATCATCTATCATCATAAAAAGTGAGATAAACTGACACCATGCGCCTTGTGACGTGAAGCACTACAAAGGAAAGAATATAACATCACTCCTGTGGCATTCCTGCTAAAACTGTATATAGCTTGAATCTAGTCATGAGGAAATAGGAGACAAATGAAAATTGAGGGAAAGTCTACAAAATGACTGGTCTATATTCTTCAGAACTGTCAATGTCACACAGGTCTCTGGGCAATGGGTTAGTGTGTTCGGCTATTAACTAAAAGGTAGGTGCTTTGGTCCCACCCAGGGATGTAATGTTTGCGGTTAAAAAAAAGTCCATGTCGCGAAAGGCTAAGAAGGACTGAGGCATTGTTCCAGATTATGTATGATCCTGGACTGGATCCTGGAGCAGGAAAAAAAATTGCTGTAAAGGACATTATTGAGGGAACTGGTGAAATATGAACACAGATTCAGTATCAGATACCATGATTGTATCGATGTTGAATTTGCTGAATTTAACAACTGTACTGTGGTTATACAAGTGAATGCCCTTATTTTTTTAGGAAATACAGGCTGAAGTATGTGGGGTTAAAGGGTCATGATGTCCATGACTAAATATCAACTCATCAACTACAGCAACAATATACATATATATTTGAGAGACAGAAAATGTGCATGCAAATGTGACAAAATGTTAAAAATTGGTGAATTTAGCTGAGGAGTATAATGCAGCTTGTGGCAATGTTTTATAAGTTGAAATGTTTTTTCAAGACAAAAAGTTTTCTAAAAGCTTGCTAGGTGATTCAGATGCAATCAGACAAGCTGATCAGAATGTGAAGACAACTGGTCGAGACAACTTCCGGGTCTCTTCCGGCTCTAAAACTCAATTATTTTTAAGTGTACAGAAAAACAGACCTATCCTAAAACTAATTTGACTGTTGCTCACCTTATGATACTCAGATTAAGTTAAAGTTGCTTTAAAAGGAGCAAATGAACAATTTTAATAGTTCTACCTGCTAAGGATGACCTACATTCTGGACTGGTTTATGCTGACTTGCTGAAAAAGGAAAGGCTCCCTATGTCGAAGAGGAAGATGAAACCTCATGAAAACTACCTCTGCTCCCAGGAAAGGCACCTGAGACTTCTTAATTTCTACAGGTGTCTGATGAGACTTCGCACACAAATGTACTTCCACAAAACAATTCCCAGACACAATCCAGGTCAATAAAAACCCACTGAACCAGGAAAAGAGCCAGGGAGGTTAGATTTAAACTAGCTCAAGGAGAGTTTGCATTCGTAGCAAACCCCAAACAGCTTTATCCCTTAATGAAGTACACATCATTTGGCCCTTGGGTGGGGTGGGGGGGGGGGGGAGGGAGGCAAAGGCCAGTATTTCCAAAAAGAGAAGTTATGTTCTTATTCCATTTAGACCAATTTTCTTTTATGTGTGGGAAATCAAGGGATAAGAAAATGTGCTTTCAAGAACCAAAGACTTACCCTTTAATCAGAGCTTTATAAAAGCTAACTGAACTAACCACTGGGTGGGAAAACGGTCACTTCAAGGTGCCTCACCACAAGACAAAACCCTGAAGAGACTGAGTGAGGTTTCATTAAGCATCAATCCATGAGTAACAAAGAATGAATTCCAAAGTGCCGTTTCAGAATATTACTAGTTACCAGATAGTTTTACTCAGTATACATTATCTTAAACTCCAAAACAATCCAGCAAGGTAGATGGTACACCCGACTTTACAGAAGAGGACACTGAGACTCACAGAAATTAAGTAACTTATTTAAGTCAACAAAACCAGTAAGTGGCAGCACGGAATTCAAAGTCAGGTCTGACTTGAAAGATTATGACCTTGACCCTTCAGAGTTTTCTCTACTATACCATGTCCAAAACAAGAAGAAAACTATGATAGGGCACCTTCCTATTTTGAAAATTAGAAAGCAGAATTTAGAGACAGTGGGCCAAACAAAAGCTAAGGTGTTCCACTACCCCAGATCAAATGCTGCTTCTCCACCATCAAGGTCCAACAGCTGAAGAAAATGGCCTATAGAGGCTGCCTGGATCCAGC
Organism: Herpailurus yagouaroundi; assembly: GCF_014898765.1. Lineage (NCBI taxonomy): Eukaryota > Metazoa > Chordata > Mammalia > Carnivora > Felidae > Herpailurus > Herpailurus yagouaroundi. The sequence goes on along the minus strand of NW_024412394.1, from coordinate 1,955,816 downwards.
CCACAGGGAGCTTTGTTTGCTAAATCAGTATTTCTCAAAGAATATCTGCCTTGCATTGGAAATGTACAGAAGGACCTTGTGTTTCCCTTCCCTGAGGCTATTGTATTCAGATCAAGTGAAAGGCAGCTACTGTGAATAATGCACTGACTCAACCAAACTCCAGACTGATGCCAAAAAGCAAACCTCACCTGAACGAATGAAAACTCGGCTCAAAACCAGCAGGTGAGAGCACGGAGAGAGGCTCACCATCACCAACCCACAAGCTCCGCCTCCCGAAGTGGTGAGGGCTGGAGGGGCGAGGCAGTTCATCACCAAGCATACCGAACCATTACTCGCCCCGGCCTCACAGGAGGGAGACTCGAGGCCAATGTCCTGCTTAGCCCTGCGACTTCATTTCCTATTTTGGAGCCCTTCCAACAGCCAAGAATGACCAAGCAGCGAGAGAAGCTAATGGCTGGGGAGAAGCAACTGAGGCTTTAAAGTCCCAGGCAGAAATGCACAAACTCAAGGAAACGAGGAAGGAGTTGCGATAGCTTTTAAGAGTAAAATGGAGTCACTGTGCCCCTGTCCCCAACATCTCCACTACCAGCTACTGAAAATGAGATTCCACTTCAAAGCAAAGAGAGAAAACAGACTGAAAATTTTTTTCATCTAACAAGTACAATTTAATCATTTTCTGTGCTTCTTATAAAGTAAGCTAATGTATTTGACATCTTGTCATTGAATTTTGAATTCATTTTTGAATTTAAATGATTTTAGCAATCACAATGATGAATTATGCATATAATATGGTTCCTTCTATTTTCCCATTTTGGCCATTTCTAAGCTTTTCAGACATTCCGGGAAAATCACCCAACCTTTCCAGAATTAGCATGGGTTTTAAAAATAAAACCAAAACCCACTGAAGTTGCAATTTCCCATTCCCAGACAAGCCAAAAGCAGATGGGCTGAAGCAGACAAAGTCAGGGAGACGATGAGGAGCCTGAGTGGATAAGAGTGGAAGCCAGAGAGGACCAAAGAGGGGGTGCAGCTTGGAGAAATGATGCAGAGAAATCCTGGCAGCAAAGTACACACCTTGGCATTGATATAAGGGTCAAAGGGGCCGTACTTTTTGAATTCTTTGATCTCAAGAGCATTCTATAAAAAGGAGAGGAAAAGAAAATGTGATGATAAAGTGGATGAAATACATCAAAGCAATGCCCAGCCCTGAGGGGGCCCAACACAAGAACAACCTGGATGTGCCTTCTGGGTGCTTGGAAAGGAAGTTAATGGGGAAGGCAGCCTTAAGGGCACAGCACACATCACCCCCTCTTATCCAAGCAACCAACTGGAACCACATTAATGGCTTTTAAATAAATCAATGTGGTACTATGACCCAGATCCATTAGGTCCTTCAAGCTACTGCAGACATCTTGCCCAATCCCTGCCCCACCCACCTGCCTGCCAGATACTCAAAACACCAGGCTGGTGTCCCACCTATCAACGGATACTCCAGGCGGGGGGCAGCTGTGAGCAGGACAAGCTAGCACACTCAAGTGGCTCAAAAATCCAAGCAGCTGTGTTCCAAGGCAAAAGTGAGCAAAGACAGGATTAGAAATGGTTGCCGAAAATTTCTTAAATGAGAAGGACTTTAATGGGTGACTAGATTTTTCAACATTGAGGAATATTAGTTAAAAGCAAACTTCCTGGGGCGCCTGGGTGGCGCAGTCGGTTAAGCGTCCGACTTCAGCCAGGTCACGATCTCGAGGTCCGGGAGTTCGAGCCCCGTGTCAGGCTCTGGGCTGATGGCTCAGAGCCTGGAGCCTGTTTCCGATTCTGTGTCTCCCTCTCTCTCTGCCCCTCCCCCGTTCATGCTCTGTCTCTCTCTGTCCCAAAAATAAATAAACGTTGGGAAAAAAAAAAAAAAAAAGCAAACTTCCTTGTAAATTTCCTCCAGATAAGAGAAATTACAATCACTTTAGCCAGGAGGAGTAAAACTGCATTTAGCTTCTAAAGAGGCAATTCTAGAGACAATTTTCATTCCTAATGTTAGAAAACAAACATCCTCATTGATGATCTTAAATTTCTGTTGCTCACCTATCCAGAAAATTTAGCCTAAAAGGGGAAAGGGAAGCTGATGAACAGCTACACACGTGCAATCTCCAAATTGAGAGATTTGAGAGCATCGCTTTAATTTTCTCAAACCTCAGAGTGGAGCCGCCCTTCTCTGAGTCGAAGTCAAGCTCTTAACAGCTCCCTGAGAATATGCAGAGCTTTGCTGATAGGCTCGCAAGAATGGTTTCTTATTTTTTGAGGAACAACCCTGATCTAATTCTATAGGTAATTTAACAACCTCCTCTCAGCAAAGTCATTAGGCAAATAGTCCTGAGCTTCCTGAGAGGAGTAGCATCTCTCCCATTCAAGCAACCAGGAAAAGAACGTGCTTCAGTTCAGAGCAGACAGGAAACCAGAATGGCTTGTCACACAGGGAAAGCCTGTCTCCTCTCAAATGGACACACACTCTCACATCCAAACTACAAGAAACAGTATTTTATGAGAGGATTGTCTAGAACTTGCATAATGCAAGTATAATTTTTTTATTTTCTAAGAATGATCTCTGCTTTGTCAAAGCATGGTCACTCTTAAATCCACATTATGGGACCTCATGTAACTAGTTTTCATTCTGTTGAATCACCTCTGACCTCCACTCAGATGTTTTTGTGAGCTCCTTTTTCAGCACCGGCACGAGGCCTTCCACCTCTGCCAGTTCTGATGTAGGTAAAACAGCAGCCAGGTTCACACAGTACTGAAGCATACGCGGCAGACTGCTGTGTACCGGCTAGAGTTGCACTGCCATGTTGATGGCATAAGCACAACTCATAATTAACTGAGCCTGCCAGTTTGGAATGGCCTCGAAACAATTTCGCAGGATTTGCATTATTTCCGATTTTGCACAGGAGGTGTTTAGATTTTTATTTTTATAGCACTACACCAAATCTGCACGTTCAAAAGCGTGTAAAGTACATCCTCGGGGGTGTAAGATCCCCCTGATGCATTGGGAGAAGTGGTGCTGGCAGGAGGGGAACCATTTGTGGGGCCTGGAAGAGCTGGTTGCCTGAGCTGTACACACTATGGAACTGAAACAGTGCTGGGGCCAACGTTGGGCTGTAGCTGAATGGAAGAAGCTTCTCTTCCTTCCGACCTGCTCATTGACTCTGGTGTGTGAGGGCCCTTGATGGATGAGCAACCGCACTATCTGGGCATCTCCTTTCCAGGCTGCCAAGTGCAGAGGGTAACAGCCTTTAGAATCGGCCACGTTGGTCAGCGCGTCGTTCCTCAGAAGAACCTCAACCACATCCCTAGAAGGCAAAAATCAATCATGAGTTTGCAGAACCAACAGCTCTTTACATTTGTGCAGCACAAAGCCCTTTCACAGATATTCTCTCACGTGGCTGCCCTCTCTCTACCTGAGCTCATCACCCAGTCTCTTCCTTTTATGCCATGAGCTACTTGTACAGCTGCTGATACGAGGCTGAAACACCTTCAGCTGAACTACAATGACTCATCACCTCCCCATCTATCTAGGCTTTCTAGACAATCCACCTATACTCCATTATTCTGAAAACATCTGGCCCCATTGTCTAATAAACCTTGCAATGTTTCCTTGTTTGTGATGTTTAAACAGCATTCGGGGATAAAATTTACATAAAAGTAGTCGTGCAAGACAAATATCATTATTCACATTATTCAGAGCATTTAGTGATGTGGGAGCTAAAAGCAGACAGGCAGAGCAGAATTAAAGTTGTTGTGAACATAAGCCAGACACATCTGGTATCATTTGATACGTCAAAGAAGAAGGACTTGGCTTACTTCTTGGTGACACTGTTAATCAAGCTGATGCAAATGCAGAATTACCCCCATGCACACGAGGTCAAAGAAAACCCCCACTGTAAATAACAACGGCATCTGGAGTGAAACTTGGCTAACAAGTTGCAGTCACTTAAGTTCAAGATTCACTTTAATTCAGGTCACCCCACTAGTTATGGGGGCAGGGGGTTCCACAGAGTTACTGTCAGCTTTGTCTAAGACAGCTACAGAAAAGACATAATGATCACGTTCAATATACTTTAGAAAAGTGTAATGTACAAGGGAACGATCATCACCTGTTTTTGGCACATCAGAGTCAATTAGGCTGGGCCAAATATCACACAGGTGTTACAGAATCCCTCAAGGTGGTGAGGGCCCTGCTCCTTGCTCAGCAAAATCTAAAATGGTTCCAATAATCCCTCCTCATAAAAACTGAACCTCTACTTCTTATCTCCTGGAGTATGAAGCCTCAGAATCTCTATAACACCCTCTGTTCTGTTACACTTTGGTTTCCATTCTTCCACATCCTGGCCGATCTACTCACTGCATCCACTACTGTGCCTGCCCCGGGGCTGAGCCGTCACATTCTCTCTCACTTGAAAGGCAGTGCCCTCAGGGAAAGGCTGCCAAACCATTTGAACCTATGTCATCTTCTCTCAGACTCCCCCTGAAGCACAGCTTCTCCATAAAACCTGCTGCACAAACCCTCCCCTCAACAACTACTACCAATACCTAAGAGAATTAAGTAGGCCATATGGTTTATGTACCTTTCCCCTTAAGAATGGTTCCTGTTGTCTACCAGGCCTACTTTATGAGGCAAGAATGGCAGGCAAGAAGACAGAGTAAATAAATAACTAACTCCTTTAGCAGAAGGGACCAGCCAATCTATTTTCAGTTTACAAAGGTACTGGTTACCTAACAGATTACCCAGCCCCTTTATGACCTGGCTGCCCCAAATGTGACCCTCATATTCAGGTCATTGTGTGGGACTGCACCATTTCAAAACAGAAAAGGACAAAGAGCAGAAAAAGGTAAAACTTAACCTTTGGTTGGAGTTTTTTGGGGGTGGAGTAGAGAAGGATGCCTAAATTATACACTGAAGAGAGACTTGGGAATTCTGGATACACTAAATTTAGTTTGTTTTTCCCTGTTCCTCAACACTACGGCTTAGTGATCCTTTATAGGAATCAAAAAAGACAATCCGAAAGCCTGGGTTCTGAAGGGTCGGGTAGGAATGTAGCAAAAAATACTTACTTATGGCCATTCAAAGCAGCATGGTGTAGAGGTGTGTACCCAGTGCTGTCAACACAGTTCACGTTTGGCCCCCTCCAGATGCTATAGAGGAAGTAAAGGGGAAAAAAAAAAAGTTTAGAGCCAGCTAGCTACTTAGAAAATAATTCTCTGTGGTGTTTAACCAAACTAGTTACAGTCACATGATTCCCAATAAAGGACAGAGGCTATTTACGCAGAAGTGAACAGCACTGAGGACACACGATCATTTGCAGAGTCAGGTGTCAAAACAACAGTGTCATCATTTAAGAGCTTGCTCTTCTGTACCCTTCTCATCATTTTTACTTTTATTATTTTTTAAAATTGAATCCATTTTCTCTTCCGGCATATGTTTGAACTCTGCTCTATGATAAGTCATTTCTGCTCTATGATAAGTCATTGAAGTGTTACTTTTTTTTTTGAAGTAAACTCTATTCCCAACCTGGGGCTTGAACACACAACCCCAAGAGCAAGAGTCTCATGCTCTACCAACTAAGCCAGCCAGGTGCCCCATGTACCCTTCTCACGTTTAACTACATTATTCACATAGTCTGGGAATCATGCCTCTGAATACTTCCAGGATTGTAAGAACAGTTCATTAAAAGGCCATCAAAAGTATCACTGAACCAACCATTCAGCCAGTCAGAGGTACTGGACACCCACCTCTAAGCTGGTGACTGAAGACTCAAGACTGACTCAACACAGACCTACGGATAATCCAGATGAATTAACCAGCAAGAACCAAGATGAAAGAACCCACATTAATAATATAAGCACCAAGACACATGTGTTAAGACACAAGAGACAACTGGTCTTTCCTTTGTGAAGGTCTTATTGCTAAAAAGAATAACAACAACAAAATCTGTAATGTGAATGCCTTATTTGAATCAGAAATACTGCACTAGGAAGGCTGCAATGTCATCTTACTTAATCCTCAAAGTCTTAATTCGTACTTCTGTTTCACACCTTACTCCACTGGCCAGAGCTACTAAAATAATATTAAGTAGTAGAGGGCTGCCTTGTTTTGTCCTTGCTTTTAATGAGAATGCCTCTATCGTTGGTAGTCTGTATGAGGTAAACACTCTAACATGTAAAGGAAGTATCTTTTTTTTTTCCTTCTAAAAATGTTATTAAAAATAGTTGTTTAGGGCCACCTGGCTGGCTCAGTTGGTGGAGCATGCAGCTCTTGATCTCGGGGTTGTGAGTTCGAGACCTATGTTGGGTGCAGAGATTACTTTAAAAAAAACATTTTTTTTTTTAAATAACTTTAATTTAAATGCATTTTCTGCATCGGTGAAAATAATCACAGTTTTTCACATTTAACCAACTAATATGTTATTATCAATATGTTTCCTAATAATGAGCCTTTCTTTCATTTCTGCAATAAAACTTACTTGGCCATTATCCATTATGTCCATCTTAGTGAACTGTACTTAAGAGTATCTACTTGAGACTATTTTACTTAGGATTTTCACAACTGCATGCATAAATGAGGCTGATCTAAAGTTTCTGCTTTTTGCGTTATTCCTACTAGATGGGACAGGTGTTAGGCTTGGCTCACAGATCAGCTGGGCAGCTATTTACCCACTTCTGTATTTAGGAATCACTGGCATAGAGCACTAAAATGATAAAGAATCACCAGTAAAACCATCCGGGCCCAAAGACTTTATGCTCAGATGTTGGAGGCTGCATTACTTATAACAATAAAATTTTGGAAATAGCCCAACAGTCTATCAATAGAGAAATGATTATGATGAAGAACTACAGTACAGAGTAGAACACCATATTTATATGCTTATATTGCTATGTAATAAGAAAAGAGATGAGGGGCGCCTGGGTGGCTCAGTCGGTTAAGCATCCGACTTCGGCTCAGGTCATGATCTCACAGTTCGTGAGTTCAAGCCCCACGTCGGGCTCTGTGCTGACAGCTCAGAGCCTGGAGCCTGCTTCGGGTTCTGTGTCTCCCTCTCTCTCTGACCCTCCCCTGCTCATGCTCTGTCTCTGTCTCAAAAATAAATAAAACATTTAAAAAAATTAAAAAAAAAAGAAAAGAGATGATAGTATAATGTTAAAGACAGAAAAAGAAACAAAGTGGTTAATACTGTATAGAAAGAATCTATAAGCGAAACTAATCAGGATAGTGGATTCAATGCATAAGTTTACTCCATCTCCTGTCTAAAGTTCTATGAAGTACAGAAACGAGTCCTACCCCTACACCACAGACGGGTAATAGACAAACAGAGTCAGACAAGAAAATAAGAAAAGATTCATCAAGTAACTGACAATGTTGAGAATTCCTAAAAAGCAGAAATCAGACAAGGTCAGCTCTACAGAGGCAGAGCCTGGAAGAATGAAATTAAAATAATCACACACTGGGGTGTCTGGCTGGCTTGGTCAGGGGAGCATGCGACCCTTGATCTTGGGGCTGTGAGTTCAAGCCCCACACTGGGTGCAGAGATTACTTAAAAATAAAATTTTTTGAAATAAAAGAAAGTAAAATAAACATACACTACTTTTCGCCAATCAGACTGACAAAAATGAAAACAAAGTGTTTATAAAGATCAGGAAAACAAGCACTCTTCTATACCACTGGTATGAGTTTGAATTGGTGAATTCCTTCGGGAAGACAATTGGCAGGATCCACCAAACCAAAAATAGGCATTCACTCTGAGCCAGCATTTCCACTTCCTGGCAACCATTCAACAGAAACACTTGTACACATGCACAAAGACACATGCTTGTACAGGACTCTGCTTCACCACCAGAGCAAAAACTAAAAACTTCATGTCCATCAGTAGGTGGGCAGTTAAATCTCAGGTGTGCCCATACGAAGAATTATATAACCATTAACAGTAACAACAAAGGAAAGAAAACAAGTTGGACCGAAGTGTCCTCACATGGAAAGATTTCCCAAGATACACTGTGTTAGGGGAATGTGAAAAAAAAGAAGGCATCGTGTAGTACACAAAACATGAGCCCCTGCTTTAGCAATGTGTATGTACACGTACACACGATGGATGGTGATGTGAAGAGGGCTCGCCAAGTGTTGACAGTGGTTCCCTCTGGGAAAGGAAATGTGTGCTGGGGGAACCTACAGGTGATGAGGAGGGACTCTCACATTCTGCTCTGTATTCTACCACACTGTTTAAAACCCAATGAGAATGCATTCATGTATTTTTATAATAATTTTTTAAAAGAAAGAGGGGAAAGAATCTATGCATAGGGAAAAGAAAACCAAGAAAAACATCCAACTGTTAATGATAAACGGTTGAACATATGTGATCTGGGCCGTTTGAATGGGCATGTCTATATTAGGTTTAAAGCCTTGAGATACATTTTCAGTGAAAAGAGAAGATACACATGCTTTGATATCTAAGTTATTTGTTCGTTGTCAATTAAGGATGCTGTGACAAGGTCAGGAGCCTGAGGTACATCCTGGTAACCCCCATCCTCCATTAAGCTTGGATTCCTACAGGAACTTCCAAACAAAGAGTTAAAAGCAATCATACCTCTTTGTCACCCATGTACGATAACCTTATTTTCTAAACCGAAAACTGTATGCCTATGCCTGACAACGGTGAGTACGGCAGTAAATGAAATGGGTCTGGAAAACCTAAGAGGTATGGTTTTCATACTTATTTTCAAACTGACCCCCCAGACAACACATCATCATTCCATTAAAACACAGGTGACACCTAAGAATCAAAAAACAACTCGTTTGCCCCAAATCAGTGGCAGATCCAAAACTCCCATTTATAGAGTTCTTGCCATTTGGCCAAACAAGGACTTGACGATCTAACTGGGATGACAGGATGAGGTAAAGATGCATCAGTACAAGGCTGGAATAATAATCTGACAGCAAGACGACCGGAATAAAGCAACAGGGCTAGAAAAAAGAAAATACCAATAATGGGCCACGCAGTCAGGAGCACAGGTTTGGCAGCTCCTCAGACCCCCTCAGGAATGTGCCAGCTCATTCCAACGATCTCAATCCAGGTCCTGAAGTGACCTGAGAACTAAGCTTTAAACTGCCCTTGCTTTAAAAAAAAATGTTTTTTTGAATATTTATTTTTGAAGGAGAGAGAGACAGAGTGTGAGCAGGGGGGAAGCAGAGAGAAAGGGAGACACAGAATCCAAAGTGGGCTCCAGGCTCTGAGCTGTCAGCACAGAGCCCGACGTGGGGCTCGAACTCACAAACTGTGAGATCATGACCTGAGCCGAGGTCGGACGCTTAACTAACTGAGCCACCCGGGTGCCCCAAAACTGCCCTCCCTTTCAGCAAAAAAGGCAGGACTGAGCATGCTCTTTCTCTTTCTAACTTTTACCTCTATGTCTCTGGTTTAGAGGTGATTAAGCTTGGGTGTCCTATACTAGCACTAGAACTCCCTCAACACGATTTAAGAAGACAAGGAAGAAAGATAAGGACTTTCCTGCATTCAGCGGCAACATTTCCAACTAGTAAGGTCTTCCGCCCCTCCCCTGTTTTTTCTCTAACTAGCATTTTGTCTAAATGCCCATCTAGAAATCTGAGGAGATGGGGGCTATATTAAATAAAACCTAAATGAAAACAGAGAACTGTAATCTCTCTGCTTAGAATTTTAGCTTCAAACAGGATGGTAACATCCCCCTCCACCCAAGTGTCTTCCTTTTTGGCAGCCCAAGAAAAGAGCTATTTACAATCTGGGTCTTCCTCTCTATCACAGCTGTCCTGTTAGGTTTTTCTAAGACATTAAGTACCAAAGGGCTGCTCACCAACAAACAAAGGCAAAATAAAACACGCCAAGAAAACCAGAGGGGGCGAAAAACGGTCCAGGAGATTCTTAAAGTTTAACCTATATAGATCGTACAGAAATGCAATGGCTGCCTTCGACTTGTAGAACAAACCGTCGCAGTATCCTTGATGGGTCTTAGAGGAGTCCTAGCAATCCGGCATGAAGCAACTGCACAACCCAGGTGAAAAGCTGAGGCTCCATAGTTAGCCCACCTAAGTTATTCAAAACTTGCCTCTACCACTGCCAGTTGCAATGACAAGTCACTTAATTCTCCAGATCTTTCTCTGCATCTGTAAATTCTACTGTGATAGGCTCCTCAGGGCTTAAATGGCTCATGGAAACTAGAACTAAACTGGTTTGAACCAGTTTAAGTGCATTAGGGTTGAGAAGCCTAAGACGTGTCACAGCAACCCAACCACATGGACATGATGCCAGAGCACAGCAAGCCTTGCCTTCTGTGACTCAGAAACACCCAAATTGGAGATGGCATCTCAAGACATTGGAAGGGCGCCTGGCTGGCTCAGTCCGAAGAGCATGCGACTCTTGATCTCAGGGGTTGAGAGTTTGAGCCCCATGTTGGCTGCAGAGATTAACCAATTAAATAAATATATTTTTTTAAAGTAACGATATTGGAGAGGGCAAGGAAGAATATGACTGATGAGAACCTGTGGCTTTTGAATCCCACCTCAAATGCCTCTCTCCATTCATTTAAAAACTGACTATACATTGATCCATGGCAGGTGGCATGCTGGATCTAGAGGTAGTGATGAAGACGAACAGGCCAGCCATACAGACACAGCCTACTCTATACAGTGAGGCAGGTGCTGACTGAGGGTCTGCTCGCAGGGCTATTTGGGCATGTATTCAACAGCTAAGTTAAGTGTGCCCCCTACATGCCGGGCACTGTTCCAGGGCCTGGAAATGCAAATGAGAAAAGACAAAGTCTCTGCCTTCATGGACCCAGAACTCTGGAGGGAGGGAAAGTGAGCAAATAAATAAATAGAAATATGGTGGCAGGTAATGGTAAGTGCCATAAAGAAACAAAGGAAGCAGATCGGGCACTCTAAGACTCAGGAAATACCTCTCTAAGCAGGTGACCTTGGAGAAGAGATCTGAATTCAGTGAAGGAAGGAGGGGCCTGGATGTCTGAGGGGGACAGGTAGGGAGAGCATCAAATGCAAATGGCCTGAGAAGGAGCATGTTTGACATGTGGCTGGAGAGCAAGAAGGAGCAGGGGGCTCTACGTCCAGGGAACAGGCTTACAAAGGCCTCAGGTGCGCTGAGGTCAATAAGCGTCCACTAAGCATCTACTGTATGTCAGGCTCTGGTGAAAGATACAAAGTCCACACTGAAGGAGAGGGGTAGCACTTTCAAAGCAAGAGGCAGGGACAGAGACTCTGAAGTCCAAACCATCATGACCAGACACTAAGTCTCTAAAAGATGGATCTGGATTCAAAGATCCATCAACGACACCCACAATTAAATCTACATATCACTCTTCAGACCTAGCAAAACTCAGGCAAAAACCTTAGGTAAAATTGCTGGTTTCTGTGAAATCAAGTAAGAACAGCAGAAAATACAGAGACGCTTATTCTATCCAGCACAGTAAGTCGCCCAGTTCAAATGTGCCCTGATCCATAACACCTTTTGTGGCTCTACTGGCTCATATTAATCTCACCCACCTCAGATTTTCCAGATCATCTATGGCACCTTCACCACAGCATTTATCACATTTGACCTTGAACCACAGTGAATTTTTTACACTGCTCATTCACACCACGTATTTTAAGTTCTTTGGGGAAATCCCTTGTGTTTCCAAGAGCACAGCACTATGCAAGGAACTGGCTTAGGGCCACCAGCTTGCAACTTCTAACACTGGGTTTTTACCAACCTGCAGTAGGTCTTTATGCACTAACAGAGTCGCTACACCTGTATCCATTAAAAATGGCAATCTCTTGAAGGGACATACAAGAATACTGCATTTGAGATGTCTGTCTATAAAACACAGGAACAGAAGAACCGTAAATTAGAACCAAAGTGCCCAGCCCACTTTCATCTGTGACTATTCTATGGGATCAGATCTCAGGACTGAAGGATATCCTAAAGTGGCTCTGTGCTGGCAGTAAGCTTGCTTCATGTGGTTGTCCAGCCACTTAACTGCTTCCTTCAGACAGACAAGCAACGGCAGGCATCTCAGTGGGCCGGCAGAGTGTCCAATCCAGTTTGATTCAATTAATGTTTATGCACTACCTTCCATATACCATGGTGCTACACAGTCTCCACCCTACAGTGGGGAAGTCAGGCAAGTAAACAAATGACAACACAGAACAGTGTGTGACATTCTGAGAAGGAAGTATGCCAAGGGTAGCTTATAGGGAAATGGAAATAAGGGTGGTTTTGCATAAGAGGAGACACTTGAGCAGAGCCTTAAAGCTTAGAAGGAATCAGCCGGACGGAAGAAACAAAGAGGCAACACCCAAACTCAAGGTCTTTCAAGTAGTCCCAGCAAACGGCCAATGCACGTACTGTGAGTGGCTGGAGCTCCAAAGTGAAAGAATGGTGGCTGCAAGCATGGAGAGGTAGGCCGAGCCAAACTATGAAGGGTCTTGGAAACTAGCAAACTCTGAGTGGGGGGTAATCAGATGTAGGTTTTAGAGAAATCCTTCTGTTGACATCTGGGAGATGGGAACGTAGATGGCTAATTTGCTATTCATCATGCTGTTGCGAGGGCCTGATATATTTCAGAATTGGGGGGGGGAAAACATCACTTTGCCAGGCAGTTGTGTAGATGATGGAGTGGAAGTGGTGTGTGACTAGGTCCATGGAGCCCGGCTGGAAGTCAGCAATTCAAGCATGCAGTGAGGACCTGAATGAAGGCAGTTGTAAAGACAGAGAGAAAAGGATAGATTCAAGAGAAAACAGAAAGGATCTGGTGACTAAATCAGGGTAGGGGCACAGGGTGAGTGAGAAGCGAAAAATTCAATACACAATGAGAGTAAATTCAGGAGGAAAACCAGGGCTGCTCTGCTTTGTGAATGGGATGTTGTGAGGTAGAGGAGAAAACGAGGGGGAGGGAAGAAAGTTTTGTTTTGGTTTAGTTAAGGCTGAAACGAATTTGGACTCCCCCATGCAGATAGATGTCCAGTCAGTAGGTGGGTAGCAGGGTCCGGAATACCGTGGTTACATGGTCAGTTTAAAATGATAATTTTCAAGTGTTTACATGCATGTTCCCCGTATTTGACCCTTACAACCGTATTTATGGAGTAGAAAAATACATATTATTGTTTTCATCTTATAGGTAAGAAAACTGAATTTCAGATGATTTACTGCTTATCATACAGCTAATTAATGTGGCACTGCAACAAAATCCCACCTCTGACTGCTACTGCATGTTTTGTTTTTTTTTTAGTTTCTCCAGGATCTTGAACTTGACTGTTGAGAGAAAACAACTTTGGGCTATATGGGTCTCCTCCTGTATTAATTCTCAGGAGGTCAAAGACTCTCAGAGCGGCACCAAGTCAGGAAAGGGCCTTCTCCATCACTGACTATAAAGAGAGAGCAATGGCAATGAACATGAAGGGTAAGAGAGGTTCTGAGCAATCTTCCAACCAATTCCATTAAATCATTAAGGTGTAAACAACAGTTTGTCTCATCAGCCTTTTTTTGCCAAAGGCCTTCACTGTTTTTCTCTTTTAGTTATCCTTGCAAAGGCAGATTTATCGTTGAACTTCAGCAAGGGCTGGCAGTTTTCCAACACAAGGAAGCACTGTCCAAAGTCAGTCTAATTTTAAAGATTTCATCTTACTCAAACAAATTTGACACATCCTTACTAAAACGCTTTCTACATATTTAACTGTTGAGGTTTAAAAGAAGAGATAACAAGGAGCCCATGAAACCATCCCCGTTGTCAAAGAAGCTTGTGATCTTCGGAGAAAGACAAAACTTATCAACATGAAACAATTAGACACAAAACCATCCAAAACTGTGCAACCCCCCCCCTAAAATCAAGTTAACTGGGGAAAAGTGAACATGTGTTTTACTCCTGCTCATTCCTGATCCCTATCAAAATGCAAGTAAATACAAACAGGAGAAAGAGAACAATAAACATAAATATGAACATTTTTTCGAAGATGAAAAGTAGGTAAGTTAGCAGAACTGAGAAAGTGAATCCCATGGCCATAAAAAGAGATGCCTTTTCTGCCTTCACACATACACACCTTGGGAAGGCTCAGGGATTAGAGGTACCAGGTGGCACACGAGGCTAGGGATAAGGAGGGGTTGCAAACAAGAACTTGATACAAATTCTGTTTATGAAGAGGCATCAGACCACCAAATCTCTAGCCACATCCCGGGCAGCCAGTAGACGATTACAGCTGTACCCAGGCAGGAGAAGGTATATCTATTCTGCGAAGAAGCTGGACGGGCTCCAGACTGGGGGAACCTCAGGAACAATAAAAGGCAGAGAGAGGCACTGTACTGAAAACAGAAGCCCTAAAAGGAAGTCTGCATCCTGAAGGACGGGATCTCAGCTCTGCTCCCAGAATGCTGGCAGCCCCACCCCCACCCCCCAAATAGAAGGTTGGAAGATTCTTTCCTGCAGAAACCAAATGATTCCACAGAAAAGTTCAATAGATGCAGACTTTTGGGGATTCCCCATCAAACCAGGTAGGTTCCTGCGCAATCATCCTATGATATAAAACTCATCCTTGCCAAGTTCTTCCCACCTCTATACAGACCATCCAATTTGCTTCTTAGTGTCTTGCTCTTAATTGAAAATGACAACCAAAGACGAGCATACATTTGATTGAGGAAGGTGTTCAACATGAAACGACACAGCACAAAACAAACCGAATAAAGGGACTCAAAGGAACGGAAACTGAAAACCAAATAAAATCTCAACCCAAAACAACAATAACAAACTGTGATCACACAAAAACAGGATTAGGAAAAAAACCTGCGACAATTAGTGAAAAGTTTTTGGAAATTAAAAAGTGATAGTAGAAATAAAAACATAATTAAAGAGCTAGAACATAAATTTGAGTAAATCTCATAGAAAGTGTAACCAAGGAAAAAGATGGGAAATACAAGAGAAAGGATAAGAAAATAGGAGGACCAAGAGTTCCAGAGAAAAGAGAGAAAGCAGAGAGGAGAATATTATCAAAGAAACTATTTAAGAGATTTTCCTAGAACTGAAGGATTTGAACCTCCAGTTGAAAGAGTCCATCCTATGTTCAGAACAACGAACAATTTTTAAAAAGACCCATCCCCAAGGCACACTGAAATTTCAGAATACATTTCAGAAGTCATGGGATAAAGAGAACACATTTTCCAGAGACAAAAACCAGTTTGCATATAAAGGACTGAGTGGCATCAGAATTTTCAATAGCATCTCTGGAAGCTGTAAGACAAAAGAGCAATGCTCTCAAAATTCTGAGGCAAAATGATTTCCCACCTAAGATTCTACAGCAGACAAATTATCAGTCAAGTATGAAAAGAGAATAAAGATATTGTTAGACATGCAGGGTCTCAAATTTTACCTCCCACACACCCTTTTATCAGGAAGTGACTGGAGGATATGCTCTACCAAATAAATGAGCAAACCAAGAAGAGGGAGATAGGCATCCAGGAAACAGGGCCAAAAAAAGGGAAAGGGAATCAGCCAAACAGCAAGCCTTGAGTGTGGCTGGAGGACACCGGGCTCCAGGGGCGTGTCTGTGGGAGAAAATGAAACTGACAAGACCAACTGAAGTGTCTGCCTGGGATGTGGAAAATAACATTAAAGGATTTAAAAAGCATGGTTGTAGTTTGGAAATTAAGAGTCAGCTGGGCAGAGGAAACTCTGAAAACCAACAAGAGAGGCAGTTAATGAACCATATAAGAAAAAAAAAAAAGATTTTAGTATATTAATTGGGTTAGTAGGTGAATACTACTGGCCGCCAAAATAATACAAACATAAACATTAGGTACTGATGTAACTAAAAATTGTGACCTGAAGGATGAAGGAAGAGGTAGTGGATTGACAGAGGACAAGAAAGCTAAAAACTCTTCATAACAGACTGATAGAGGATGGCTAAAACTTAAAAAAAAAAAAAAAAAAAAAAAAAACAAGAAACAACAGCATACAGCATAATAATCTGAAATATGGATGAAATACCTACAGAGAGCTAAAAGCTGGAAATGTTCGCTTTCCCAGAAAGGAACTCAGGTTCCTTCTGGGAAGAATGTCAGAAACGATTGTGACACTACATGACAGGCTGGATGAGTCCCTGTCAACTATGAAATGTATGATTTTGGTCACCTTGGCTTTTTGTGGCCACCTGTTTGTTTCAAGCATGATGAGAGGCAGTCACTTTGAAGGGTTTATTCCATCATGAGAGGGAAACACGAGCAGAAAGGCAATGCTCCATTTTAACTTCACAGGTGACACAACTCACACAATGAACTTGGAAGGATGGCCTCCCTGTTCCTCAAAGCCAGCAAAGAGGGCTCCCCTGCCTTCTGCCAAGGACAATGGTTTCAGAACAGACATATTGGTTACATCCAGTGTTGCTGTCTACAGCATCCTATTCTAGGCCCTTCTGTTTCTAGTCGGTAACTGGAACGAACACACCCAATACCACACACACGTAAGTCCACAAGTTGTTGGAGACCAGGGAGACTGTGAAACCCAGTACATTCACTGAATGACTATGAACGTTCAAGGTCATTGCTATCTGAGGCAAGCCTGGCACTGCCTCCCCACCGAGGCCTACAGCAGGGAGGGGAACGTGAACAGCAGCACGAGGGGCACACAGTGAAACTGTTGTTTCACTACGGACATGGACATGACAATCTAGGAGGAACGCTGCCATGAAGTGAAAGTCACTACAGGAGTACTCTGCTGTTAGAATATATTCATGAGGGTTGATGTAGAAATCAAGTTTTCATAAGCCATATTTCCCCCATGGTTTACACTATTACTTCGGGGGCCCTTATCTTTTATTCAATTCAATTTACCTTGGCATGGCTTCTTAACACTGTTTCTGTTCTACAGCTGTAAAAAAAAAAAAAAAAAAAAGGCACAGAACTGCTGAACTGCATGAAAATGACCTCCAGAGTTCAAGATTCTGATTCGACCTTAGTGAGTCATTCAATGCATGCACTCATCGAGCAAAACAGTTGTCATACTGCATGCTCCACGACAGCGGGGACTGTGCTTGTCTCATGCCACCTTCCCAAGTGGCAGTTACACAGTACCAGGCACCCAGAGAGAAGAAAGGAAGAGGCCACTGTTCTACTCTAGTACCTTACAATAAATAAGACCAAGTCTCTGCTCTGAAGAACTTCAGAGACACAGAAACAAAAAATTATAATGCAATTTCCTATGTGCTATAAAAGAACTGTGCAAAAGCTAAGGGAACATGGAGGAAGGCCTGGATGAATGGCATTTCCATTAGCAAGAAAAGGGATGAAAGGGCTTTGTAAACAGCAGGTAGAATGTGAGATCACACTGCAGCCAAGGTGATGTAAAAGCAGACACTTCCCAGTTTTCTGCATTCTTCACCCAGGGTCTCTTTCCTAGAAGACTAGGCTCCTTCCTGCCTCTTCCCAACCCCCCATTTCCAATTTACCTCTTCAATTCCGATCAGCTTGAGCAAAGCTCTCCTCCTAGGAACGTCTTCCTTTCCTTTACAGGCCAAGCAACTGGCTCTTCATGAGCTACTTAGAGAGCTTCTTTTACTTTGCCTTCATTACAATGTTTCAGTTTAGAGTTCTGTATCTGCCACTATTTGAGTCTTTCTCACTAGAATACAAACAACCATGTTTACCACTGTATGCTCACTGCCAAGAAAGAGCTGTACCTGGCACACGCTGAAAGCTCAAAGAGTAAGAGAAATCTACACCTAAAGTAATGAGGGAGCCTAGCTACTCAAAGAAAGGTATGGTAATTTTTAGATTAGAGAACTCAAATAGCCTTTGCCAAGTTATTTCTTGGGTAAAAAAAACACTGCACAAATTTTACTAAATATACATGCACACTCATTCCACCCTAAGATGACATGTTACCCTAGAAAGAAAAAGCACTGTTTCTTCTCTTGTTTAGTGTGTGTGTGTGTGTGTGTGTGTGTGTGTGTGTGTGTGTGTATGTGTGTGTGTGTGTGTGTGAAGAAGTGCTTATAAGAACGATGTGCTCCCTGGCTTGTCAAAGTCCAGAGGTTTAACTGGGCTGAGGGAGGAAGGCCAGGTACCTTCCTCAGTCACGTTTGCAGACAAAGATGCCTTCGCCTTAGGGAAACCATAAATCCAGACTTTGAGACCCCTTTCTTGGAATTTTGACTCTAAAAGGCCTGGAAATAACAGCTAACATCAAATGTTTACTAGGGCACCTGTGTGGCTCAGCTGGTTGAGCGTGTGACTCTCAATTCTGGCTCAGGTCATGATCTCAGGGTCGTGGGATTGAGCCCAGTGTTGGGCTCTGGCTCTGCACTGAGCATGGAGCCTGCCTGGGATTCTCTCTCCATCTCCGCCCCCTCCCCTGATTACCTGCTCGCTCTCTCTCTCTCTCTCTCTCTCTCTCTCTCTCTCAGAATAAATAAACATTAAAAAAAAATGTTTACCATGAGCTAAGTATACTTTAATTAAAGTGGATTAAAAAACCCACTGATCACTTCTCACCAGAACCCTAAAAGGGAACCCAGGAAACTGACAAGTACACAGGTGAATAATTTACCCAGGGGTATAGAGCTGGGAATGAGCGACACTGGGTTTTAACTCCAAAATCTCAACCACTGTGCTATATACAACTTCTTGAAACACGCTCTCTCCTTACTGTTTTTCTCATTCCTGAATAAGAGGACTCCCCCATAGCTCATCTTCTCTCATTTCCGCCCTGTTTCACATTCCCCACTCCTTGTTCATTCTGTCTTGCTCTTTTTCTTTCTTGCCAAGGTCATAGGAAACCAATAAAGACGACTGAGAGAGAGGCACTATGTTCTAGCTGGGAAATGGGTCCCAGAGGGACAGGAGTAGACGTAGTTAACTGAAAGACTCCCATTAACATTTCCAGAAATCCAATTAGTGACAAACTTCATTACTTAAGGTAACTATTGAAAGTATTGACATTATAATGAAAGATACAAATTAACTAAATTCATTAATCTTAAGGTATTCAACATGATTATTTTGTTGTTTTAAGCAAATTAAAATGACAAGTTCAATATAGAAATAATATATGCAAAAGGGATGAACACCTCAAATAAAATTTATTATCAGATTTCAGTTCCTACAAACCTCACATATATTTCCTAAATGCCCCAAGCACCACAGACAAAATTAGTATCGTGAATGTGGCTAATAATGGAGGCTTGAATGTCAAGGATCCCAATTTGTTCACACATGCAACTGACCAAATGCGTAAATCCTGGACTTGCCACGTATTAGCTACAAACTCTCCAGTAAATCACCTAACGTCTATGTAAAGTGGAAATGTCACTTGCCCTATCTCTAACCTTGAGATGGCTATTTTATGGAATAAATGGGATAATTAATGTATGTGAAAAGTGTAAACTGGAATCTAAAATATAATGGCTTCGTATCAATATCTAAAGTGAGGCAAGGCATTCCGAACAATGAAAACAGTCAGTACAGACGTGCTGACATGAAGAAACATGCAAGATATACTAAGTAGAAAATGCACCTGTATAACAGGATGTAGAGTATGATCTCATTTCGGTTACAATGGTGTATTTTTCTAAGCCTATACTCATATATGGAAGGCTACATACCAAACTGTTAAGACTGACAAGTTCTGGGGGTGAGGCACGCATTACTTTAGTAATAAAACACAAATACACACACACACACACACACACACACACACACACACACACACTGACAAAGACACTCTCCTTGACTAAACTTTAGTCAGGTTCCTCTGAGCACTCTTTTTTCTTTTTTTTAATAGTCATTCTATCTTATTTTATTTTGTAATTTTACAGAGAGAGAGAGAGAGAGAGAGAGAGAACACACACGCATGCGCACAAATAGGGGAGAGCGGCAGAGGAAGAGACAAAAAATCTTATGCAGACTCCATGCTCAGCGCAGAACCCAATGCAGGGCTCAATCCCACGACCCTGGGATCATGACCTAAGCTAAAATCAAGAGTCGGACTCTCAACGGACTGAGGTGCCCAGGCGCCCCATGAGCACTCTTTCAATTAGGCCTGGTGGTCCCCATTCCATCTTTGGCCTGCGCAGCCAAGTTTTAACAAGAATCCTGTTAAGTAGGTTTAGCAAGAACCGCACACCGCCCCCCCCCCCCATCTGATAAGGTTCTTCATCCCCCACCTTTGGTGTCTAAGTCCTTGGCCTGCCTTTAATGAAAATCCTGTTTGGTCAGTTTAGCAAGAATCCCCCTACTCTGCTGTCTCCCCTTAATTTTTCATCCCCTAAGCCCTCACCATGCTCCTTGGTTATAAATCCCCACTTGTCCTTGTTGTATTTGGAGGTGAGCCTCATCTTTCTCCCCTTGCAGTGGTCTTAAAGTCTTCCTTACTGTTTTAACAACAGTCAGAACAACTTTTACAACACACACATCTACTTTTTTAAGTGAAGCCAGATCTAACCCAGGAACACGGGCTTCCATTTATGAGATTCTTTTTTTTTTTTTACTGTTTATTTATTTTTGGAAGAGAGAACACGCACATGCCTGCAAGCGGGGGAGGGGCACAGAGTGGGGGACAGAGGATTCAAAGCAGACTCTGCACCAATAGCAACGAGCCACATGTGGGGCTTGAACTCATAAACCGAGAGACCATGACCTGAGCCGAGCCGAAGTCAGACAGTCAACCGACTGAGCCACCCAGGCGCCCCCGTTTATGAGAGCTCTTAAGAAGGAGTATGGAGAAAATTTATTTCTGGATTTGGCCTCCTTTTTAAAAAACCTCTTGTGGTCTTTGATTTTTCCAGCCTCTGGAGGATGAAAATCAATTATTCCCATTTGCTTCTGAATGGAGCTCTTCAATTACAGACGCTAAGAACAAGCTTGCTTGAATGAGGGCAGTACCAGTCCCCAGGGGAGGGGACCAGATGGGTCAGTGATTTCAAAGGCTAGTGCATTTTAGAAGATGGTGTAGGAATTGTACATAATGGGTATGTACCTTTAAGTGATGGTGAGGTTAAGGGAGGTAAGTCAACAGGGGGTTACCAAATCCCAGATATTCTACATCCTAAAACAGTTCACAAATTTGTCTCTTTCTCTCCATTTCCAAAGTCACTGCCCTACTTCTGAAATAACCTCCAAGATTATCTTGATTGCCTTAGGTCTCCTCCTTCATCGACAAAAGACAAAAAACACTCTCTACAACGTTGTCACTATTAACTTTCTAAAATACATATACAAGCGGGTATTCCTTCCAAAGAGCTTTGGGTAACTCTTGCCTATAGGAAAAACTTCCTGCCTCTGCCATGCAGTAAGAATCTTCCCAAGCTATCCCAGTTACCCTTCTGGCTCCACTACCCTCCACACTCTCGTACACACCCTGGGCACCAGACACGTGCCTCCTGTCTTTGTACTTGGTATTCTCTCTGTTTCATCCTATTTTAGTCTCTGTGAAATCTCAAACATCCTTCAAAGCCCCAATCAAATGCCACCCCACTTTTCAGGTGGTATTAACTTTATCCACATCTTTTCTTTATAGTCCTCTACTTACAGCATTACAATACTCTGTTGTTTTTTTTTTTTAATTTGCTTACATTACAATACTCTTGTTTTTTTTATTTGCTTTATTTCCTTCATCAAAAAACAAACTCTTCAAGGGCAAGGGCCTTGTTTTATTCCTCTCTCGTTCTCCAGTGCCTAAAACCATCATTTCTGAAACCTTTACTTTAGAGATGAGGAAACTAAGCCACACTGAGGAGAAGAGATAGCTAGTGAACAGCTGAACCAGACTGGAACCGAAGCCTTGTGTCTTCCTATGAAATGTTCTTTTTACTACAACACTGGCCAGGATAAACCTACCTTCCTTCCTTCCTCATATGACACTTGTCCTCAGCTCTCTCCTTTCATCACCTCCCTTGCCCTTCTCCCTTTACTTCTTCTCTTCATGAAGTGACCTATCAAGAGGCTTGAACATTCGGTGCCACAAACAGATAAATGCCCTCATTGTTAAGGCTCAGAGTCATTTTGCTAATGGGTAATCTCAGTGTGAGGAATGGTCTGGTACTGTGAGGTCAGGGGAAAGGAAAGGAGGTGGGGTTCAGTCCATGAGGTTTGCAAAGGAAGCTAGAGCATCCTGACGGGGCTGATGCGTAACAAGTAATCTCCCACCCTCAGGCCTACCTGGCATCTAGTCCATGGCAAAGACTTCTTATTCAAGTGCCACCATTCACCCTGACCAAAAGAGTCAGGATACAAGTAACCACCCCCTTTGTGGAATCATTTTACTACTAACCTCCTCTCTCCTTTCGTTCTATGGAGCCAAGGTAACTTCCCCAAGCAGAGCATTTCCTTTCTAAAAAGCACATTCTATTCTTAAAGAAAACAGGGCAATTATTTCTTAAAATATATACTTACAGGTTATACAGACTGAATTTTGCCGTGTCAAGCTTTTCTGTCTGAACTAATTTTAAAGTCATTTCCCCATAATTTAGTAAGTACCGTAGCCACTTAGTTCCAACTTCTGTTGGTGAAAACAGCTGAACAAGGCACATTGCTTTGGAAATTTTTAAAAAACAAAACAATAACACAACAAAAACTTTTGGTTTTAACTAAGTCCAGTTTTCCTCATTTTTTTTGCTATTTGTGATACGTTTTAAATCTCGTTTAATTCTAGAGCCTTCCTCAAGAACTCTACCAAGATCTGTATTTAATCAGCCTCTCAAATCTATGCTATTTGCCAAATACCTTTTCTAAAGTTCCCCAAAAGCACCTACTACTACCCTGTCCTTGGAGTCTGTCCAAAAATAAGCACTCACTCTGGATGACTGAGAACCCCGAAAGAACACCTGACTGAAAAAGCAAGGGCACGCTGTGTGTAGTATCTACCAAATGAGAAATAAGAGACTTGACCTTGAAAGTTATCAAAGAAATAGTTTCCCAAACTGGAAGGCTTTCCCACCAACAGCTGTTTCCTTCTCAGATTACAAATGTGCAAGAGGCAGCCATTTACAACAAAAACTCTATATGGGAAGAAATATACCTCCATATATCAGTGACTAAGAGGAAAGCCCTATCATCTCCCAAAGGCCTAGAGTATGAAGAAACCCATATGATTATGTACCTTTAATGAGTCTAATAGATGTTGTCTTTTGGAAATATAATGGCTGCAATAGAGTCTACTAGGTACTAGGTACCATATTAAACACCTATGTTAGAGCTCTAACCAGTAAAATAAGAACTCCCATTTCACAAATTTTAACATGCTCACAAAAAAGTACATAAAACTAAAGAGAGGTGACGCCACTTGCCCAAGGACACACAGCTAGCATAGGAAGCCAGCATGCAAAATTCTTCTCCCTGATCCACCATTCTATTAATAATGAAAGCCTTAATTTTACTAGTGAAAGTCTATGGGCTCTAAAAAAAAAAGTTCTGATATTTCTGTATTAGATCCTAATACTTATGCCTTTGTGCACACATGTATATAGCAATTACTGGCAAAAATTTAGAGATTGAGTCAAAGCAAGGCTTATTATGGCTCTGAACTGTAATATGAACTAAAAATCACACACTTCCAGCTGGTTCTTTGAAAAGATCAATAAAATTGATAAATGTCTAGCCAGGCTAACCAAGAAGAAAGAGAAGACACAAATTACTAATATCAAAAATCAAAGAAGAGTGGGGCACCTGGATGGCTCACTCGGTTAAGCATCTGACTCTTGATTTTTGGCTCAGGTCATGATTTCATGGTTCGTCAGATTCAGCCCCGTGTCAGGCTCCATCAGCAAGGAACCTGTTTGGGATTCTCCCTCTCTTCCTCTCTCTCTACCCTTCCCCCACTCACTCGCGTGCTTGCACGCATGTTCTCTCTCTCTCTCTCTCTCTCTCTCTCAAATAAATACACATTAAAAAAATGAAAGAGGAGTCATCACTACTGATCCATGGACTTTAATAGCATAATAAAAGAATATTATGAACAACTCTATACCCACAAATTTGATAATTTACATGAAACGGACCAATTCTTACCAAAACTCACACAAGAAAAAATAGATCATCTGAATGGACTTATATCTATTAAAGAGACTGACACAGAAATTAATAACCTTACAAAACACAAGGCACCATGCCCAGATGGTTTCACTGGTGAATTCTACCAAACATTTAAGGAAGAAATGATACCAATTCTCTGCGATCTCCTCCAGAAAAGACAAGCAAAGGGAACACCTCCTAACTCATTCTAGGAGGCCAGCACCACCCTAATACCAAAACCAGACCTAGACATTATAAGAAAGGAAAATTACAGACCAGTATTTCTCATGACCCAGATGCAAAAATCTTCGAGAAAGGACTATTAAATCAAATAACAATACACAAAAAGAATTATACATCATGACTAAGTGGGATTTATTCCAGGTATACAAGACTGTTTCAACATTTGAAAACCAATTAGTGTCACCTATCGTGTCAACAAGCTAAAGCAAAAAAATCATATGATCCCACCAATATATGCAGAAAAAAGCATTTCACAAAATCCAACACCCATTCATGGTAAAAATTCTCAGAAAACTAGGAATGAAGAGGAGCTTCCTCAATTTGATAAAGAATATCTACAAATACACCTGTAGCTAACATCATACTTAATGAGAACAAACTAGATGCTTTCCCCTAAGATCAAGAAAAAGACAAGGATGGCCCCCGACCATCGCTCTAATTCAATGTTATACTGGAAGTCCTAGCTAATGCCATGAGAAAAGGAAATAAAAAGTTTTCAGATTGGGGGGGCACCTGACTGGCTCAGCTGGAGGAGCATGCAACTCTTTATCTCGGGGTCATGAGTTCGAGACCCAAACTGGGGACAGGGATTACTTAAAAAAAAAAAAAGTATTCAAATAAGGAAGGAATAAATAAAATAGATAATATGGAGAGTCCTGAACAATCAACAAAAAAGTCCTCCTAAAAATAATTATAGCAAGGTTGCAGGACAGGAAGTTAGTATACAAAAGTCAACTGCTTTTCTATATACTAGTATATACCAGTAATGAACAATTGGAAGTTTGAAGTTAAAAACACCACCATTTACATTAATTAGCACCCCAAAATGAAATACTTTAGTATGGATCTAGCAAAATAGGAACGAGATCTATATGAGAAAAACTACAAAACTCTGATAAAAGAAATCAAAGATCTAAATATAGAGGCATCTATGTTCATGAATGGGAAGATTCAATATTATTTAAGGTATCAATTCTTAACCAAGTTGACCTATAGATTCAACACAATCCCAATCAAAATTTCAGCAAGTTATTTTGTGCATATCAACAAACGAATTCTCAAGTTCATACAGAAAGGCAAAAGACCCAGAATAACCAATACAATACTGAAGGAAAAGAACAAAGTTGGAGGACTGACACTATCTGACTTCTAGACTCACTAAAACTGCAATTATCAAGCCAGTGTGGTATTTGGGATACACACACACACACACACACACACACACACACACACACACACACAAAATAGGATCAATAGAACAAAGAGCCCAGAAATAATCTCCCACAAATATATTAATCTTTGACAAAGGAACAAAGGTAATTCAATGGAGAAAGCATAGCTTTTAAAACAAATGGTACTGCAACAACTGGACATCCACATGCAAAAAATGAATCTAGACACAGACCTTACAGCTCTTACAAAAATTAACTTAAAATGGATCATTGACCTAAATGTAAAATGCAAAACTATAAAACTTCTAGAAGATAATAGGAGAAAATCTAGATGACCTTGGGCTCAGCAGGGACTCTATAGATACAACACCAAAAGCATGATCCATGAAGGAAAATATTGGTAAGTTGGACTGCGCTGCAATAAAAAAACTTCTGTGAAAAGCACTCTTAAGAGAATGAAAAGACAAGCCACAGACTGGGAGAAAATCTTTGCAAGACACGTACCTGATAAAGGACATGTATCCAAAACATGCAAAGAACTCTTAAAACTCAACAATACGAAAACAATGCAATTTAAAAGTGGGCCAAAGATCTGAACAGACACCTTACCAAAGAAGACAGACAGATAGGAAAGCAGTATACGAAAAGATACTCAGCACCACATGCTGAGTTAGGGAATTAAGGTATTGCAAATTAAACTACAATTAAATACCACTACATACCTACTGGAATGGCTAAGATCTGAAACACAACACCAAATGCCGTTGAGGATGTGGAGCAACAGGATGCTCATTCGCTGCTGGTGGGAATGCAAAATGGTACACCCACTTTGAAAGACAGTTTGGCAATTTCTTATGGAACTAAATCCAGGCCACCATATGATCCAGTAATTGCATCTGTAGCACTCAACTGAACTGAAAATTTATGTCCACACAAAAACCTGCGGGTGAATGTTTATAGCAGCTTTATTCATAATTGCCAAAACTTGGAAGCAACCGAGATGTCCTTTTGAGTGGGTAAACTGTGCTACATCTAGACCTAAGAATGTTATTCAGCGATAAAAGGAAATGAGCTATCAAGCCAAAAAGACATAGGGAAAGAAAGTTACACGTGTATTACTTAGTTAAAGAAGCCAGTCTGGAAAGACTACCTATAGTAAGATTCCAACTACAGTTGACCCTTGAACAACACGGGTTTGAACAGAGCAGGTCCACTTACACATGGATTTTTTTTTTTTATATGTAAATACAATACAATACTATAAATGTATTTCCTCTTATGACCTTAACATTTTCTTTTCTCTAGCTTATGGCGTTTTAACAGAATACAGTACATATAGCATACCAAATATGTGTTAATCAAGTGTTTATGTTGTCAGTAAGGCTTCCAGTCAACTGCAG
This sequence comes from Herpailurus yagouaroundi, assembly GCF_014898765.1. Lineage (NCBI taxonomy): Eukaryota > Metazoa > Chordata > Mammalia > Carnivora > Felidae > Herpailurus > Herpailurus yagouaroundi. The sequence continues at coordinate 1,928,945 of NW_024412394.1, read as the reverse complement.
GCAATTAGTGGTAAAGTTTTTGGGGAGGCAAAAGTTATACATAGATTTCCGACTGTCAGCGCCCCTAACCCCCCACGTTAGTCAAAGGTTTAACCAGTAGAGGCAAAACAATAAAGACAGTAAAAGATCAGTGGTGGCCTGGGGTACAGGGGATGTGGAGGAGAAATGAAGAGATGAAACACAGGCTATTTTCAGGTCAGTGAAACTACTTGTATGATTTTGTGATGGTGGATATACACATTATGCATTTGTCAAAAGCCACAAAACTGTACAACACAGAGTGAACTCGAACAGACTTTAGTTAATATTTCAATATTGGTTCATCAATGATAACAAGTATACCACACATTCAAGATGCTAATACCATGCATACAAGATGCTAATAATAGGGGAAACCAGGGGCACCTGGGTTGCTCAGTTGGTTAAGCGTTCAACTTCAGCTCAGGTCATGATCTTGCGGTCTGTTCTGTGGGTTCGAGCCCTGCGTCAGGCTCCGTGCTGACAGCTCAGATTCTGTGTCTCCTCTCCCTCTGCCCCTCCCCTGCTTATGCTCTCTCTCTCTCTCAAAAATAAATGTTTAAAAAATTAAAAAAATAATAATAATGGGGAAACCATGGGGGTTAGGGGGAGGAAGGGCTATACAGGAACTCTGTAGTTTTTCAGCAATTTTTCCTATAAATTTAAAATTTCTCTAAAAAAACTAAGGTCCCTGGGTGGCTCAGTTGGTTAGCAGCCAACTTTGGCTCAGGTCATGATCTCAAAGCTCATGAGTTTGAGCCCCATGTCAGGCTCTGTGCTGACAGCTCAGAACCTGGAGCCTGCTCGGATTCTATGTCTCCCTCTCTCTCTGCCCTGTCTCAAAAATAAATAAACATTAAAAAATAAATAAATAGGGGCTCCTGGGTGGCTCAGTCAGTTAAGCGTCCAACTTCGGCTCAGGTCATGATTTCGCAGTTGGTGAGTTTGAACCCTACCTCAGGCTCTATGCTGACAGCTTGGAGCCTGGAACCTGCTTGAGATTTTGTGTCTCCCTCTCTGTCTCTCAGGAATAAACAAACATTAAAAAATTTTTAAATAAATAATTTTTTAATTTTTATTTGTCTCTTAAAAAAATCCCACACTCCCTAAAAATGAACACTAATGTCAAAAATAACAATGTACAATGTATAATCCAAAACATGGGAAGACAAAAATCAGCATCAGAATGAAAAGGGGCATAAACCAACACGGGTGGTACAATTCAAATGCAAGTCAAGATCCTAACTTTCCACTCCCTGCCTGCAGTCTTCAGTTCTCAACTGAGGGATAAGTCGAATAGAGGTTGGATGCAATTACCCAAATCGAAATATTACAGAGATAAAAGAAACTGTAGAGATCAGCCACCTACTCACTCACTCTTTAGGTGGGGAGCATGAAACCTAAACATTTAAACTGTCTTAGTGCCAAGAAGACAACAGATTACATCTCTTTTAAGCTACTAACCTCAAATCTAGACCATAAAACTGAAGAGTATTTGAGCTCTGACCACTTGTGATTGACTGTTCACAGCACATCTCCAATTACTGTGTCATGTACTGCTAAGTACCAGTTGTTCTGGTAGAGAACATTTTCCCTTGGAACCTAATTCCTCAAGGAAATGAGAGATGACCAAGGTGTGACCTAGTCCTCAAAAGACAGCAAAATATTTTAACTGCATATTGGTAGGAGAAATTCCACCTGACCACTAAGAATCCCCAAAAGACTCTGAAAGAAAATGAGACATAATAAACCTCCAAAAATTAAAGGCAGTCATAGTGCTAAAACCTCTCTGTATCCAAACTGCTCAAGTAGGACAATGTTACTTAGAATCCAACAGTTTGTAGGCTGTTATTATTATTAACCCCTAAAAGGTATCACTTCTTTTCTTTTTCTTTCTTTCTTTCTTTTTTTTAATAAGGTATCACTTCTAACCACCCCAACAACTACACTGAGAATAGCTCCTAGAAGTCTCAGATCTCAATTTAATTTCCTGACTCCTACAGTGTGTGCTCAGTCCTGTTCCCCACACAAGTCAGACCACGTCCCTCTCAGCTTTCCTAGCCCAGGTCACAAACTGCTGCTTCGTGACATCTCTGAAATGTCTTTAAAGAATGAGCAGCTGTCAATTTTAAGGACTGACTAAAGTTATACCAGGAATGTCAGGAGTGTTGAACATCAGAGAACCTGATGTACCCATTAACATATTAAAGAAGAAAAACCATATGTTCCCTTCATTAGATATAAAAGATTTGTGAACTCAAAACTCTCTGGTGATTTAAAAAATTTTTTTTTAATGTTTATTTATTTTTGAGACAGAGAGAGACAGAGCATGAACGGGGGAGGTTCAGAGAGAGGTGGAGACACAGAATCTGAAGAAGGCTCCAGGCTCTGAGCTGTCAGCACAGAGCCCGACGCAGGGCTCGAGCTCACGGACTGTGAGATCGTGACCTGAGCCGAAGTCGGACGCTTAACCGACTGAGCCACCCAGGCGCCCCTCTCTAGTGATTTTTAAAAAACTTCTTTGGGGGCAAGCCCCTCCCCAGCTCATGCTTTGTGCAAGCTTTCTCTCTCAATCTCTCTCTCTCTCTCAAAAAAAAAAAAAATATATATATATATATATTAAAAAAGAACTTCCATAAACTAATGTCAATGATATACAGCAGAAAAAAACAACTTGCAGATTATGTATCATTATCAAAACAAAAATGGAATACATTTGTAAAAGCATAGGGAAAAAACCCTAAAATTACATATATATACATATATATACACATATACACACACACACACACACACACACACACACACACACACAAATACACATAGAACTGCTGGAGAAATTGAAGGGAGGAAGACACACTATAGATTCTATATTGACTTTTCCCATCATGAAGATGTATTTTTTTAATAATTTAAAAATTATATTTTTGTTTTAGAAAAGTTAGGATCAATAGCACTCCTAATTGTGACTCAATTTTATATCAAATGTACAGAGAAGACTGTCTACTAAGAATCATCAGAAGAAAAATATTTCTCAGTTATATAGACTGATATGAATTAAATCATCTCTCATTTCCATTCTTCCTCCAAATTCTCGTCCTCATCGTGTGTGTCACATGCAGACTCCCATTGGTGCCGTAAGGATAAAGGTCATACCAAGGGTACTGCCCTCAATGCTCTGCACATTGATTAAATACATTTCTCAGGAGAAACAATGTGAAACAGCACATTCCAGGCTTCTTGGATCCATCTTCAGGTCAGTGAACTGTATCGGTCAACTCAGGGTGCTCAGTGAGATAAGGAATGTATAATTAATCTTTTCATTATCTTCCAAATTTATGGGCGGTTGTTTTCCAGAGCTCCCTCTGTGCAATCTCAACTTCAGAGACATAAAGTGCTCATCAGACAGTGCAAAATACACTCTGTTCTTAATCCACATAGCTGCTTATCTTAGTACTATTCTTGGCTCAAAAGATAAGTGAATAGTCCCTTCGAAGTCAAATCTGGAAATGAGAGCATTAGTGGCCATCTAACCAGGATCAAGCTGACTAAAACTCATTATGCTTACACCACAGCACTTCCTCCAAAGCCTGCTCAGGTGGCCTCGGCCACAGTCCACAAGAGCTGGGAGCAGCTTGCTGTGGTTGGTTTTTGTACCTTCATATACTTTGCAGAAATTTCTTCTAAGCAGAATGAGGAAACCATTAACAAATACTATGCGATGCAAAGCATTAACTGTCCTTAGCATATTCTCTAATACTTTTTTTTTTTAAGGTTTATTTACTTTGATAGAGAGAGAGAGAATGAGTGTGCATGAGTGGGGGAGGGAGGGAGAGAGGGGGAGAGAGAGAGAGGGAGAGAGAGAGGGAGAGAGAGAGAGAGAGAATATGAATATCCAATCAGGCTCTCTGCAGAGAGCCTGACTCGGGGCTCAATCTCACAAACCGTGACGTCACAACCTGAGCCAAAATCAAGAGTCAGCTGCTTAACCAACTGAACCACCTAGGTGCCTGCAAATACTTTTCATTTGTGATTGCTTGAAAGCAAATAGCAGAAGGCAACTAAATACTTCACCACAGTGCCTGTCATAATATTGCCAAGACAAACTGGACTAATTCATGATAAAAGTACTTATCAAATGCATACTACAACCTAGATGTCCACTGAATCAACAAGATCTGCAAGCAAATTCCACAAATCTGAGGAAATATACAGGATCAGATCAGGTGAGTTTGTTGAGATGATTTGTGAATTCACTCCTGTGAAGCTGTTAAAGAGACTTCCTTCCATTTTCCCTGTCTGCAGGAGGCATGCTTTCTGATCTGTCCCATCCCTAAAGGTAAAGAGTCTGCCCTTCAGGGAAGGACTCCTGCGACACACAGACAGCGCTGCTGGTGATCAGCCTGTAAGCCTGTCCACTTCAGATGTTAATGTGAGTGAGCTCACTTGGCTGCAGATCAAGGCCACAATTACCACCTTTACTGGTAATAAAAGTGGTATTTCTATCTCCATCCATCTGTGTATATCTCACTCTTTCCAATTCCTGCAAAAACTAATAAAGACAGGTATTCTTTTTAACTGGTTCCCCTATACTTCAGAAAACCCACCTCCAAAGAACCTAAAAGCAGTGCTCTAACCCCTTATATAATCTATAATCAGATGTTTTTAAAACAAAAATTCAGAATTCTCAGGACAACTGGTTATACTCTAACATTGTAGTTACTTACAAGTTTCAAAGCCATTATTTGTCAGACTCTTCCAAACTCAGAGAGGGAAAAACAGAAAACAACAATGTAAAAGATCATTAAGGTATCTCAGGAGTCAGAAAACAAAACTAAGTAAAGGATAAAAATTCAAATGTGACACAAACACACTTCTGGGAGAAGAAATAGAGAAATAAGTATGTTATATGCATGGCATAGACCGTGGCCGTGAGAGGCATGTGACAAACATTTGTCCACTGGGGGGGGTAGATGTCTGTGTACGTGAAGAACAGAATGATTTGTGACAGGGCAGGGACAATGATACAGGCCTGTTCCATAGAGCAATTTCACTCCATTCCCCAAGGGAAAGGAAAGCTCTTTTTGGGGAAGATATTGGAGACCTCCCCTGCCCTTTAATTCTAAAAAAGCTTAAGTAAAATTGATTTTTTTTTTGAAGCCCATTGAATAGGCGTAAAAGGATTGTTCCCAATCTGCTTGATGCCTGAAATTCTTCTAGGAAAAAAAAACAAAACAAAAACCTTTTAAACTGCAATTAGAAATAAATGGCTTAAAATATGCTTTGAAAATGGTTGAGAAGTAATGCATTTGGTACAACTACATTTTACTTAATTATGAATAAGTGACATCAAAGCTTTCCCAGCTTGGAGGGAAGGAAAAAAGAATAGGAGGTCAATAGGCGCCTTAAGTGGAAGAGAGGTCACTGCAGAGGGAGGTATAGGTTAAGGTAGGAGAGGAGGATGTAAAACCATCACTTAAAATGATGATGTGTTAGAAAATTCAATGACAAAGAAAAGTGTCCCAACATATATTAGACCAAGTTCTACAAGAGTTGAGACTACGAGGTTATGGGCTTAGTTTGGGCCCTAGCACCTTGCCCTAGTAAGTTTCCCCACCATGAACACTATAAAGACTGTTACCAGACTAATTTCCCTAAAGCCAGAGTCTAATCATTACTAAGCTACTCCACAACCTTCACTGGCACCCATCAGCCTTCAAAATGAGGTCAAAATGACTCAGTGAAGAAGGGTTGATGACTTGTGTGGTCCAGCCACAACGTCTATTTCCCAATCTTATTTTCTTCACTACTTCAGACCCCCATTGATTCAGCAAACTTCAGCTTTTCTCCAAATATGCACAGCCTCTTGGACTTCAGTGCTTTCCCCATCTGCCTCTCTCCTGATGGTCTGTGTTTTGATGCTCACTTCACCACAGAGGAGGGGGTGCTGAGCACTCTAAACCAAGTTCCGGAAGCCCCCTTCCCAGTTGCTGGGAACATGCCTCCCCATCACCACTTCATGGGAGAGTCACTTATTTTAGATAAGTAACTTGCACCTCCCTTCTTTCAAGGTTCTCCTTACACAGCTGGTGACCAGAGATGTTTAGGAAGTCTCAATGCCACTTTTAATATTAAAAATGCTGGCGTGTATTTTACCCAGTGGGGTTTTTAACAACATGTATTAATTTCAAGTGTTTTATGCCTCCAGGATTTAGTTTAAACACAGGAGACAACTAAAATTCCAGGAATGAGGAGCCCACTTATTTTAAGCAGTTCCCTTTCACAAATTCAAGTACAAACAACAAAGTCTAACAAAGTCAGAAAGTCCCAGCTCCACATTTAATCTCAGCAGTTTTTAATGCAAACTAACGTTAGGTAGTCCCACTTCTGATTCAGAAGACGGAGCATTTAAAAACGTAAAACCAGCCCATCCCCAGGCAGAGAAGCATGAAAATGGAGTCAGATCTCCTAAGCATATAGTAAGGACAGAACTCAAGAGATTTTCTTATATTAGAGTGAATACAAACGGCCTCACGTGGCCACTGCTCTAAAGGAGATAAACACAGATGAAAGAAGAAACCTGAGCAGCTTGGTGTTTGAAATAACTGAAAAAAGTGATCCGCAGCAGTCGTATAAAATAAATTGGGAAAGAACAAGAAGAAACAAGGTTAAGAGAAGCAGGGTGAGGAAAACAGAGAAGAGTAAGACAAGAGTGTTTTACCTGAGATGTAGACACTTTTTTTTTCTTTAAATGCCTTAGCCAAAAGAAACAGGTTTCACATGTGTAAGAGCAAGGGAAGCTTGGTTCAGAGCCAACCTGTCATGAAGCCCAGTTTCCAACACTTACTAAGAGGCAAAATTGCAAAGATTTTTTCCTTGTGTTAAGTGTCGGGGGGGGGGGGGGGGGGCCCCCCCACCCAAAATGCAAATGCAAATGAGAAAATGAACAATAACTAGACAGGGTCCTTGAGTAAGGCCAAAATAATTTAAAGCTAACCAAGCTCTAGGCAAGCTCCAAAGACTACAGTGAATAAAAAACCAATTTCACCCAGTGTTGTAAGTGTCCTGGGAACTAGAATGAGGGCTTCCTTCCTCATCAGCTCTCTGGAAAATGCTTCAATTTGTAAGGGGAGTAAGAGAAAAAACAAAGCTTCCAACTTTCCAAAATACACAGTTATTTGGTTGGTTCTTCCATTCTTCTCCCTCTCTCCAGCTCACTCCTCCAAATACCACAGTATACTCGTCTAGAGCCACAATTTCTGGAATAACAGCCATAAAATATCAGCTATTGACTGCCACATGTTTTTTAACCTCAAATGAAAATAATGTTTGATTGCATTAATTCCCATCTAATTCATTAGTAGTTTTCAAAGGCATTAGCCCTGAAAATGCTTTTGGAAGATGTCAGTCAAAGCTACAAAAGGGTAGGAAGAAATCGGTACGATATCAAAGGAAGTCAAGTGTTTGAAGGAAGGGCAGGCAGTTGCTTCCAGAAAACTTACAGTTTTTCCATGTATAAATCCAAAACAACCTCCTTTCTATCACTCTATGCATGACCCCTCTGCCACCCTGCACTTAGAATCTTTTCAGGCTTCTATTTCTAATAGCTGACTTCAAAAAAAAAAATCCATTTAACCAATGACATTTAGTCTCTCAAAGTAGTGCTGGAATGATCAGTGACACAAATTTAAATTCTACACTGCTAAATTAAACTTTCAAAAAAGGACTCACTCTTCTAACTCAACAATAAAAATAAAAATAACCAATTCAAATGTGGCCAAACGATTTGAAAAGATATCTCTCCAAAGAAGAGAGCTAATGGCTAATAAGCACAGGAAAAGTTGCTCAATATCATTAGCCGTGAGGGAAAAGCAAATTAAAAAATCACTTTATACCCACTAGGATGGCTAAAATAAAAGGGACAGTAACAAGAGTCAGCAAGCAAGGATGGGAAAAAAACTGGCACCCGTATACACTGATGGGACTGCAAAATGGTACAGCCTTTTTGGGAAACAATTTGGCAGGGCCTGAGAAAGTTAAAGAGAGTTACCATATAACTCAGAAAGTCACTCCAAGAGAAATGAAGGCATACGCCCCCCAAAAAACTTGTATATTAATGTTCAAAGTAATAGCCAAAACATGGATACAATCTAAATTTTTACCAACTGGTGAATGAAGAAGTAAAATGTGGCAAATGCATACAATGGAGTATTATTTGGCAATAAAAAAGAACAAAGTACTGATACTTGCTATTACATAGATGAACCTTGAAAACATTATGCTAAGTAAAAGAATCCAGTCACAACCCAGACTGCTATGGATCACTTTTTCTAGTTATTTCAAACACCCGGCTGCTCAGGTTTCTTCTACTGTCTCTTCTGATCTCCTGTTTGTGTGAAATGTCCAGAATGGGCAAATCCATAGAGACAGAAAGAGTAGTAGTTGCCTGGGGAGACTGGAGGAAAATGGGGAGTAAATTCAAGTGTGTAAAGGAGTTTCTTTTGGGGGGGTGATAAAAATGTTCTAAAATTAAGACTTTTGTGATGTCTCTACAATTCTGTGGCTATATTCTAAACTACTAAACTGTACACTCTAAGTAGGTGAATTTCGTACTGTGTGAAATGTATCTCAATAAAGCTTAAGAAAAAATAACACACACTATCTGACTGGTAGATATGACCAGGGTAAAGACAAGAATAACACATTCAGGTTATGGCATACAAATCTGTGTCTGTCTTGTCTCAGACACAAGCAGATGCTAAGAATCAGAAGCTTTGGACCTAGAAAGGGACCTGAGAAAGCATCCAAACCAACCCCCTTATCTTCTAAATGAAAAAAGTATGGTCAAAAGGGGGAAAATGACTAAGGCAGAGTTGAGGCCAGAACTGAAGTGAAGGCCTAATCCCATGCCAGATTCTCCAGTCTCTCTGTACCTTAAACTTTCTCAGCACTACCCAGGGTCTTCCAAATGGCTGCTGGAGGTCCAGCCTCAGCCCAACCCATCCCTCCTCCGGAAGCTATCGACTGTTGGAAAGTAACTCTCTTGTATCTGCAATTATGTGTCCATTAGACTTTGAACACAGACTAAAATACAGTCAATGTTTCAAACCTCTGACCTAAATAATGTATGCATAAGGATTCTTTAGTTGGAAAATAATATGTAAAATGGAGAAAAAAGATGAGCGTACATTATCTGGAAATGTGGGAACAGTAAAATGTTGAGTCTTATTATTCAACGCTACCTGTTCTTTTTTTTTTTTTTTAATTTTTTTTTTCAACGTTTATTTATTTTTGGGACAGAGAGAGACAGAGCATGAACGGGGGAGGGGCAGAGAGAGAGGGAGACACAGAATCAGAAACAGGCTCCAGTCTCCAAGCCATCAGCCCAGAGCCTGACGCAGGGCTCGAACTCACGGACCGCAAGATCGTGACCTGGCTGAAGTCGGACGCTTAACCGACTGCGCCACCCAGGCGCCCCGACACTACCTGTTCTATACAGGGGCTATTGTGGAATTACAGAAATGAAGAAAAGTGCTTCTCCTAGAGTCTCTAGTTTACAAATGTAACAGATTCACTCATAAAAATATGTTATTGGCGGGGCGCCTAGGTGGCTCCGTTGGGTAAGCATCTGACTGCAGCTCAGGTCATGATCTCATGGTTTGTGGGTTTGAGCCCCACCCACATCAGGCTCTGTGCTAACAGTGTGGAACCTGCTTGGGATTCTCTCTCTTTCCCTCTCTCTGCCCCTCCGCCACTTGTGCTTTCCCTCTCTCTCAAAAATAAATACATAAACTTAAAAAAAAAATGTTACTGTGCAAAATAGAGATCCTACAGAAAAAAAAAAAAACACTATGAATCCAGAAAAGGACACTCACACTATTAATCGTCTAGTATTTTGTGCTTCTTACTCAACCATTTTCTGCCCTATTTAGCTCTTTGGAAGTATCCAGAACATAAAGGGGTGTTATTTGTCATACATTCACCTGACTGTGGATTTCCCCAGGCTTGCATGTAGACCATAGGGGACTTTCCTAAATGCAGGAAAGGCAACTCAGCAATTGACTTCATCCCTCAACCCCAGACTGGTTGGAAGAAAAGGTACAGCAGTTCCCTCCTTCAACCATTGTAAGTCACTCAGGTTTTATAAGATTTAAATATCTCTTAAGATTTGGTGGTTCCATGAAATAGGGCCATTTTGTTAGGAGTAGAAAAAGAATAAGGGGAGGGGCCAGGGGTTCTTCTTTATAAAGATATAACTTGTTTCTGAGAAATTCAGAACTAAGAAAGCATGAAGGTCCAAGCCTTTATTTGAGATAAGCATAAAACCCTTCCCTAGACCAAAGTAATAAGGAAGAAAGGTCAACTTCTGATGGGTAGTGTACCAACTGGAAAGAGGACTTGGCTACACTTGTGATCACCATGATGGGAATGAAACAATACTTCTCAGGAGACCTAACATTCCTAAGTTTGCAAAACTGCTGTTAATTTCCATGACAGGAAATTGTGCAAAGGCAGAGAAACTGGCTTCATTAGAGACAAGCAGAAGAACAGGAAGGCCAAAAGAAGGAGGAGACCATTAGAGCCCGCCACAGGTCATGTCCATCAACCCTAATGCAATTTTGTGCAGAATGTCAGCATCTCTATTTTACAACAGGAATCTGTTTTAAAATTTAGAAGAATTCAACAGCCTGCCCAGGTCACACAGAGAGCAAGTGGCAGGGCTAGAGTATGAACACTGTTTTGCTGGACTCCACAGTCCCGGGCTCCCACTGCCTCCAGGACCATCCATTTACTACCTTCCTTCTCACAGAAGCTCTCTCTCTCTCCATTACGTTCCTGTGCTTTATCCACTTATGTTGTTGACCCTCCAAGAACAGTCTTGGAGAGATACACCTACCACCCCATTGCTAAATCCTCCCCCAAAAAACAGTGAGAAAGAAGTAACCATCCAGATATCTACCCTAATGGGGCCATTTTGTTTATCACTGTCATTAGAATATTTAGCCATCTGCCACTTTGCTTAAAATTTTTTCATGCTTTTTTTTTTTTAATTTTTTTTTTCAACGTTTTATTTTATTTTTGGGACAGAGAGAGACAGAGCATGAACGGGGGAGGGGCAGAGAGAGAGGGAGACACAGAATTGGAAACAGGCTCCAGGATCCGAGCCATCAGCCCAGAGCCCGACGCGGGGCTCGAACTCACGGACCGCAAGATCATGACCTGGCTGAAGTCGGACGCTTACCCGACTGCGCCACCCAGGCGCCCCACATGCTTATTTTTTTTTTTATGTGTATTTATTTTTGAGAGAGGGACAGAGTGTGAGTGGGGGAGGGGGAGGGGGAGGGAGGGGGAGAGAGAGAGAGAGAGAGAGAGAGAGAGAGAGAGACTGAGAGGGGGGGAATCTGAAGCAGGCTCCAGGCTCTGAGCTGTCAGCACAGAGCCCAACATGGGTCTCAAACCCATGAGCCATGAGAGCATGACCTGAACTGAAGTCAGACACTTAACCAACTGAGCCACGCTGGTGCCCCTTTATTCTTTTGAAAATTTTTCTCAGGGCGCCTGGCTGGCGCAGTCGGTTGAGCGTCCGACTTCAGCTCAGGTCACGATCTCGCGGTCCGTGAGTTCGAGCCCCGCGTCGGGCTCTGGGCTGATGGCTCAGAGCCTGGAGCCTGTTTCCGATTCTGTGTCTCCCTCTCTCTCTGCCCCTCCCCCGTTCATGCTCTGTCTCTCTCTGTCCCAAAAATAAATAAACGTCAAAAATAAATAAACATTAAAAAAAAAAAAAAAAGAAAATTTTTCTCTCTCTCCTTATTGTAAAGATCATACTGGTTAACCATTACTTTTATTTGAAAAAAAAAAATTTTAATTGAAGTATAGTTGGCACACAGTGTTACATTTGTTTTAGCTTTATGACCATTACTTTTAGTTATGAGACCCAAACACTTGAAAAGGCCCTGTTCTAGTAGGCCTTACTTTTATCATTTTTTTCCCCATGTAGTTCTGGCTTATTCTTCATGTTGGTGTTGTATGACTTCTGAAATCAATGAATGAGATTTTTCTCTTTAATTATCTTTCATTGATAGCTCTCTCCCCCTCTCTACACAACAACCCCTTATGGGGAGGGTACAGTTGTCACCCTAATTTATCATATCAATGAGGAAACTGAGGCACAGCATGGTTGAGCACCTTGCCCAAAGTTGCACACCTAGTAGTGTGGCTGGGATTCGATTCCTGTGGGTTCAAAACCCCAAAGCCACTAAATTCTATGCACTTTACAAAACCTGTCTCACATCTTCATGACAAATCTTATCTCCATTAAATGGACTAAGAAACTGAGGCTCAAAGAGGTTAAGTGACCTGCCCAAGGTTACACTTGCCCAAGCTTGTGCCAAGCTGATAAGCAGGCACAGCAAGTGTTCACACCAGGTCTACAGGACTCAAAAAAGCACCTATTCGTTCTTATGTGCCACCACGCAGTATTCCTAAAACAAATTCCTCAGGAGAACCAAAAAGAGGAAACAAAATGCCATCTTAAAAATGGCGGCCCCAGCTAACTAACTGATGGGAGACTGGGAAGCAGAGTAACAAAGAGTAGGGATGCAAGAGCCAGACTGCCAGGATTCGAATCCCAGCCACAGTACTAGGTGTGCAACTCTGGGCAAGGTGCTCAACCATGCTGTGCCTCAGTTTCCTCATCTATAAAATAGGGTAACAACCGTACCCTCCTCATAAGGGGTTGTCATGAGGATTAAATGAGCCAGGGCTTGGGAAGTATTAGAACAGTGTCTGACACAAAGCAGTGGGGGAGGGAGGGGACAACAACTGTTCAAAAAAGAATCACTGAAACAGAGCAAACATGGATAAGGTCCTTAGCCCAATCCCCACCCACCCCCACCAAACTGCCCCCCTCCACCTCCTGCTGGGATGATGCTTTTATTGGGCTTTTGGGCTAGAGCCTTGGCCGGGGGGAAGCTAGGACTCTTTTTTTTTTTTTTTTTTTTTAATTTTTTTTTTAACGTTTATTTATTTTTGAGACAGAGAGAGACAGAGCATGAACAGGGGAGGGTCAGAGAGAGGGAGACACAGAATCTGAAACAGGCTCCAGGCTCTGAGCTGTCAGCACAGAGCCCGATGCGGGGCTTGAACTCACGGACCGAGAGATCATGACCTGAGCTGAAGTCGGCCGCTTAACTGACTGAGCCACCCAGGCGCCCCAAGGACTCTTTATCTAAACATTGCTGGTGTCATTCCTGTGACAGTGCCACAGACAGAGGGATTCCAAGCATGAAAATCTGAGACCTTTCAGATGATCCTGTGGTGCTTGGGGCTCAAAAGGGCTTCTCTCCTCTGTGTTTCTTCTTTGCAATCTCAAAAGCAATCACATCACTGACAGCTCCTAACCATGGTAGCTGAGGGCTCAGCTGAGTGCTGAGATCTGAAACAGCAGAAGCACAAGGAAGGGGGATAATATCTCCAACTTCGATCTAAGTTCAGAAGTTCCCTCAGGGACAACAGGGCTGTGGCCCAAATACCACCTGATTCTCCTTCTCCAAGAAGCCCGTGCTCAAGAGGGTCTGGGGGAACTGGCAATAAAGTTGAACAGCAGCCACTAGGAAGCAAGTCCCAAGTCCGGGCTCTGCTGACAGCTGACCAAGTCGAGCTGAACACGCTCTGAATGAAGAAGGGAAATGCTAACCTCGTCTACTGCTCCTGCATTCAAACTGCAGCCCAAAGGAAGCCACCGGTTTGGGGAATGGGGCTGCGCTTAGGGTTGCTCTTGGTTCCAAGGGGTAATCACTTTCTTGCTTGTCATGAAACCTTCCCCTAACCTGCTCTTCCTCTTCATTCTCTCACTGACCAGATTTTTGCACGGCTATTCATACTAGACTGAAGACCCAGGTCACCTTGCACTTGTCCCCCTGTGTCTCCATCAGTCATCAAATCCTCTGTGTTAGTACTATGTCAAAAGGCTACCTACACCTACCCATTTTTCTTTACTACTGTGGCGATCACTTAGTGCCGACCTAGATGAGATGCACTATGAGAACAGCTTCCCAGCTGGCAGCCTGGCCCTTGTCACTCTCCTCTTTCTCCTCACTCTGTAAGTCCACCGAAGACTCATCTGCTTGAATTTCCAGGTCCTTATGTCATTCACAGCTCAGAAATCCCTAGTGGCCCAAATGGCCCCTGGTACCCCTCTACAAAAATTAATCTTTACATTTATGTTATAATTTATCAATCTCTCCCACCTCCCATGCACAAAATCACATAACCCAATCTAAGCTCCTGTTACCTTAACGTTTCCTTACAGCTTCTATAACACATCATGTTCCTTCCTATTTCTGCACCCTTATGCACACCGCTCCCCTCGCAATTATTCTCTTTGCATGCCTCAAACCTTCAGCTCATGTCGAGGTCTACCAATGAAGCCTCTCCTGACCACCTCCCACACCTTACCTCCTCTTCCTCTGAATTCCTCTGGCACTTACATCCTGTACCACATCACTTTTTGTAGATACATACATACATACATACATACTGAATACTTAGTATGTGCCAGGCATCATTCTAAATGTTCTATGCTCATTTAATCCTTCCAACAACCTGATGGAATTATTCTCATTTTACAAATTGACAAACTGAAGCACAGATAGGCTATCCAGCCCAGAGGCCCCAACAGAAAGCCCTGGAGTCAGGATGCAACCTGGTGCCAGAGCCTGAACTCCTAATCACTATATAATCATTACATACTGCTTCATACTGCACCAGGGTTATAAGTTACTCACTGGCCCGATCCATGCCAATATGCCCTGCAGTCCATCCCCAAAGCTGTACACTAGCTAATACCTGGTAAGTGATGACAAGAAACATCAAGTCCCCAATCAGGGACTGGTTCTGGTGCCTAGCAGCAGCTACAAGAGGTGCTTTTCCCCTTCTGGGAGGCTGGGACCTGGGTAACAAGTCATCTGTCAGATGTAAGCCAACATCCAACTAATGTGAGTATAAAATACAGTATAAAAATCCACCTCAAGTACAGAGACAGAACACACTTTTGTCTCTTCGTCTACACACTTTACAGTGAGAAATACTTAAGAATTCAAGTAAGTTGCATGACACAAATTAGAAGGGTCACAAAACAAAAGTTTCCATTTTGGAAACTATGAATAAAATGATGCTGTCCCCTTAGAGAAAATATCTTCAGCATCATCAGCATTCTCCCCCCACCCCCAACTCCACCCCTGCACTCAATAAGTCCAGGGACAAGAGATCATGCATCTAATATCATTAACCCCGAGAGGAATGGCTCTAAGAGGGTGGGGACACTGGACTTCAGAAGACTCTAGAAACTCCTGAGGGACTATCCTTCTTCCTTTAACACATCTAATCAAAGGCATGGATGGTCAAGGGAGGCCATAAGTAGCCGTCAAAGAAGTTTCTCAACTACCACAGGTAAGTTTCCCAAGCTCCCACCACCCAGAGAATGCCCTGGAGAGTCCATGACTCCAGAATGTTCTCCGACTCCACTGGTGAGCACTGCTCACCTGTATCCTCTGAGGGTAGCACACCAGTGGCTGGGAACATCCAGGTTTCTTTACTATAACTGGTGATCATCAGAAGATATAAACCACACCAGAGCGAGAGCCACAAAAATACAACCTTAGTCATAGTTTTGCTTCATGGTAGCCTGGACATGTTAACACATATAAAAGGAGCTGAGCTTTTTTACAGCCTCCTCTAGTCTTACTTCCTAATTCAAATCCACTCCTGATGAGAATCCCTCAAGACTCTCTCTAAAGCAGGGTTTCTCAACTTCAGCACGACTGACATTTGACCAGAAAAGTTCTTGGTTTTGGGAAACTGTCTTGCACACTATGTTTATAGCGCCCCTGGTGTGCACCCACTAGGTGCCATAGTACCACGCCCCACCCCCCGAGTTGTGACAACAATCATCATCAATGTCAGAGAGTAGGGAGGACCATTCCTGGTTGATAATCACAGCTCTACAGAAACTAAAGAAAGCTCTCTTTGGTCTGAATCCCAGAGATCATCACCCCAACCCAGCTGCAAGCTGAAATTACTTTTCCTTCAGTTTTCCAATCCACATACAGACCTCCAAAGACATGCTATGGACAGAATCACCCTGAATAAGATTCTCTAATTCTTGGTTTAAAAAAAACAAAAACAGAAAAACAACAAAAAAAAAAAACCAAAACAAAAACAAAAACCTCTTCCTTCATGTCTTATCACTTCAGCCTCCATGGTTTCTCAGCTATTTCTCTAGAAAGGTTCTAACTTTCTTATTCAGTTACCCCCAGGTCCACAGGCTTACCCTATCATATGCAGTGTGTAAAGGTGTAATTACATGCTCATTATCTGGTCACAGCCAGGGACCAACCAGACTCCCTTTCCCTGCATCCTTGATGTCATCTGTCATACAGGACTTGAGGAAAGCCATTCCACAAGCAAAAACTAGGAGAAAAATGTATTAAAAGAGAGTTTATTGAAGGCCCCAAACAAATGGGTTTTATTTTAAAATAATCATTTACAGAGGACAGGAAAGAAATCAAGAGTCTGCTAAGATAGTTAAAGCTTCTGAGAAAAAGAAAAGAGCAATGTGAAAATATAATTCATACAGGCCAGTAAGGTACTAAGAATTAAATGTCTCCTTGTAAATAAATGCAAGGAAGAAATATGAGAACACTTAAAAGACCAACAGAAATAAACATAACAGTAACTGCTGAGTTGCCAATTTAAAAAAAAAAAATAGTCGGGGCGCCTGGGTGGCGCAGTTGGTTAAGCGTCCGACTTCAGTCAGGTCACGATCTCGCGGTCCGTGAGTTCGAGCCCCGCGTCGGGCTCTGGGCTGATGGCTCAGAGCCTGGAGCCTGTTTCCGATTCTGTGTCTCCCTCTCTCTCTGCCCCTCCCCCGTTCATGCTCTGTCTCTCTCTGTCCCAAAAATAAATAAACGTTGAAAAAAAAAAATAAAAAAAAATAATAAAAAATAAAAAAAAATAGTCTTCAACATAATTAGGTAGGAAAAGTAAAAACGATATTAGAGGCAATTAAGACTCTTCTAAGGTCAGATAATATTAATAAATGTACTAACAGATTCTTATGCCTCTAATTATTTTGCTTCCTCTTCCGCCTCCTTGATCATTTCAGATGGATTTTCTTGAAATGGCAGGAGCCACCCATTTGGAAACCCCAAGGTCCCTGTGCCAATGGTTGCCAAACCACATACAGAAATAGCAGCACTGCAGAGAAACATGAAACTTAACAAATTACCCCCAAAGAATGTCTCCTTCAGGAAGGGTTAAAGGCTGGGAAAAACAGGAAACTGCACTTGTAGAAGCTTTTTTTGAAAGCAACGAGGCTCACCACTGCAGAAGCTTTTTGAAGTAAAAAAATGTGTACAAATCTTCAACGACTTTATGAGGACTATAGTGAGTACTGAGGACATAGGTCTCTGGGACTTATAAAAGCGTAAGGATTTTGTTGAAAGAAAAGCTAGAGGAAAGTGTATCTGAAACCAAACCCTGACCAATTTCTATCAGACTTCATAGACCTAGCTGAATGGTTCATATTAACATCCATAAACACATGAGAAAAGAAAATACACACACCAGAAAACCCTCCATCCAATGCCAAGTACAAATAGATCCTGGGAGGCTGTGGGGCCAAGCCAACATTCACAGTGCATTCATTTTTTTTTAAACCTCCTCTAGGTGTCTGAAGGCACGAAAAAGAAGAAAAAAGAAGAGGAGGGAAGAAGGAAGAGAAAAGACAGGGGATGGAGGAGGGAAGTGGGAGGAGGGAAGTGGGAGGAGGGAGGAGGAGGGGGGAGGAGAAAGAAGGAGAAGAGGGAGGAGAATAGGAAGCAGGAGAGGAGGACAAGGAGGAGAGGAAAAAGAAGAAAGCAGACACCCTTCAAACAGCTTGCAGGCTCTTGGAGCACAAAGCTGTGAGGAGCAGCATGGAGCCCAACATTGGGCACAACACGCTTAACTAAGAATCTGAGAGCTGACCATCTTCCTATCAGAATTCAGGACACCTTTCCTAGGGTCTCAGAAGAAGAAAGGCACCTCCCTTCTCAGACTCTATCTCCCCCACAATCCGCCTATTCCATTACATGCATGACGGAGCTTGACAGACCTCAGTTTACAACTATACAACTTAGTAGCATCCTGAGCGTGGGCAAGTGGCTTAAACTCTAAGTTTATTAAATGAGAATTAATGTGAAATTAAATAAGACATAACAGGAAATGTGCTTACCCAGCTGCTGGCAGCCAGTATGCAATATGTGCTATTGACATTATTATAGCAGCATCTTCAATTGCTCCCTTCCCAGCATGTTTTCCCACTGCCTTCAGATGTGGTCAGAACAGAGAACCAAACAGAGGAAAAAGGCTTCACTGGGTCGCACTGCCCCAAAAGCCATCTCATTTCAATTTTTCCTGTCTTTACCCAACTTTGGAAATCAGTGTTCTATACACAGGGAGACTCCCTACCCATTCGCCGCACAGCCCCTGAAGGCAACCATCAGCTTTTCCCCACTTACTAGCTCACTGACCTCGGACTTATTACTTAGCGCTTCTGTGCCTCAGTTTCTTCATCTGTAAATGAGGATAAAAGTGCCCATTCATATGGTTTTGTGAAAATTCAAGGTAAAGCATTAGTACTTCAAATTACAGTAAGCGTGCTTGAAATTTTAGCTGCTAATGCTCTCTACTTACACTTACCTTCAGAGTCTTGGTCAAAAAAAAGCATGTCACTTACATAGACAACACAGACAAGGGGAATCCAGGTAGGAAACAAGTAAGGAACAATGTTTTAAACGATCTGCATGTAACAACCTGAAGGAGAATATTGATTTATTCAGAACATCTAGCTAGATATGTTCTCCTGAGTCTCCCTGCAAACCTCTAATGCCCATAACATTTTACAAAACAAAAGTCCTTGATTCTTTTACTAGCCAATGACACTGAGTCTGCATGTTTGACTAGATGGACCCACTTCCCAAAGAACTTCCCAAGGGGGCTCAAGCTGTTGGAAACACCAAATATCAGTTGTCTTGATAAATAAGTCAGTACCTATACCATAGTCTGATCAGAAGGCTTTAAGTTATACTCGGGCTTTTTGAAAATATAAGTCATTACACGGATACCTAACATTAGAAAAAAAAGTTTGAATAAGGCTTTTTAAAGATGTTAACATTTAAAAGATGGGAACATTCTCTTGAAGGACTTAAAATTAACAATAAGGATTCTCTCTCCTTTCTCCTGTATCTTCAGAGTTCTTACAGAATTTCAGAGTAGAAGGAGACTTGGATATTTTTGAAGCCAAGACTTTCATGAGCAGCTACATTTGGAAGCTCCTCTGAGTTGTCCTCGGGCCCTCAGTTTGGGCAAGGGACTGAACAAACCAGAAGAGGATTTAACTCGCCATGCAGGTCCTCCAGGCCTACTGCACTGGTAACAGCTCCAGCCTGGGTACTAATTAATCACACAAGAGCATGCCAATCCCACTCTGTTGTTTTCTAAAACGTGCAAATAGAAAATTAACATATAATGATGTTACAAAAGGCTGGTACCCCCACGTTTCTCCGAGTAAAAAGCAAACATTGTATTATTCTGATGCATTGGCTTATCTTTCCGCTTAGATCATCTCTAGTCCCAGTAAACCTAGGCTTCCAAGTCCATCTGTGGTTTGTTGTTTCAAAAAAAAAATTCAGAAGGGAGGTGAAACCTATTCTTTGACAAAGGGCCTATTTTGATAGAAAGTCTTCACACATTCCATCCTTTGGATACACTGTCTAAATTTTTTGTACCAACCAGAGATCCAGGTGGCCTAGAGGGCATGATTAATTCTATTTTTAACTTTTGGACAAACTAAGAAATGAAGCTATAAAAATAGATGAATCTCTGCTCTCTCCTCACTCATGTTCCCAAGCTTGTGTTTGTCCAGAATCTTTATCTGTCTGTATGACAGTCTCAATGTTTTGTGCTATTAAAGTACTGCAGTTGCTCAAAATAAGATGTATCCAACTCAGTATCTTCCCAACATGAAGAATCAATCCCGTTAACTATTACTTTTGAAGTCTACTTGTACTGCTACTTAGAAAAGAAGCAATAAGGCCCTGGGATGGTAACTGAGGGCAGGGAAACAGCTGACAAGTCCTCTGCAAGGCAGTGAGCTCATGACAAAAATAGTATGTGCCATGAAGCCAGGCAGACCTAGGTGAATGGCACTGAGCGCATTACACAATTCTTTTTTTTTTTTTTAATTTTTTTTTCAACGTTTATTTATTTTTGGGACAGAGAGAGACAGAGCATGAACAGGGAAGGGGCAGAGAGAGAGGGAGACACAGAATCGGAAACAGGCTCCAGGCTCTGAGCCATCAGCCCAGAGCCCGACGCGGGGCTCGAACTCACGGACCGCGAGATCGTGACCTGACTGAAGTCGGACGCTTAACCGACTGCGCCACCCAGGCGCCCTGCATTACACAATTCTTAAAAAGGGTCTATTCACATCTACCTCAGAGAAGCTGAAGGAGAATTCAATAAGAATATATCGAAAGAGCCTAGCACAAAGAGGCGTATTAATGAATGTGACTTTTCATCCCCAAACCTGGATATACCTTTAAAAACCACCCTAGTGAGGGAACAGGGAAACGCTTGCACCTCCTGGCTCATCACAAAACAGGCAAGCAGACCCATTCATCAAAAATCAATAGCAACTTAGTTAGGGACTCCTTTCTTAAGAAAAAAACAAAACAAAACAGAAGAAGAAGATGAAGAGGAGGAGGAGGAAGAAAACCCCTACCCTAACATCTTGGAGCAGGAAGAGGAAGGAATAATGTCTACCAGGCAATGAGGATACAACTGTGGCCAAGAACGAGGCCGTAAGTACCTTACAGGGCTTGAGGTGGATAGAAACAAGCAAATGGGAAATTACAACACAGTATAATAAATGCACAGGGGCGCCTGGGTGGCGCAGTCGGTTAAGCGTCCGACTTCAGCCAGGTCACGATCTCGCGGTCCGTGAGTTCGAGCCCCGCGTCAGGCTCTGGGCTGATGGCTCAGAGCCTGGAACCTGTTTCCGATTCCGTGTCTCCCTCTCTCTCTGCCCCTCCCCCGTTCATGCTCTGTCTCTCTCTGTCCCAAAAATAAATAAAAACAAAAAAAAAACAAAAAACAAAAAACAAAAAACAAAAAAAAAAAATAAATGCACAAAGGAAAGGCCCTCCTTCGCTTGTAGAACTGGAAGATTCCCACAGGAAGTGACCTATGAGGACCAAGACAACAACAACAGCAGCAGAAGCAGCAGCCAACACTTGCTGAGAAGCTAGTATGTGCAGGAACATGCTAAGTGCACTTAGGGATTACCTCTTGTAATTCTCTGAACACCTCAAGACAGCCGCTACTATTCCTGTCATTTTAAGGAAGAAACAAAGGTGTTAAGAAATTTTCCCAAGGTCATACCACTAGCCAGTGGCAGAGCTGGGATTTGAACCCACACAACCCGATTGCAAGGTCTAGATACTTAACCACCACGCCTACTGCTTTCTCTAAGGTGAGACCAGAAGCCATCAAAAATCAGAGCATGAAAGTTTTGCAGACAGAGGCGTCTATGCAGCTCTAGATGCAAGTCAGCACAGGGCCCAGGTTCAAGGGAACTGCAAATGGGTATTCAGTATTTGTTCAATTAAGTAATGCTGAAGAATCCAGTGCAAAGCTAACAGTGGCGAGTGATGAAGAAAGAGAAAGAAGCCAGATTGCAAAAGCCTCAAAGACACATTAAAGAGACTGCACCATGATGGGGGGTGGGAGGGAGGGGAGGGTGGGTGATGGGTATTGAGGAGGGCACCTTTTGGGATAAGCACTGGGTGTTGTATGGAAACCAGTTTGACAATAAACTTCATATATTGAAAAAAAAAACAAAACAAAACAGAGACTGGACCAAAAGTTGGAAGCTTAACCAACTAGGCTACCCCTGCGCCCCTCATCTGCACTCTAATGCAAATTCTGATTTTCTAACACCAAGTCGATCTAGCTACACAGTCGTTGTAGGGACTCTGATAGGTAATGTGGAACATTTGGGGGCCAGGGGAGCTTGGCTGGATGCAAAGCAAAGAGGTCACACAAATGAAAGGGTGCAAAAGAAAACATCGCAAAAGTGTGAAAGCTGCCTTTCCGCAAGCCACCCAGGAAAAGCTTCTCCACTCAGCCAAGGGCACTCCCGTTTCTCCATTGGTGGCCCTGTCTGCCATGACTGGGGCAAAGCAGGGACAGGCTGCTGGGCTAGCCCCTTAAACCCCACTTCCTTCTCCCCCTTGCTCTTCCTCTGCCAACACACACAGGACACGGAGAGGGCCTGCAAGGAAAGCTTTAATGGTCAATCAAATGAAGGAATATGTTGCCCACCACTCCCCCCCCAAAAAAAGAGATGCCCATTAGAAGGACCTGTGTCTCTAACTGTAAAATGGCTTTAACTACAGCCCTTCTACTCTATCACTTACTCCATGCTGGGCAGGAGGGCTGCAGGGTACACGTGGAATGAGGAACAACCACGTTGCAGGCAGCAGTGAAGTTGGTGCTTGCTGCCTTAAAGAACAAAGAGCAGTGTCTGTTCACAGCAGGTGTTTAATAAATGATGCGTGAAACACCCAAGACAGAATATACTAAAAAATTTAAGAAAATCTCCCACAACTCTGTAGACCAATAACGAGGTATTTTTTGCCCTTGTTTTTATGCAAGGCAATTCCCAGCGGAACCCCACAGAATTACAAGCCCTGCAGAGACGGCATTTGGAACATTCTGAAACTTTTTAAGTCACACAGGGGCAGAGTGTATTTCAGAGGCAAAAGGAAGGCTTTTACCAGAGACCAAATGAGGAAAAATTTCTTTAAAATGAGACATCTGGCAAACCTGGCAATTCAGTTTTTGTTTGTTGATGAACATTTCTTGGACCTGGGCTCCTCTCTGAATCACTCTTCTTAAAATAGAGGCTTTATAGAGAGCATTTTGTCTAATTATTCTCCCACGGCAGGCTCCATTGAGAACACAGAGGAAGCAGCAGCCTCAATCCAAAGTAATTTCATTTTCATATTAATTAACATTTTAACTCCAACTCAGCGATATTTGGGGAAGAGTATACTGTGGTTAAGACTTTGGTCTCTCCCTTTCATAAATCTTCACGTCCACATTTTCCTTAATGTGTCAACAAGCCCCTTTACCCCCAAATCCCCCAGAGGCTTTTAACGGGGTATAAGAAGGATAACAGCTCGGTTCTAGAACCAAATACTTTCTTGGAAAAGACAGGAACAGAGAGAGCCAGCTCTGCCGTAAGCCAAGAGTGGACCCCAGACAACACGGAGTGACTCAGGGATCAGGGCTTCGAGAAGATGCCAGCTCACCTCAAAGCCAAACCACAGCCAGCCTTTTCTTTCACTTCATTATT
Organism: Herpailurus yagouaroundi; assembly: GCF_014898765.1. Taxonomy (NCBI): domain Eukaryota; kingdom Metazoa; phylum Chordata; class Mammalia; order Carnivora; family Felidae; genus Herpailurus; species Herpailurus yagouaroundi. The sequence goes on along the minus strand of NW_024412394.1, from coordinate 1,905,466 downwards.
ACATTTTCACCAGTCAAGCTGAAGTAGAAGAAGAAAACCCTCTGGAAGGAAATCTTGGAAATACAAAAATCCAAACTGTACCTCATTGATAAAATGAAAAAAACCATGAAAAACACACAGACAAAACAAAACCTGTTAGACCTGAAGCTCCAAGATGTTACCAAACACAGATCTATGCTTATGGACAGCACGTCTACATTTTTTCCTCCAGCTTCTACAGGACTAACTGTGGGGACTTGTTCACTCACCAAGTATCTGAGTATCTACTAAGCTCTAGGCACTGCCACAGGGGCAGGGGGACACATGAGCAAAACAGACAGATATGGCCTTGGCCTTGACGGAATGTATATTCTGATGGGCAGACTTCAAATGATCCCAGAAATCAATGTATGTAAAGAGCTAGAAACAGATGGACCCTCTAGATACATGATACCCCCAAATTCCCTTGTAGAGTAAAATATCGTCTCGTTTTATGGCTGAAAAATGAGATACATTAAGCAATTTGCCAAGATCTTACAACTAACCACCTCAGTTCAGCAAGGCCTCAAGGTCCCACCCTCTAACCACTCCAGGTCACCTCGGCCCTCTGACTGCTGCTGTCAGAAGCCCTCAGTAAGACCACCAAGGAGACAGGATTCACAACACATCCTGTTGCCATACTCAGATACTTTGGACAGGCCTATGTTCAATAAACTCTGTTTTAGAGTCCACAATACAATGTCATAATACTCTTCTCACTTCACTTGTGGGGAAATTTTCCTTCTTAAGTTCTGCAAAAATTGAAAACGGTCAATAACACAAGAAGCCCAAAGGCCTTTTTCACAAAATAAACCTAAAATGGCTATTCGGCCCTGGAGGATTTCTAGCTGCACGAGAAAATGGGTCAGCACATCTGCTTTTCTCATCCTGGCCAACTCAATATTGGCTAACAGAATTTTCAAAACTGTTTCCTCCCCAATCTTAAGAAAAATCTAGGGGTGCCTGGGTGGCTCAGTTGGTTGAGCAGGCAACTCTTAGTTTCAGCTCAGGTCATGACTCACGTTTCATGGGTTGAGCCCCGCATCGTGCTCCACGTTGACAGTGTGGAGGCTGTGTGGGATTCTCTCTCTCTCTCTCTCTCTCTCTCTCTCTCTCTCTCTCTCTCTGCCCCTCTCCCACTTTCTTTCTCGAAATAAATAAATAAACTTAAAAATTAAATAAAAAAAAGAGAGAAAGAAAAATCTTACTACCTCCCAAGCCAATTTAAAAACTACACTGAAAAGGGGTGCCTGGGTGGCTCGGTCGGTTAAGCATCAGACTTTCGCTCAGGTCATGATGGGGCTCTGTGCTGACAGCTCAGAGCCTAGGGCCTGCTTTGGACTCTGAGTCTCCCTTTCTCTCTGTGCCCCTCCCCCGCTCATGCTCATGCTCTCTCTCAAAAATGAATAAATGTTTAAAAAAATTTTTTTAAATACATTGAACAGTATCTTCCTGAAAGCACCACATAAATCAAAAGGTGATGACTAAATCATTCTAGGTTCATTAGGGTGATTTACTAACTTATGAATGTTTTTGTTGAGCAAACTATGAGTCCTTAAAATTGACTGTTTAAATTCTGAATGTTTTTAATTATCAAATTTTCAAAAATACAGTCTCAAAATCATTTGTATGAATTTTTAAAAGGTCAGCATAAACTTCTTTAGGAAGATGCTATCCTTCTTGATTGTTGGGTTTTAGATCCAAAGACTGTTTTTAAATCTTTTTTTTTTTTTTTTTTTTCAACATTTATTCATCTTTGGGACAGAGAGAGACAGAGCATGAACGGGGGAGGGGCAGAGAGAGAGGGAGACACAGAATCGGAAACAGGCTCCAGGCTCTGAGCCATCAGCCCAGAGCCCGACGCGGGGCTCGAACTCACGGACCGCGAGATCGCGACCTGGCTGAAGTCGGACGCCCAACCGACTGCGCCACCCAGGCGCCCCCAAAGACTGTTTTATTTAGTCTTTCCTACCTAGTGAATAGTTGGGGGTCAAGAGACTGAGGCTTCAGCTCAGCTACTATTATGATATGTAACCTTGAACAAGTTGGTTCATCACTCCATGATTACATATCTCTATTGTGGGTACATGAGAACTCTCTATGCATTTTACAGGGTAGTGAGGCCAAATAAGATTACACAGGTAAATGCAAAAGATATTGTTTAAAATAGAGATATTTGATCATCTTTCTGTACCTGGCTCCTAGCACAGAACCGGCCACAGAGCAGCAACTCAGTAGAATGTTTGAAGGAAGAACAAAGTTCACTCCTATAGAGGCAGACAGCATTCATCAAGTACAGAAAAGGAAACCTAACCTTAGGGAACCAAATGGTGGGTCAGGTTAACCACAATATAGGCAATACACACTCAGCCAGAAGGACCACAATAAAAGGCTCTGCATCTCACCACCAAAAACTGAACCACCCATCACGGCATGCACACATACGAGGGCAGGTCAAAAACGTCACTCAAGACCAATTCTGTTTCTCAATCCATCTAAAATGTATCATTCTCTTTTCAGTGAACCTCTAACCAAGATATTAAAGTATTCTTACAAGTGCACTCTTCTAACCTAAAATCAACTTGGCAGTAGAATAAGATAGTTCTATGAATAAAAGTCTATTAAATCCTTACTATCTGCTAAGCGAGAAATTGTCGCTTATTTCAATCGCTACTCTTTAATAAAATGTGTTGTCAACTCCTCTCAGATGTGAAGGGGTCTCTCTCCCCAACAGTGTGCTCTCCTACTCCTGGGCAGGCCACTCAGTCCCAAGGCCTGGAGTTTCAACTCCCTGAAGACCCCAGACTTCCAGAATACCTGAGATCAGGGAGAAGCCATAGGAGCTACTTTGAGGTTGAGGTTGGGTGAGACAGAATGGGGGTGAGGGCAACCCTATCCCTCCAAGGGCTCTATGGAAGAGAACCCAGACTTTTGTGTTTCAAAACAGGGGAACCAGGGCATCACAGTGATGAGGATCAGATATATAAGGAATCAATGCAAAATGCTGACATTGATGCTAATTATAGATGCTGAAGAGCCAACAAATTAATAAACAAGAAACTGTGAAAATTTGACTTGGCCATGTAAAACTTAATACTATTAGTCACTTATGTGAGCTAATTACCAGGTAGCACAATAATGATCATGCATATCATTAACAGTGTCAGATTAGCATATGATTGTTAGATTTTGTCACAACACTGCACTGAAGTCACCCACAAATTGTTTCACACCTAGCATGCTTGCTAACTCACAACGTGCAGCTGAAAGGAACGTCCCTGGGTGAATAAGAACTTGTGTTGTTGTAACAGCATTAACAGTCCCCAGGCACATCCTGAAAACTGAAATAGTAGAGACTGGTAGTGGCCCAGAACACTACTCAGAGATTCCGGAGGCAAGAAATGTATCTTGCAGTTTTATCATGTAGGCCTCTGAAGCCAAACTGCCATTTCTCTTCTGTTCATCTGAATAAGGATTCTCTGCCCCACACACCACCATCCTTCACTCTAAACTGTCAAGGATTTATAATAACAGGAAATTTGGGAGTTGGGGCAGGCAGATGGCTGAATTTTGGCTGACTGCAGAGAAAAGCTTCCTCTAGGCATAAAGGGTGTGGTTTGGGTTTCTTAATGACCACTCAGGGTTGGGACTCCAGAGGCTGCCAATCACAAAGCCCAAGCAGCTTGTGTTGCCTTCTCTAGAAGTTTTCAGTCCTATGCACTTAGTCCTTGAGCTTCAAAAGGACACATTCTCATAGCTAAGGCCAAGGATGGAGTGAGGAAGTCCTGGGCGCCTAGATAATAGCCCTGTGGGTTTAAGGATCCCCCTCACTGCTATCCTGTGCACACAGAGGGCTTATTTTAGCAGACCACAGGCCAAAGCAAAGACAGTTAGCTTTAAACTTTATAAAACCCTTAGAATCAAATTTATATACCATTTCGCAGGAAGCACTGGTTTGTAAATAAAGTACATGTCTCAGTAAATAAGTAACTGCAAATCCTGAAAGGAGTTAACGTCTGCCTTTTCTTCTTTCCACATCACCAGTTCCCCACTAGTTCATGGGTTCAGGGGTTTGTGGGTCTTCTCTGGAAATACCCACTTGGGAGACTTACCTTTCATCACAATATTCAAAGGAAGATTAAAACAAACCAAAAGACTCATTTATTGGCGTGCTTTTTAAAAAGTTACACAACTATAGGTCTCCATCTACAAACTTGTGACCCAAAATAAGTAATGGGGCTGTTCTAAAGTAACCACTGTCCTTGTGCTGAAGAGGGGGAAAAGTATTTCACTTCAGTTATGACTTATAAAACTCTAGTTCTACAAAAATCCACTCTCATTTTACATTGTAACATCCTATTTAAGTCATCGACCTCTCAACTGCTAATTAACAACTACCAACTCTTGTTCATTGACCTCCTAAGTAGCTCTCCAATTTGGCCTCCTCTCCCTACCCACTGTTAACTGGACTGGATCATTTTGCACTCCTAGTCAATTTCACACCCCCCCCCCTTTCCATTTCCCAAAAACCTGAAGCGATCTTCCAAAATTGCAAATCCATCATTACCTTCAGTGCAAAATCCAACTCCTTAACAGGAGCATAATGGGCTCACCTGTGTCTGCTATCTCAGATAATCTCTCCCCACCCCACAGCACCCCACCTCCCTCCTTCTTACCTGCAGTTACCAGAATGTGCCATTCTTTCCATCTATCCACTCCCAGCATACACAGTACTCTCTTCTCCAGCCCAGAAGAGCCCTCACTTACCCCCTTCTTTGCCTGTACAACTTTTAGCTCTAATATTCTACTCAGACTTCACTTCTTCTAGAAGGCACATAGAGCTACCTCCACCCCCATCCCTGTCCTTTCATTCCTATGTGATTCCCCCAGCATCCCTCTGCTTCACAGCACTCATCACACCATCCTCTGTGTCCCCCAGAAGATTAAAGGCTGCAATCGAGATTTCTAACTGCACTGGCTAGGCACATGGTCTGGCACTCATTAAATGAAGACACTGCCATTGTCCTTTGGTTTCAAATTAGCACAACACCCCCAAGAGATTTACCCCTCCCCCCCAAAAAAAAGCATAGAAGGAAGACTGGGTGTGTTAACTGCTGCTCTTTGACTACCACATAAACTACTGAAAGAAAAAAAAAAAAGAAACTTCGAAGGGACTTTAATGATGATGATAATTGCTATGGTAAATGTCAGTTGAAGGCACAGAGCATGGTGTCATGGAAAAAGCACTGACTCTGCAGCCAGTGAGATATGGGGTTGAATTTAGGTAAGTAACACAAAGCCTAGGTCTGTGGTTTTACGGGAGAATGTATTTAAGCCTGGAAATCTGTCTAGTGTAGAATTTGGCACATACAGACCCATCCCTGCTCCCGCCTCACTGTACTTCATGGACTTGGGTGTATGGGGGAGAAAAAGAAACACATTCCCAGGCAAAAACCCGTGGTGATTGAGGTCAAAATAATGGTTTCCCCAAGGAGGAGCATTTTTGGCTGAGAGGTGACCAAGAGAGGACCATTTCTGGAGACTTGGAAATGTTCTACATCTTGATCTAGGTGATAACTGCACAGATGTATACATTGGTAAAAAGATATCATTGTGTACACTTAATGTCCATGTACTCACTGTATATAAATTATATCAAGAGGTTTTTTTGTTGTTGTTGTTTTTTTAACTAATAAAAGAAACATACTTCCCCTGTTATGGAAGACCGCCCCAAACACAAGGCTCTGAAGTCAAAGGATGCTTGCACATTGAGGACTCCTGGTTACTGACAGCAGTGATTCTTAGCCCTGGGCCAAAGTGTTATTATAAAAGGTCAGTAGGCATTGACAGTAGGCAGAATAAATGTCTCACCCGCACATATAACAATGTCCCAAAAGTACAGAGAAACTACCACATTTAATAAGACACAGTTATTGCAGAGTATTACTTACTACCTTCACAGTCATTCTGTCATAACATATTTTCTCAATCAACAAATACTCAAAGTACAACCACAATCCTGTTGGGACTGAAATAATTTTCGAAGTAATCTCTTTCTCTCCCTCCCTCTCTCTCTCCTTCCCTTCTTCCTTCCTCCTCCCCCTTCCCTTCTTTTCCTCCCCAACTCTCTCCCCCATTCCTTCCCCCAATCCTTCCTTCCCCCTCCCCCTTCTCACCTCTCTCAGGCCTCCAGCCTAAGTCTAAACTTCATCAAGCCAGCATCCACCCACCCTACCAGCCTCTCCCTCACTGGTTCCACAGGTAGTCTCCACTCCCCCAGAACAGTTTACTCACTGTTCAAACAGCTCTTTCTCTTTTTTTAAAAAAAAATTTTTGACGCTTATTTTTGAGAGAGAGAGAGAGAGAGAGAGAGAGAGAGAACAAGCACAAGAGCACAAGCCGGGGGGGGGGGGGGGGGCAGAAAGAATGGGAGACACAGAATCCAAAGCAGCCTCTAGGCTCCAAGTTGTCAATGCAGAGCCTGATGCAGTTTGAACTCACAAACTGTGTGAGATCATGACCTGAGCCGAAGTTGGGCACTTAACCGACTGAGCCACCCAGGTGCCCCCAAACAGATCTTTCTCAATGCAGCTTCTCTACCCTTGCTTCCAGCTGTTCTCCTCCGCCACACCAGTCTCCCACCAGCTATCTAAGTCTTAGGCTTTCTTCTAGGGCAGGGCTCAAGTCCCACCTCCCAGGAGTATCTGCAGTGGGAGGAGGGGTCTCTAGACCACCCTTTTCCCCTGGTACCACCATCTCCTCCTCCAAACTCCTTTAGCACAGACTATTTACATCCAGTGCTATATGCTGAGTACCTAAGGAAGAGGAATTATTACTATAGATGAGGCACCAGAGGCAAAAAAAATTAATAAAGTCATTTATTACCTCTCAACTGGTAGGTGGCAAAAGCCAGATGTGAACCCAGACAACATGACTCCAGAGCCACTATCTGATATGGTCTTTGTTTTTTATTTTGAAATAAGTTTAGGCTTACAGAAGACTTACAGAGTTCCTGTAGACCTTTCATCCAGTTTCCCCTTATGTCAACATCTTACATAAATAACCATGGTACGCTGACCAAAACTTAAGACATGAACACTGGACTTAAGACTATTAAACTAGGGGAGCCTGAATGGCTCAGTCCATTGAGCGTCCGACTTAGCTCAGGTCATGATCTCAAGGTTTGTGAGTTCGAGCCCCGCGTCAGGCTCTGTGCTGACAGCTCGGAGCCTGGAGCCTGCTTCAGATTCTGTGTCTCCTTCTCTCTCTGCCCCTCCCCCACTTGTGCTCTGTCTCTATCAACAATAAATAAATGTAAAAAAAAAAAAAAAAGACAAACTAAACTACAGACTTTATTCAGATTTCCCCAGTTTTACACTCCTGCCCCCTTTCTGTTCCAAGATCGCACTTTACACTTAGTAGTCAGTCTGTAACAGTTCCTCAGTCTTTCCCTGGTCTTTCATGACCCTGTCATTTTTAAAGAGTACGACTCACGTATCTTGTAGGATGTCCTTCAACTTGAGGTTATCTGTTTTCTCATGATTATACTGTGGTGACAGATTTCAAGGAAGAACACGAGAGGCCAAGTATCCTTCTCACCACATCCCTCTCAGGGGTAAGTGCTATCAACATGGCTTACCACAGGCAATTATCAACCTTGACCACTTGGTTAAGGTGTTGTCTGCCAGGTTCTTCCACCACAAAATTACTGTTTTTTCCTTTTCCATACTCTACAATTTGGAAGCCAGTCTCTAAGTCCAGCCCACACTCAAGAAGAGGGGAATGAAACCTCATCTCCTGGAGAGGAGAGCTTCGAAGAATATGTGGGCATGGGTTGAAAGCACACCAGTAATCAATAAATATGTCAGGGAAGATGCTTGGAGGCCATATGAATGTTCTGTTTCTCCTTAAACTTCCACCCACTAATTTTAGCCTCCACTGGAGATCTTGCCTGCAGTGACTATTACTATAGTTTGCTAAAGGTGATTTTCTATTCCCCTCATTCCTTCTACATTTATTAATTAGAATTCTTCTGGAAGGGCGAGCTATATCTTCACCCCCATTTATTTATCAAATCATTTATATCATTAACTCATGGATATTTATTTCATTCTTTGGTTAATAATCCAATACTATTGTTATTCATGTTGTTGTTCAAATCGTTCCAACTTTGGCTTTCGGGAGCTCTTTCAGGTTGGTTTCTATGTTCTTTTGATGTGCCCCTGTCTTTTTTGTTTTCTCTGCCCCAGTCCTGGAACCAAACATTTCTCTGAGGAGTTGACAGGGTCATTCTGTCATTGCTCTAATCAAGCTGATTTCTTAAGGGAACTGACAAATTTTGTATGCCTAACTATCTCCTACAGCAGTACGCATACCATACAACTATCCAACACTAGTCAGTGTTTGTTTAGGAAAGCTTCAAGGGCAGAAGGAGCAATGGCCCACTTACACACTCACAGAGATGAGAGGACAGACCTCTCCTCCTCTCCTGACCTACCCTCTGCACAAGGTATACAAAAGGCCTGGCCCAGTTCTGGTGCACAGTGAGAAGACAGTAAGCCACAGTCTGGTTGTGCAACTGCTTTGAGATGTTCTCGTGCACCTTCCTCAGGACACCTGGCAAGAATGCTAAAAACATTGCCTTGTTTTATGGATGGAGGAACTGAGGTGCAAGTGAAGTAAGAAACACTCCCAAGATCATTCAGCTAGAGCGTGGCTGAGCTGGTACTAGGCACAAGGCCCCGAGGGACTGCTCTCCCATGCCCTTTCCCAGAGGCAGTGTGCACTTAGAAGGAGGAAGGTTCCTGGAGACAATGTTTCCTGTGGATTGAATTTTCTGTCTAACCTACGTCCTCTTCCCTTCAGAGTTCACACATGGAGACACTAGATAAAACTAAGAGACCTGTGTGTTTTCCAGATCCCAAGGATCAAGACAGACCTGGAGCAAGCTAAAACTCTATGGACAAGAAGAACTTAAAACTTAATTTACAGATTTTGTCCAAGAATCTACAACAACACATACAAGGCTAAAATCAAAACCCATGAAGGAAGGAGCGACAAGACTGAGTTTTTGTTCCACTCAAACCCAGATGGCCACATGAACCCAAAGACCAATCCTAACTTCTAAGAGTAAATACTAAGTGGACATCGAGAGATTAAAACAAATGTGAACCACAATCAAAACTATGGCAAAAAGCAGTAGGTTAAAGCCTATAGGTGTCAAAGGCTCACGAGTCTCCCATACCTGGTAATGAGGAAAACTGTTGCCAGCCAGAGTCATCATATGATTCCAATGACCTCATTATTTTATCACCAAAAGAAAATCAGATGACACCTTGAGCAATAGGAAGCATTCAAAAAAATGCGTGTGTGTAAACAAGTAAAACAGTGGCCATTGGGCTTTTAGGTAACATTCCCATTTTTTCAGAGACCCAGACTTGTGGTCTGAACTCACAGTGGATTCAACTCACCAAAAAAAAAACCAAACCAAAAACGTATCTCTACCTGGTGATCTGACTTTTAAAGAAGTGGTTCATGGGAAAATCGTTTTACTGGAATGACAACCAAAGCCCACAATAAGCCAGTTGGAAAGCCATCAGTATCAAGATAAAAAAACACGTAAGTTCTAAGCAATCAATTTTATAGATTACAATGGGACCTCACCCCTCTGCCCCTGACACACAAAGTAAATCTTGGGTTTAGCTGCTATTGGATCATTTTGTTAGTACCAGCAGCTTACACACAACTTACAATTACATATGCACTGCTATCAGCAAACATAGGTATTTTTTTTAATGTTTATTTATTTATTTTGAGAGAGAGAGAAAGAGAGAATGAGCAGGGAAAGGGCAGAGAGAGGGGGAGAGAGAATCATAACTTGAGCCAAAATCAAGAGTCAGATGCTTAACTGACTGAACCCCCACGCACCCCCAATAGGTATTTTTAAATGATTATGAAAACTCACTCAAAAGAATTAGGTCTTCATAAATATCCGCCAACTGAATGAGCAGGAGCTAAAGTTTACCTGGGCTGCTCTGTAAATGAATGATATAGTTGGCAAAAGAGTAAATATTAAAAAGAGGTATGCAGAAGTGATGGAAATTGAGGACAATGCATCTAACATAACACATCATCATGGGTAAAGAAAAGACATTAAGAAAAAGACAGCTCTATCAATTTGACAAAGCATAGTGAGTCAGAGTACTGGATCCTGATTTCTTATACACGCTCTCTGGAAAAACAAAAAGCAGTTAAACTTTAAAATGAAGCACCAAGTCCTGGATCATTTACTTAGAAATCTTTTTGAAAGCCTGCCCTGGGCCGGCTAAAGATGGTAAAAGGGCTGCTGATAAGTGACTAATGAGAAAACTATTCTCCAGCTAGGTCTTAAACATACAATTATGGAGGCAGCAATAGATTAAAAAGGAGCAATTCCGGAATCTCTGCCAATTTCAATATCTGAGGTATTTGCATTTGTAGGTAAAAAGTAATACAGCTCTTCTATTACTGCTAAGCATATAGGACCCATAGGTGTTTTCAGAACTGCTTAACTAGAATACTATATTCTCCTTCCACTTCCACAACCTGGGGACTCAACAGCTTTCTTCCTGGTAGCCATGATCTCCACACAAAACAGACTCTAAAGGCCCAAATGCAAAACCTCAGTCCTGGGCAAGGCACTTAACCTCTCCAAATCTCATCGGTGAAATGGTCACTAATACGTATACCACAGGATTGTGAAGATTAAAGCGCCGAGGATTATGGAAAGTAACACCCCCTGTCCCTAAATCCCAGGCTTCAAATTAGTATCAACACTCATTTGAATCGGCCGGACAATATTCTCTGGAAATCATTTTATGGACAAACTAATTATTATTTGAGGTCTAAAATTTGGTCATAAACCACTAATGAGGGAGGGGGAGGGGAGAGAACTGTAAAAAAAGCAGAGTGGATAGCAAGAAATTAGAAATCACTTCAATACACAGGTCTCTGGTTTCTTACCAACTGTTTAGACTTACTTCCCTTGCACACACTTTGGCCTTGGTGGTACAGCTGGCAGTCATGTGTCCAAAACAAACCTTTATCACTTTGAACTTGGGGAAGTAGGGATGCCGAACTTTCTCACAGATGAAATTCATGAAAACGCATTAACCTGCTTGAGAGGAAGATGGGAATTTTCTAGAAGAAAAGCTTGAAAGAAGCGATATGGGAGGCTTTTCCCTCTTCACGAGCTGCAGGGCATTCCCCTATACACTCTAAACTAATATATTATTTGGCATAAGTTTAAAGACATTCCCCTCACGTAATGTTCCTATATTCCAGGGAAACTGCCAATGATTTCTTTGAAAATAAGCCTTTTACTTTAGGTCAAGTGTTCCAAAGGGATTTTGTGTTACATTCTTGAATCAAAAAAAAGAATCCCCGGTTGCCTAAAAACTAAGAGCAAGGACTCCGAAGCCAGTCTGCCTGGGTTCAAAACCAAAACCAAGGTGCACCATTTCCTGGCTTACCACCTGGGGCAAAGCTACACGACTTCTCTGTGCTTCAGTATCGTCATCAATAAAATGGCAACAATGCTAGTGCCTTCCCCAAAGGGACAGCATGAGGACAACATGAGATCACATTTGTAAAGTGCTTAGAACACTGTATGACAGTTATAAAAGCAACTATTACATTAAAATAAATAAATCCCTCATTCCTCTTTTTTGGTAAAATATTACCTAAGCATATAGCGAGTGATGTTTGAATCTCATCCAAAGAGACAATTCTCCAAGTGGTCACATGTAGTGCTTTATAAGCAACAGTTTGGGAGCCAGAGAGACTCCTGGCTTTGTACCCCTCTGTGTGGCCCTGGACTTGAACCTGTCCCTGAACCTTGACTTCTTCATCTGTAAAATGGGAATGATGATAATTATCTACTAGGCATACTATAAAGGTAAACTGAGAAAATACAGATGTAAAGTTCTTGACAAAGTATTAAGTGCTTGAGAAGTAAAACTATCCCCCTTCCAAATACACGTGTACATACCCACCTACAACTATGGCAACAACTCTGAGCTGTTGTGAATTAACTTGTGAGTTAACTACCTCAGATACAGCAATATGGGCCGACTTTTGCAAGTTTTATCACTGCCGTGGGGCAACCGGAAGAAGCAAGAATCAGGTAGCTGGACCCAACCAGGACAAGTGTCAATGCTCAGGCTTCATCAAGCTGGATCAGAGGAAGAGTGGGACACAATGCACCAATAGTTAAAAACAAAGCCAGGACTGGGGCTCCTCTCCAGGCCCAGCCAAGAGCTAAAGATCTAAAAACAAACACAAGAAAGCCTAAGAATCTTGAAGTGATTCAAGTAAACAGCCCTGAACTGATCTGTTTTGCAAGCTTTCCTGGTTATTGAACTTCTTTTAAGAAGGTCTTGACTCTAATTCAAAAGGAAAAATTACTGGAGAAATGGATTGTGTTTAAAGAGAGCAAAAGAAAATCACAATGACTGCTTATTCAGGCGAAAGGAAAACAAAGTCAATAGGTTGGTTCACTCAAACAAAATGGGTTCTGATATAGGCAGAAAATTCCTTTAAAGAAGTTTCCTTCTGGGGCGCCTGGGTGGCTCAGGCAGTGAAGCATCTGACTCTGACTTGATTTCAGCTCAGGTCATGATCTCATGGTAAGTGACAGCCTCCTTGGGATTCTCTCTCTCCCTCTCTCTCAAAGTAAATAAGTAAACGTTAAAAAGTAAAATAAAATAGGGGCGCTTGGGTGGCTCAGTTGGTTAAGCATCCAACTTCAGCGGGTCATGATGTCACTCATGATTTGTGAGTTCAAGCTCCACATCAGGCTCTGTGCTGACAGCTCAGAGCCTGGAGCCTGCTTCACATTCTATGTCTCCCTCTCTCTCTGCCCCTCTCCGACTTGTGCTCTGTCTCTCTTTCTCTCTCAAAAATAAATAAATGTAAAAAGATTATTTTTAAATAAATAAAAGTCAAGAAATCTTTAAAAAAGAAGAAAGAAGAACGATCTTTCTAAGGTTAAATAAAGTGTCACCTCCAAATTAGCTTGTGTTCTCTGTAATAGCTAACACCTTAAATAACAGTACCACTTTTTCTACCTTTCAGAGGTAGGAATAGAGACTTTTCAAATTTTAAAAACAGAATGTTACTCAGGGCACCTGGGTGGCTCAGTTGGTTAAGTGTCTGTCTTGGGCTCAGATCGCAATCTCGCAGTTCATGGATTTGAGCCCCATATTGGGCTCTGTGCTGACAGCTCGGAGCCTGGAGCCTGCTTTGGAATCTGCGTCTCCCTCTCTTCCCCTCTCCTGCTCGCATTCTGCCTCTCTCTCAAAAGAAAACATTAAAAAATTTAAGAAAAATAGAATGCTCCTCAAAGAAATTAAAATCCCTGAGATTTTAAACTTTTGCTATGACTGAAAACAGTTGTAATTAGGAGATCTACATAAGCAAAGCTGAAAGTTGCAAAATGTACAGAAGGGTGAACAAGAAAAAATTTTATTTTCATGGGGCGCCTGGGTGGCTCAATCGGTTAAGCATCGGACTCTTGATCTGGGCTCAGAGGTCATGATCTCACAAACATGAGATCTCACACTCCACATCAGGCTCTGTGCTGATAGCATGAAGCCTGCTTGGGATTCTCTCTCTCTCTCTCTCTCTCTCTCTCTCTCTCTCTCTCTCTCTCCATCTCTCCCTCCCTCCCTGTCTCTCTCTCCCTCTCTAAATAAATAAACCTAAAATTTTTTTTCTTACTTAATCCTTATAAAGACAAGCACTCGATCGTACCTTCCAAATGTAAAAATCAATGCTACTTATCCAGTATCAGTGAATGCTTAATAAATGCTGACTACTGGTATTATTAGGGGTATACACATTTGGAGCTGCTTTTCCAGTCACAGTAAAAGGACTGACTCAGCCCATACATCACGTTGCCGCTAGTCATCACTGGCAGGGATAAGCACATGGTGTAGTCACGACAAAGGACAGACCCCACCACGTGGAGACAGAGCTACAGCCGCAGTCTTGCAAGAATCATGCACCAGCCAACTCAACGGTGTTGATACCTGCTTGGCACTATGAAGCTTCAGTGTTTTCAGCTACATTTTCCATTCTGAGTAAAGAAGTTCAGTATATTTCTCTTACTTGTATTCTTTTTAATATTTATTTATTTTTGAGAGAGGTAGAGAGTGAGCCGGGGGGAAGGGCAGAGAGAGAGGGAGACAGAATACCAAGCAGGTTCTGCGCTGACAGCCCCACGTGGGGCTCAAACCCACGAACCGTGACATCACGACCAGAGCCGAAACCAAGAGTTGGACGCTTAACCAACTGAGCCACCCAGGTGCCCCCTCTTACTTTTACTTTTATTTTTTCATCTTAACTAATGAAAATGCTCTTACAAGAAGGTGAGAGCCCCACATAAAAGTGCTGTGAAATCCGTCAGTATAATGGTGCTGGATGCTCTCACTGCCTAATAGAGGCCAAAATCTCTCTAAAGCAGAGCCCTGACTGTCCCAACAACTATCAAAAAGAAAAAATAAGTGGTTCCATGTGCTGCTTTTATCACTTAAAAAAAACGTATTTATCTATTTTGAGACAGAGAGAATGAGCAGGGGAGAGGGGCAGAGGGAGAGAGTAAGAATCCCAAGCAGGCTCCACACTGCCAGCACTGAGCCCAATGTGGGGGCTCAATTCCACAAATCGTGAGATCATAACCTGAGCTGAAATCAAGAGTTGGATGCTTAACCAACTAAGCCACCCAGGCGCCCCTGCTTTTATCACTTTTAAATTGACTCTATAATGTAGTATTTGTATGGCTAGTCAACGGGGGATCTGGGCCAAGGCAGAAGGACCCAGACCCAAACCTCCCACCTGTACTCCAAGCATAAAAAACCAATGAATAAAATGTAACAACAACAAAAAAATGCTTTTGTGTATATTTTGTATATAGCTCCAAACCAAGAAAAGAAATGCACAGATGTCAGAACAGGAACTCAAAATCAGAGCTGTGAATGGGAACTCCCAATGCACTAAATTAGAAATCAACAGTAAGTACAGAGAGAAATGTGCTTAGTATACTTAATAAAAGACAATTCAACTCACTCTTCCATGTTTATGTAAAAAGAGTAACACCGTGAAACGTATTCAGAGTAACAAATAAGACTGAATAATCTAAGTAACAAGTCAGCTTAACAGATCTAGATTCTAATCTAGAGTCCGCCCATAAAGCTGGTGGGAAAACACTATTTAAAGTTGGTCTTCCATAAGTACTACCTAAGGAATTTGGTTACTCAAGTCCCTCAAGCATGCTTTTAAAGTCTTTCGGCATCTATAGGGCCATCTATGGCCAGCAGGAAACTTAAAAAGAGAAAAAAGATTGGAAGCTAGCTGAACTCATCTATACTCTCAAGGATTAGAACACTTGATTCGCAAATTGCCAGATGAACCAGCACAAAGGGGGGGGGGGGGCTCTGAGTAGAAATATCAGTCAAGTAAAATACACAAACACACACAACACCACTTCATTATAAACCAATTCAACTACTTTTCATAGTAAGATAAAATTGTTAGTCTAAATATCTCAGAGCACATTTTTAAGAGGTTTTATTGAAGCATAAATATGTTTAAATATATGAGTTCCTAATGATATTTACAAAAAAAAAAAAAAACACCTCATTAGACACCACTGAAGACTACTAGGAAACCAAATGGATCTGAAAACTGGTAAAGAACAGAAAAGAATCAGGCATTCAACTCATCTTTCCTGAACAAACTGTATCCCAGGATAACCAAGTGGTTGATAACAGGAGGTTTCTCTCTAAAAAGTATTCCAGGTAATAAGTGAAGAACGTAAAATAGAAATGAAATATCACCATTTTGCAAACTCTTAATGAAGTCATCGTCTAGGCAGTGATCTTCAATGGCTGCCACCATCACAAGAAAGAAAGACTCAGGACACTTGGGTGGCTCAGTCAGCTGAGCATCTGACTTTAGCTCAGGTCATGACCTCCTAGTTCCTGAGCTTGAGCCCCACACTGGGATTGCTGATGTCAGCCTTTCAGCACAGAGCCCGCTTCCCCCTCTCTACCCTTCCCCCACTTGCGTGCTCCAAAAAATAAATAAATATTTAGAAAAAGAAAAAAGAAAGACTTAACTGAAGGAAGCACACAACACCCCGAGGAAGAAATCCTGCCAAAAAAATTGAACCTGAATCAGATCAAGTCTCTAGATCCAATTTCCAGCTTATAGGCAATACAGGGGACAGATGAACATGTTAAATGACACCTCAGAGATGCAATCAGCAAAACCTGGACTACAGGAAATGGGGCAAATGCCCCTTTTCTTTCAAATACACTGGAAAGAAAAATGACAGAGATGAAACCCACAGATTTAAAGAGACTAAAAGATATATCAAATGAATACAAGGTGTTTACAGACTTGAACAAACCAACTGGAAAATACAGAATATTTTAGACAATATGGAAAATTTGAACCCTAACTAAACATTTGATGATTTTAAGGAATTGCCATTTTTTTAGATGTGATAACGGTATCATGAATATTTTTTAAAGAAATCTTTATCTTTTAAAAATATGTACTTAAGTAATATGATATATAGGCCTCTCTTCAAAATAATTTCAGTGCAGCGGGGGGAGTGGGTGGCTGTTAAGCATCTGACTCTTGATTTCAGCTCAGGTCATGATCTCATAGTTGTGAGATCAAGCCCCATGTCAAGCTTTCTGTGCTGGGGATGGAGCTGCTTGAGTTTCTTTCTCTCTCTCTCCCTCCCTCCCTCCCTCCCTCTCCCTCTCTCTCTCTCTCTCTCCCCCTCTGCTCTTCTCCCCTGCTTGCATTCTCTCTCTTCCCTTCTCTCTCTCTCAAATAAAATTTAAAATAATAACAATAATAATTTAGTTGTGGGGTGATAAAAAGAAACAAAATTGGCCATAAGCTGATAATTGTTTTATGAGTACATAAGGTATGTGAGGTGTCATTATTTTATTCTCTTGATTTCTGTATGTTTGAAATTTCCCAAAATGAAAGCTAGAACAACAAAAGAAAACGACTTTTGTCTCATTCTGCTTCAAGCATATTGCTCAATGCACTGTGTGTTATTAATGGCCCTCTTCTAAACATTAGCCTCTGAAGAAGGACCTGAAAGGTCCCAACTTGACCATTAAAAATCCTATGCCTGCACAAAAGTAACTTTCTAAATAGAAGTAGCATTAGCGGCCATAGATCAATACATTACTTCCCAATCAGAAGGACCCAGAAGATGTAACTCTTATTATAAGGGTCGTCAAATACAACTGCATATGTAACTCTCGTCACAGTTGAATACTCAAACTACATCTACTGTTCTCAGTACATAAAATGTTATAAGCACAAATGTGCACACAATCTTATCTACAAGATTACATATGCCAATGCTGTTCCAACAGCAGAAAACTAAAAACAAACTCCTAACTAATGGCAAAGAAGGGATTCAATAATTACAGTTCATACACACTATGGAATACCACTTACTCATTTAAAATGAGGTTGAAGAGAAAATGAAAGTTGTTTATAATACATTAAGTGAAAATTTGAGGCAAAGTATGTACAGAACAGTGTCATTTCTAGTAAAAAAAATTTATTATATATATTTACATATTATATTATATTATATTATATTATATTATATTATATTATGTTATATTTTTTTGTGTGTAAAGAAAAAAGACCAAAGAATATACATGAAAATTGCAACAGCTAACTCTTTTAGGTGGTGGGATTACAGATGATTTTATTTTCTTCTTTGTGCTTTCATGTGTCTGGCAATTTTTCTATACTAAATGTAGAGGTCCATAATCCCTTATTTATAATTCAGATACCCAAAAATCCCTGAAAATAGATTTTTAAAAGTTACTGGAAAACTTGTTTAGGTGCAAAACCTGCCCTAAACATACTTCATATTTATCCCCTTTAGTGTGAATATTGACAGATGTCACTGCAGGGATACAATGTTTCAGACTGTTGACCCAGATTCCACTAGGGGCTCACTAGGACTCTTCAACAACCCCAAAATTCTGGATACTAAACCCCAATGTCTCAGACAAAACACTGTAGACCTGTATCAGTCTGTACCCTGCCACCATTACCATGTTTAGGCTTCTAAAAATGGGATTCACATTTGAAAAGTTTGGGAGCTCCTGCTATCAATTATTATAACTTTTAAAGCAGCATCAATATAAAATATGTCCTTAACAACAAGATTACCATTCCAGTTTATCAAAGGTGGCAAGCACTGGGCTCCCATCAGAAGGTTTCAGCAGCCAAGGTTTACCAGGCATTACGTGCCTTCCATATTTTAGCTCACGTGATGCTGCTTCAGGAAGTAGATACTATCCCAGGCCTATTATACACATGAAGACACAGATGCTCAGAGAGGTTATGTAACTTGACTAACTCACAAGGCAGAGTTGGGTCAGAGTCTGACCTTCGGCAGCCATGCTAAGGCCTCGTCAGTTAAGTAATCCACAGGGCAGTTCTGCTTCCTGGATCATCTCCACCATTTTTAATAGCAGTAATAACATCACAAGTATAGCAGAGACAACTGACTTGTTTTAAAAACTCTTTTTTGATTTGTAAACTAAACAAACTTGATCTACAAATTACTAAGAAAGGATAAATATGAAGCCATAACATATAATTTCTAGTATTACTACCATTAACTGTAACCACACCAAAGTTACTTGAAGATGTTCTACGAATGTAACAATATAATTTTCTATACCACAAAAAATCTCCCAGTAATCTTTTGGAAATCAGTGTGGGGAACATTTTCTGAGGGCTGTCCAGAAGAGACCAAGTTCCTACCCACAGGAGAGCCTGACATTTCCAAGAACAAACTCTCCACTATCTACTCTTGGGGTTTCCTTGGTGTCTCTGGGCTATAAAACCCAGTAATTTACTTTCCCTACTGAAAACTAGGGTAGAAATAGCCTTGACTTCCTTTTGCAAGCCAAATTTCACAGCTGTTGAGGGTGAACAAACCAAGGGGAAAAAAACCTTCAGAAGGGATTTTTCTGGCCAAGGATGCAACTTTCACTGGGACCATAATCTCCCAGGACAAGTGAACATGCAGAAGCTGACTGGCTACAAATCAAATTCTTCCGACCACAAGACTGTTTCACTGTTTCCAGTCTCTAATTTTTGTAACTAAGACAGTAAAAACTGAACTTCAATTGGAGAATTCAGAAAAAGGGAGAGGAGATGTCTGACTTTTCAAACTTACGTAAAATTATCTTTTTCTTTTCTTTTTTAAAACTGTTTGTTTATTTTTGAGAGACAGAGACAGAGCACAAGCAGGGGAGGGGCAGAGAGAGAGAGAGGGAGATACAGAATCAGAAGCAGGCTCCAGGCTCTGAGCTGTCAACACAGAGCCTAATGCGGGGCTCGAACCCACAAACCGCGAGATCATGACTTGAGCTGGTCAGACACTTAACCAACTGAGCCACCCAGGTGCCCCTAAATCTTTTTCTACACTTACACGCCCTACTCGTTTAAGATTAGTAACTCTCTAGATTTTTAGGCACAAAATAACCACATAAAATCATAGTCTGCTTTAAAGAAAACAAAAATGTACAGCAATTCCAAAATAAAAGGGCTGCTATCCCAATAAAATCATACTTAAAAGAGGTATATTAAAAAGTTCTTGAGGCGCCTGAGTGGCTCAGTCGGTTAAGCATCTGACTTCGGCTCAGGTCATGATCTCACGGTCCGTGAGTTCGAGCCCCGCATCGGGCTCTGTGCTGACAGCTCAGAGCCTGGAGCCCGCTTCAGATTCTGTGTCTCCCTCTGTCTGCTCCTCCGCCGCTTGCACTCTTGTCTCTCGCACTATCTCAAAAATAAACATTTAAAAAAAAAAAAGTTCTTTAAAAATCATTTTTAAGGAATCGAAAAGCTTTAGTGTAATATCAAGAAAACTGTTATCCTAATGGATAGTTGTGTTTTGTTGGTTTGTTTTGTTGCGTTCTCTTGGAAAGAGCCAGAACTTAGATCACACATGTCCATGAGATCCTGCTTCAGGACCTCACATCAACATCGTAGAATGCTGTTGTCCTCTTAGGATGTTAAAATCATTTGCTCAAATTAGGCATATTCAAAAGAAATCTGGCACTGCAGGAAGGCAGTGAGAGAAAAGCTGTCACGTCATTATAGTTTACAAGCTACACATCCATTCTGGGGAGTGAATGAAGGACCATTTTAATGCGATGGTTTTGTTAAACACTTTTTTTTTCTTTTGAGTGTGAATTACTTACATAAATTTAGGAATCTTTCTTAAAAACAATGAATAAGTTGTCATTGTCTTCTGACATTGGAAGAACTTTCTATTGTCCCCAAAGTGGGGTCCATTTTTCAAAAGTTTTCATTCTTCATTCCTTATTTCAAAAAAATTTTTCATATTTTTGGGAAACTCGTGGTGATTTCTGCATAGTGTCCCTCCTCACCTCAAATGGTAGAATAAAAACTAGTTTATAGCTACATTTATTGCTACTGTCCATACATTTTCCGATTTCTCCAGTAAGCCTCCTTGGCTTCTTCTGTTCTTACTCTTCTCATGCTTGAGAAATTAAATATAGAATGTTCCTAAACTATGACACATCTACTCCTCAGTCCTAGCCTTTGGTTTAGCTTCTCTGTGCTTCTGAACCCTCAGGAATACGTTTTACTTTACACCTTACACATACATCAGTATTTAGCTCATAACTCAATAAAAGTTTAAGTCAATAATGGAAACCAATTTGACAATAAATTTCATATATTAAAAAAAATAAATAAAAAAATAAACTTGCTTAGGGATTAAAAAAAAAGTTTAAGTCAATATATGATGATTTCTTGTAACATTTTCTTTTTTCAGGCCTTTTTGCCCTTTAGTTGATAGAATTCTCTTCTAACCCAAATCTTACGGTCTCTAATAGAATTTGCTCTCCTGGAAATCAACAGTTTCACTAAAAGCATCAACATATCAAACTCTCCGTTCCATGACAATGTGTGTCCAGGGCTGAAAAATACCACGAGTTAAAATGAAGTTAAACACAGCGCCTGTCCCAAGCTATCAACTGAAGGCATGCATTTGTTCAACAATCAGAAAAGGAGATACTATTATGTAAAGTAAAATCCATGCCATCCGGAACCACTCTAGGACTAGACATTTCAGATAACTACGCTTCCTAAATAATCTACTTTAAGTAACAAAAATTGTATTTGAATCATTTTGGATAAAAAACTAAAATATGTTTTTCCTACTTTCATTAACATGCTCTATTGCATATAACTTATTTGATGGCTAAGTGTCATCATAAACAGAAATTACAGCACAAAGATCTAGTACAACAATGCTTGGGGCCTATGCAAGTATGTAGGGCTATGCACATCTATGTTAATAGTCTCAAATTACTGAGGATGGGAAAAGCTAGGATAGATTTTAATCGCTTTTTCTGTCTCTTATTTTGTCAGTCACACAGACATATCATATTACTATAAACGCTGTAAGGAAACAGACGATGTATCAGGAGAGGGACTGATTTTGATAAAGTACCTATTCTGTGCCAGGTCTGAGATAAACTTTGCAAGGCATGTAGCAATCAGCCTGGCACAAAAGTAGAAAATGGGTAAACACTAGGTAAATGAATAGCACTAATGTGCCTACCTAAGCACGTTCTCTCTTATTTACAGCTTCTAATCTGCCATGACCTGGAAAACGCATACCCAAGTGTGAAAGAACACCATTTAAAATATGTCTAGCCTGGTACTTTGCACATACCAGGGGCAGCATGGCAAAACTGTATGTGCTGAACTGAGGATGGCGAATAGTGAGCATTTACAATGTGCCAGAAAGTGTGGGAAGTGTCTTACATACATTATCTAAGGTGATACCTATAAAGCAAACAATATTATCCCCATTTATAGATGGAGAAATTGAGGCTCCAAGTGGTTGAGTAATTTGTAATAAAATCAAGCAGCTAGTCGGTGATAGCAGTACTCTATGAATTCAGGCAGTCTGACTACAGAACAAGTAGTCTTTTTCTTTTTGAGAGAGTGAGAGTGAGATAGAGAGTGAAAGAGAGAATGAGCGGGGGAGGGGCAGAGAGAGAGGGAGACAGAGAATCTGTAACAGGCTCCAGGCTTTGAGCTGTCAGCACGCAGCCCGACGCAGGGATCGAACTCCCGAATGGTGAGATCATGACCTGAGCCGAAGAAAGATGCTCAACCAACTGAGCCACCCAGGCGCCCCAAGAACAAGTGTTCTTAAGTGTAATACTACACTGCCTCTGAATAAATGTGCAGTAAAGAAGAAAAGGTCAGAAAGACATGAAGTTTATAACAACTTTTTGTTTTCCTAGTAGAAGTTTTTGCTGACTTTCTGATTCTCAGGGATATTCTCAATGGGTGAGGGTTACTGCACGTCAACATTATACTGACAGGCCGGTGCAATAAACTATGAAAGTCAGACAAGTAAAGAATGAGCCCGTGAATTACTGCACACTACAGATGATGGGTTCCAAAGAAGTAGAAGCCTGAGAGATCCGTGTGTATTAGGGTCATTAGGGAGGGCTGTAAGAAGTTAAGACCTAAGCCCAAGAAGTGTAAGAGAAAAGACATGGGGTAAGAAAAGGGGCATTTTGTAGTTTCAGAATCAGCACAAACCCTCTGTGGACATGGCGGGGGGAGGGGGCGGTTGGGGGGGTTGGTCATAAGTAGATGAACAAACACACATGTGGTTTGGAACATTTATATCCAATGCAGCTGTAAGCTCTTATTCTTGCCAGCTTTACTTGGTCACTCAAACAGCTGGACAAACATAGGTTACAGTTGGCAGTACTAGTGGGGGTGGGATATGGCAGCTAATGCAAAGGCTAGATCTAAAGCTACGATTCCCTAGCTCCCGTTAAGGGTCCTTGAGGTGTGGAGTGTGGGCATGGGGAACCTACCCTCCATGATTTCCAAACCTAAAAAGGGAGGACATGCTGACCTAGGGACTATTTAAATACATAGTATCATTTGCTCAGAGATCTTTCACTAGGTTGAGCCAGAATCACCTCTAATTAATGACACACCTAGTGTAACTATTGGTGCAGATCCTCCCTGCCCCTAAGAATCACAAGGATGAGAGGTTAGGGCAGCTCTTAGGCCATCTACCATCTCTATAAGAGACAGGAGAGCAAGTCAGGAATCAGCTGTCTTACGCAAGGGTGTGGAAACACATCCACACTTTAGGACAGAGACTGAACTTATTAGCATGAGGCCAAAAGTAAAAACACTGTGGTAAACAAAGATTTCCTAGTCTTGCTTAACTACACGGCAGCTAAATCCTCAGCAAAATGTTAACAGTCTCTGAAGTGTGAGCCTAAGAGCAATTTGACCTGTACTTGGAAGGTGGGAGACGTGCAAGTTTCTCACTTCAGCAGGATATACTAGGGGTTAAGGTATCTTCTGGCAAACCTCCAAACGCTACATTATTCACCTGATTAGAGACTGGCACTTGGAACATGTGTGGTCTTTCTCTCATCTCTCAGATATCAGAAGTGCAGAAATATCAAAGTAATCCAGAGAAGATTCAAAACCCAATGCATGCATCCAAAGTACGTTTGAGTTGCGAGGCACTGATCTAGGGACTGAGACTATAAACATACGAAGAAAGACTACATCACTCTAAAGGATGGAAATGGACCCATTCATTATTACGTTTTATTATGCCCAAAAACTCAAGACTGCCAACAGGAAGTTCTTCTAGTGCCCCAGTAGCACCAAACAAGTCTTTTTCCTGCTTCTATGCCTCTGACCATAGCTTGCCAACCTGGAATTGTCTCACTGTATGTCACCTATCTATATCCTCACATCCTTCAAAGCCAGCTGAAGTCCTCCTCCTAGAAGTCATAATCTCCATCTCATCCCCTAAGTTCTGTCTCCTTCTGCTGAACTACTAACAATCACAGCGAGTACAGCCATCACTCTATTTAGAAATCTGTCATCCTCTAATTGATAACTTTTATTCATTCAATGAATCCTAGGTACCAACTGTGCGACAGCATTGCCCTAGGGACTGGAGAAACTGCGGCAAACAGCACTGGTTTTAACCTCCCAAAAAAGAACTCATGGGGAGAGTTCTCCTATGCCGCTTTTGAAAATCTTCTGTGTAGACCTGGGTCTGTACTCAGTGCTTCATACCTAACAATTTATTAGAGCCCTGGGCTTCTTTGGTCCAAACTCACTCAAACTGAAGTTACAAAAACCAATGGGGAACAAAAGCCAACGAAGCCATTTCTAAATGAACTTCCACTTCGTAAAAACCTCAAAAGAACAAGGAAGGAAAAGAAAACAGGCTATGAAAGTGCTGCTGAACCAACACATTTTACTCACACTGACAAAGTACCTCCAATCCCCCCTCCAAGCCACACAAAAGTGACCTTTCTCTCTCCATCCTTACCAGCTCCGGATTCAAGTGTTTATTTTAACAACAGATCTCAGAAAAGTTTAAAGCACCCCTAAGTTTCCTAAACAAATCTTTCTAAAGCTTTGTTTCTTGATGAGTAACCCCCTCGATGAATCTCGCATATGCCACTTAAGAGACTAATCCAATGAGGCTCCCGACAACGAACTAGAATTTGAGCTGCAAGCACGAGAGGGGCTAAAAGAACACCACTCTGAACATGATAAATCCAGACACAATTTTAGTATCAACAACAAAAGCCAGGTCCTGCGGAGCAGGGTGGAAGGTTCCAAGTTCCCAAAAGAAGGGAACCAAGAGAATTTCCTCCGGGGGAGCGGTGGGATTCTGCAAGGCGTGGGAGTTTCTGCATGAGGTGAGGGAGATTTCAAATAAATATTTCTCTGCTCTAAAGTAGCTTGTGAGATACGACAGCTGGCACCCGAGAGCGGGCGAGGGTGAAGCCGGGCTGTGCCATGCGGCGGAGGCTGCCACCTGGGCACTCCCACCATTCTCCGCAGCCGGGTCAGGATATGAGAGCCCGGCGCCGCGCGGACCTGCACGGGCGCTCCTGGCCCCGTGGGCCGCCGGTCCTCGACCCTGGCACCCAGCAAAGCCACCCGCCCGGGTCTCAGGCGCCCCGACCTCTCAGGAGCCCCAGGAGACGGGCGGGGGAAAGGGGATCTCCAGCCAGCCGTCCGGCCCCGGCGCGTTACCCACCTGAGCAGACTGGAGAGGGGATGGCTCGAGGACCCGAGGCCGCCGCCGCCGCCGCCGCCGCTGCTCCCGGAGGAGCCGCCGCCGCCGCCGCCGCCGCCCCCGAAGCCTGAGGAGAGCCGCTTCCCGGACAGCAGCTTCTCCACGGCCGGGAGGTGCCCGGTGCGGGCCGCCTCCAGCAGCTCCTGCTCCTTCCCCATCCCCAGGGCCACCGCCCCCTGGACCCCCTTCCCGGGGCCGCAGCCGAGCCTGCTCCGGCTCCCAAACTTTCCGTCTCCGGGCAACGCACCCCCCAAACCGGCCGGGGACACCACCCCCCTCCCCCCCGCCTTTTCTGCCCAGGAGCGCGTCACTTCCGGGATCTGGCGTCACGCGTCACCGCGCCCCCGCGCCCCGCCCCCTTGCCCACCTAGCTGGGCGGGGCTCGGCCGGCGGGCGCAGGTGGCTTTGGTCTGCTGGAAGCCCACCGGTTTGGGTCGGGCTAGGCCTCCAAGGGCAAGAGGAAAGCGCCTGATAGATAGCCGCTGTACAGGTGTTAGGGAACAAATGGGGCCCACCTGTATGCGCCTCCCGACGTGCGCTTCCTCCCCAAAGGTTTTGGGAGCCCACAGGACGGGAAATACGGTAATTCGCCCAGGCAGCGTAGAAACAAAGAGAGATATACGGTAACGCGCACTTACATTTCCAAGTTCATTTTTTAGGCACGCATAAGTTAAATATGTGATGGATGTTGGGACCTAGTGATACAGAGGTGAATAAAATGGCCTGCTCCGCACCTCAGTGAGGGAAGAGAGGAAATTTTTAAAATACAAATATCTCTTCTTCATGGTCCCAATCTCTGAAAAGGCTCGTTAAAGTGAAACATGCAAAGACAAGACAAGACCTCCCTTCCCAGTGGAATTTGTTTCCTCTTACTTTTTGATGAAATTAACCGAACTGACATAAGAAGTCAAGTTTGTGAAACCGACCTGGATAGTGAGTACCGGTAAATTGGAAAAATCATTTAATTGGGTAGAAAGTATATATTGTCTTTGCTACTGGAACTGTTCCTACCTCTAATTAGGCGCTCAACAAATGTGGAGTGAATAGATGGGTTGGATCAATTCTGTTCAAATTATATGACTTTTTTTTTTTTTTAGGTGCTTGAGGAACCGAAAAGAAATGGCAATTCACACAGGCCCACGGCCTCTCCCCAATCAAAATGTACGAGGTTGAGTCCCTGCCTAAAACTTTACCAGGCAGCCACATCCCAAGACATTGGCGTACAACGGAAAAGAGTCTTCTACCGTCCCCAAACTTTACTCTGAGGAAAATGGATTAGGGAGTTAACCACGTTTTTAGAAAGGCAGCATGGAGGGGGAAAAACGCCCTTCAGGAAACAACACAGCTCTCCTTTACAAATGCTGATTTCCCAGAGTGGGAAACCCACAAACTGATTTCCGTACTCTCAATTTTCCGTCTCCAACCGCCACCAAATCAGTTAAAACGGAGCTCTTGAAGTTCCCTACGCGTGCCTTAACATGATCCCTCCGAGGAGCGGTAGGGGTGACGTCATCGCAGCGCGACGATAGGAAGTAAGCTTCTGGGTTGCTCTGACTCAGTCAGTCCCGAGCTCCAGAACCTGACAGGACTGCGATCTCGCCCTTCTTTTTCTTGCTGCTATGGATAATGCCTGCGGGTCGCCCCCGGAAAAAGGTGGAGAGACGGGGGAGTCAGAAGAAACGGCTGCTGCTCCCGGGGGCCCGGGGGCTACCGACACAGACGGAATCCCAGAAGAAACTGATGGGGACGGAGATGCGGATTTGAAAGAAGCTGCGGCGGAGGAAGGCGAGGTAAGAAGACATGTGTGGATGAGGTCAGAGGAGTACTCCGAGATTTTGTTAACAGAGCTTGCTCGACCGGCTTCCTGGTTGGTCCCTGCCAAGCCCAGATAACTCGAACTCACCATGACTCGAACTCACCATGACTCCCTCTAGATCTGCCAAGATGTGTCCGGAGAGGGAGAAGACAAAACTGTAGTGCGGGTTCGGTTCCAGAGCCCCAGCCTCTGGGTTAATACTTTTAATCCCCGCTCCTAGATATTAAGGCTACTTCTAAGAGATTTTTAAAAAAATTTTAGGCAAATTCTACCCCTAACGTGGGGCTGTACCTCAGGACCCTGAGATCAAGAGTCTCATGCTTTTCAGGAGGAGCTACTCAGGCGCCCCTAAGGGAGTTTTACATAGCCTCTTGGTTTTCCTGGTGAGGAAATTGGGATCTGATGTCACAGACAGTGCAAGAGCTAGAACCCAGGATTCCTCGTATCCCTTTGACCGAAATATGGTTTCTCCTAGATGTTGCTCAAGCATAACTGTCATACGCTGCAGAGCCGTTAAAGGGAGACTTGGAGTTACTGGTTCAGTCATGTTTTTACCCTCGTGGGACATTTAACTACGACCAGTGACCTGGGTGTCAATGTCCAAGGGACTCTATAGCATAAACACACCAAACTCCAACAGCTCAGCAGTGTTGCCTAACTGAGCATCAGTCAGGGGACTAGAATCTCAGCGTGCTCTGGCTTCCGTTTCTAGAGATGGAATCTTGGAGTCTTAGAACTTCCTAGGGACTTAAACAGATCATGGGGAGGACACTGGATTAGATAGAAACAGCCTTTCAGAGAATTAAGTTGCACCAAAATATATAAAGTAAGAACTTTTAGAAAAATGTGGGAGCACCTGGTTGGCTCAGTTGGTTGAGCATGGGACACTTCATTTCAGCTCAGGTCATGTTCTCACGGGTTCCTGAGTTCAAGCCCTGCATTGGGCTCTGCGCTGTCAGCAAGGCTCCAGCTTGGGATTTCTCTCTCTCTGCCGCTCCACACCTCGTGCTCACATGCTCTCTCGCTCTCTCAAAAAATAAGCATTAAAAAAAAGGTGATGAAACTTTTTAAAGAAGGAACCTTTAAAAAAGATCTGAAGGACATAGAGGATTTGAATAATAATTGGTTCAGTCCAATAAAGAGCTCACTACATACAGAAATTTGCACCCAACAGGAGATACATTTTTTTTGATACTTCTGACTGAAACACTGTTGTTGTTTTTAATGTTTATTTATTTTTGAGAGAGAGAGCACGACCGGCTGGGGGGGGGGGGG